>NC_031769.1:16501163-16801163 GCF_001522545.3 Parus major | reverse complement strand
CTTAATAAGAATAGGTTGTTATGAAAAGTAGGACTGTACATTTTATACCACTCTGATTATAGTCTGATGCCTCATGCTGTTGAGTTTTTTAGGAATTAAGTACATTCATTTGGTGTATGAGAAGAAACCTGCATGGCACAAAATTGGCTCTCCATTTATCAAGCGTTCAACTTACTCATTATAAAATTCCTCTGCTTCCTTACTCCTACAGAAGAGAGATTTAGCAAAACTGTTTACTGAGATGGCTTCATATAGCAAAAACATTCAGATTTCTACTAAACAATGCTTGTTTTGTTGCTTGTTTTCATATTCTTGCAGCACTAATAGTCCTGTTTATGCCAAGACTAATAACCAACAGTTGTAAATATCTTTCAAACAACTGGAGGCTGAAGAGGAAACAGATCATATCAATGGATTTGTTTGTGAACAGAATTCAATGCAACCATTGTGCATGGATTACAATTCAGCAGTCACATTTTCACATTTTTTTATTAGTTATGTTCTGGAAACTATAAATAATGTACTCATTTGAAAGAATTACATGAATTGACCAAATCTGCATAATCCTCTGGAAGTTGCCTCTGAAGTTCATTCATATTTGGAGCATCAAACACATCTCTGGACAATGTGTTCCAGTGCCTCACTAACTGCATCATAAAAAAAAAAAAAGTATCTCCCTTCTATCTAGTTTAAACCTACCCTCTTTCAATTTAAAGGCATTTCCCCTTTTCCTCTCATTCCATGGCCTTGTAAATGTCCCTCTTCACCTTTCTTGTAGGCCCCTTTCAGGTACTGGCTGTCTGCTCTAAGGTCTCCCCAAAGCCTTCTCTTCTCCAGGCTGAACAACCTCAACTGAATCAGTCTGTCTTCCTAGGAGAGGTGCTCCAGACCTGTGGTCATGTATGTAGCCTCCTCCAGACCCCCTCCAACAGATCCTTGTCTTTGCTGTACAGAGGACTCCAGAGCTGGATGCAGTATTCCAGGTGGGGTCTCAAAGTTATTCAAAATAACAGAGTTTGTTATAACAATGTCATTTCAAAATAACAGAGATCACTGCTCTTCTGCCACTTTAGTCCACGCACATAACCAAGCAAATCACAAAAGACTTAAGGAAAAGTAACAATCTCATTCCTACTTTACTTCTCCATGGTTTTCAGTCAAAAAAGGTTATGCCACCACGATTCTCTTGTCCTTCCCCAAGATGTGAGCTTTACTATCATATCTATCATATAACAAACAGTAATTAAGAGAAATAGATAGATATCTATGGATAACCATATGGGAATACATGCATTTTACAAGAACAGGTAGCAATGCATGTAGAAAGCACACTGCTCTGCTTAATAAAAGTGTGTAGTATTTCTCCTCCTTCCATTAGTCCCCATCACCAGTTTCAACAATGACTCTTACCATGATTACTTATCTTTTTAGCTTTCATCATCTATCCACTAAAGAAGTCTTAATTCACATGCATTTACCTTCTCTTCTATTGAGAGGCTGTTGAGAACTTTTCAAGAAAGTCTGCATACTTCCTCTACTTCTTAATTTTTTCAATTCCATTTAAAAATTGAGCTTTGACTTAAAGGTCACATTTGGCATAGCCGTAGAACAGGATTAGGTGATATTGTTTCATCTCTTCGTTGCAGATTAGACTTGCTAAGCCAGAACATCCTCTTCTGTCTGAAGCTGTAATACAACCTTTACCTTTTCAGCTTGTCCTAAATTTTCTCTTCCACACTGAACAAGGAGAAGCTCTAATTATTGTTTACAAACAGTCTGCTCTGCTACTACACTTCTCATACTATGTGTTTTTGCTAAAACATATGCTATTCAGCCCTTCCCTTCATGACATCCACATCCTTCTATTTTTTTGTTCATTCTCTCCTTTGGTTCATCCTCAACCATTCTTTCTTGTCTAGTCCTATCATTTAATTCAAAACACCCTAGTAAAACACCTTGTTAATCAGCTCTTTAATCTCCTACAGTTATTAATATCACAAATGTATTACAGGATTTCTGGATCCACCATCTCTCCTGCTAGGGTTACATTCTCTTTAGATGACATTCCCCAGCTCAACATCTTCCATCATTACTTTTCATCTTTGACTTCAACATACCATGCTTCTGGAAATAATTTTGAATTCTCTTTTCAATCTGAAATCCTCACCTGTTTTCAACTTCAGAACTCCGATTTCCTGTGGAGGAACAATCACTCGGGGAAAACAATCAGCATGGTAAAAATTGAATAGTAAATTTTATTCATCCAGTTTTAAATTCAAAAATCTCTGCAGTCAATTCCACTGTTCCTGACTTATAATAAAATCCAATATCTTAGAACGTAATATCTAAAAAGCTGCCAAATTCTCTCAAATCTCATGTCAGTGTTTCCAGAATACAGTGTTTTCCCCTAAAACTTGGCTTACATCTTTTGATATATTCATCATATTTCACATGAGGACTATTGTAGTGCTTCTTGCTCTACCCACTATCCTTCTTGCCTTGCTGCTCTTGAGTTCATTCAAGAAAGTGTGCTTTTTCTCTTCTCTGCCTTTTAAAACTCAGAGCTGCTGCTTTTCATTCAGATTTCCATCTGGAAAATTGATTTGATTTTCCTCTCCATCTACTTCCTGACTTTTATCATTAATTCTACATGATGCTTCCTATCTGTTTACTCCTGAAATCTTATTTTGTAACTCTCATCTTGGTGCTTTCTTTAAAACTGCTCCTTGTAAAATACAGGAAAGTTTCTCACAAAAATGTAAAAATGTTCAGGTATATATGACAATATTTTACAAACCAGATAAAACCATCCTGATTATGGCAGTACAAGTAGCCACTCATCTTATGAATATCCAGAGAACCTAAATGTACTATGCTTTTTTTTTCCAACCAATTCATTTGCATGAAGAAATCTAACAAAGAAGATACATGCCCAGCTTTCAGCTACTTAATATGAAAGAAATCCTAACATACTAATTAAGTATAAATTCTAAAGTCTAAATTCTGTAATATTATGACAGGTTTGAAAAATGAAGAGCCATATAAAACTGGTCATATTTGCAATCTCCTTTTCCTGTAACCATGTCTGCATGCCAAACAGCAAAGTACAACATTTTCCACTGATACTTGGCAATTAAGGGGTACTTTCACTGATGCCAAGATCTGACTCTGGGTCACAATTACAGCCCATTTTTGCTATTCTATTAAACCAAGAAATCCCACTTTGAATTACAACCCCTAAAAATCAACTAACCTTTCAATAGTGAAGCTGGAATGAGACAATACAAAAATCCCATGAGTTTGAGCTGAAATTAGTTGCTGGATTTAAACAGCTTGAGGGGGGAAGGGAGGCATGTCTGAAGGAAGCATATTGAGACCAGCAGGACTCCCTTCAGGAGAGAAAGAGAGAACAGTTAGTAAAAGGATGCAGGATAAATAATGTGAGAAGAATGGTGTCTGTAAAATGTAAAAGGGATAAAAAGACAGAGCAGTAATAAGTCTTACTAGAAAGTGGAACAGAAAACACAGAGGAAAGCAAAGGAGTGGAACTGGTGATGCTCCAAGATTTTAAGTAGAGTCTTATCTCTAGATAAGCTGTAATTGTTGTCTCTGATTAAAGTGTAAAATACCAAAAAAAAAAATGTTATTACAGAATAAACTGTCATGGAGATTTGGGAGTTTCATATAAGGCTGGAATAAAGAGTCACTCAGACCAGGTACAGTGAGTTCCTGAAGTGATTTCAGCCCAGCTAAACTGACAAGGGGACATTCTCCAAAACCTGCAATTGCACAGGACACAATAGTAACTCAGATGCAAAGGATGGCGGGTAGTGGTACTGGTGCTTTAGTCAGCATTACGTTTATGCATATCTCATGGACTGCATCTACCAATATTAATGTCATTTCAAATTTCTGCTGCAGCATCATTCAGCTTCTCAAGACCAAACAGGTATCAAGCACTAAATCCAAGCACTAAATCAAGGACAGCTTCAGTCTCTAAATACATTACACCTGTTTGGCAGTACATATAAGAAAAAAGAATATATTTTCAAAAAAGCAGATGCAGGCACTAGTTATTGGGAAGGTGGTATCTTTCTGATACAGCATGAGGCTATGACCCAAAATATGCACAGCCACTAAATGCTAGGAAATTGACTTAGTATTGGACTAAGTATTGGTAAGTGCACCCTCACATAATAAAATTCTTAGTGCTGTTTCAGCTTGATATAACATGCTTTTACATTATTTCCTAAGCTAAAGATGTGAAAATTTCCACATTTTTGCAGTACACATCTTCTGCCACTCATTGGTTATGGGTTAGTATGGCTAATAAGATTGGACCCTGAGGAAAGAAATTTTACAACCACGATATCTTCATACTGGATAAGAGCTAACTCTGTAGGAAAATCATGTGCATTAGCTATATGCCAGATGCAAAATAAAACCCAGTTTAAGTAATTCCACTATTTGCTCAGCAGTGTTACTGAAGTGCTATTATAACTATGCAAAAAAAAAATTTAGTAAAATTTCCATGTGCCATTATGTGAGATAAATATTATAAATTATTATTTCTGTAATGCTGCTAATACTAATATTTCTAATACTGCTAGAAATTATATAATATTAGTATTTCACACGTGCTTCATAGAACTAACTAATTCTTGAAACAGAAGTCCCAGGACCAAATCCTAACCAAATGGCTATAAAAGGCTCTCATTCACTTTTTTCCACACTGAAAAAAAGTCAGACCAGATGTGTGAAAGTTAGGAACAGTTTATAGTCACTGGGTTCAGAAGAAAACGCCAGCCAACAACCTGTGGAAAAGATGTAGAGTTATTGTGGGAACTACTGGACATAGCAAGCTGCTTTTCTGCAAAACACCGTATTATCACTCTATTTATTAGTGTACTTCCTCAGACATTTCTACAACAAATTACTTATAGAAATGCTCCCTCACTACGGAACATGCACTGCAAGGTAGAATATAAATTTATAACTGCTACAATAAGAACTTTCAGTTAGAGATCCAAAAAAATGCTGGTCATCTCATTACCATATCTTCAGTGACACAGATGAATCATTATTGCATAATTTCTTCTGAAGATAACAGGAGGGCTTGATGATTACTTCAACACTGGATTTGATTGAATAGCTTTTTTCATTTTCTTGTAGAGCACTATCATCATCTGGTGGTATATTTTGCTACTATATAAACTGCATGCTATGAAGACGAAAGCATTTCATTTACTTAGCATTAAAAATTTAGAAGGAGACGTAGATTTACCACCTTGCAGTTACGCCAAAATATGCGGGGGTGGAAAATGCAGTAACATGAAATTAACTTGACAGAACTGCTGAGGATTTTGTGAACAAACAAGATGCCAACATTTTACATGAATGAAATTTGAATATGACTCTGTCCAGAAGTAAAAGACAGACTAAATAAAACAACAGAGCTCAAGGATGCTTCATATCCTTATTCAAACTATCAACAAAGTATAAGGAATATGAGTTTTTAAGAAAACCTCAGAGGTTTTTTCAAACAAAAATACTTTTCACATAGTTTTTCTTATAATTGGAGGTGGAGATCGCACATGCAAAAGTCACCTATTTATTATGACACTCAACCAGAATGTACATAAATCAGTTGTTGACTTACGTGGTAACTTTTCAGTCTAACAAAATCGACTTTCATGGAGATGAACCTTTCTGAATTTCTGCTAAGATTTTTAAAGTGCTCCACAAGATCAGCACAGAACTTGTAGCCACCTTTGAGGACACAGAGAACCACAATATCATTGTCTCCAATATCTTGCATAATATCTTTTGCCAGTCGTTCTGTCCTGGGCACAAAAAAAAATTAGGGATAAAATAACTTTAGGTGAAGATGCTTTAAGTTCATGGTACACTTTACAAACACTATGGTGAGTACAAAGCTTGACTGGCATTGCTTAAGTATCCTGACTTCACAGAATCACAGAATGATTTAAGTTGGAAAAGACCTTCAAGATCATCGAGTCCATCCTTTGGCTGATCACCACAAAGTCAGCTAGACCACAGTAAGTGCCAGGTCCAGCCATTGCTTGAACACCTCCAGGAATGGTGACTCTACCACCTTTCAGGACAGTCCATTCCAATGCTTGACTGGCTTTGGATCCAGCTCACAGACAGCAGATACAGAGTGATGGATGCAAGATGCAAAGCACATGAATGGGGTTAACCCTAAATGCATAAATTCCCCATCTATACAAACAGAACCTACACATCTCTGCATATTTTTGGCTCATAAATATATCAGAGACTCGAGAGACAAGAATGTGAGCTAGCCTTGCATTTTACCTCACAGGCATTAGCAGAATAAAATATACCTGTACAAAGCCCTAACTTGTTATGTTAGTTACTGCATAAGAACAACAAATTAAGTGAAAGACAGGGAAGAATATTTGAAAATCTTGTGCTGATTGGCTTTGAAAGATGCTACCCCTATGATTTTAATAAAAATATACATAAAAACTAGAAAGCAATAGAGCATCAGTGAAAAGCTCATAAAGAGCATATACTATCACTATTCTGTACAGCTCACTGTTTTATACAGCAGAAGAGAGGACTGCAAAGAGCTTCAGTGACTTGTTCAAAGTCACACACAGGCAAATAATTAGGCAAATGCTCCAATGAACATGGAATTGTGGGGTTCCCAACCAAACCTATCCTCTCTTTGACAATTCTGCATTGCAAACACAATATGGCAGATGATTGGAAAAAAAAGATACACATTTCTGCCCTGCAATGCTACATATATTTTCAAGATAAAAATAATAACGTTTAATATTAAAAATAAATGTAAATAATAAATATTAACTTTAGAATTAGCATTTCTAGACCTACAATAATAATAATAATAATAATAATAATAATAATAATAATAATAATAATAATAATAATAATAATAATAATAATAATAATAATAAGTGGGTCATTTCTAGATGTAATGCAGTATCAACAGAAAACATTTGATGTTTTGAGGAAAAACAGCTCAGTGCATTACATTCTGTAAATACACTGGAAACTCCTTTGATAGCTCTCTGAATTAGATTAGTAGTTTTAATGAGAGTAGACTTGTAGACAGGATACAATTTATTAAATAATCCTATAATTTATCCTATGTCTTTTATTATTACATTTTTCAGTTTTGGCTGATTTTTTCTTTCTTTACCAACTGTAATACAGAAATCAATTTGCATAAGCACATGGGCTGAAATCTGTTCATGGAGCAGAGAAGAATAAGCTCTAGACTGAAGATAATATATTAAGTATGAGAAACAGCTGTTGCTTCATTTCCACATCTTTTATTTTTAATGCTCTAGTAAATTCCATATAGCAATAATTATATTTTTATAAAATATTTTTGATATGAGATATCATATCAAATCTCATATATTTTTGATATGAGAAATAGAAGATATTAGAAATATTAGATCATCTCATTTGATGTGAAATACACAATCCTTCTAGTGTTGTAAGAATAAGGATCACTTACTTTACTGAAGATTAATAAAATAGTCTTTCATCAACTTTTATGAAGTCTGAAAATGGGGAAAACCCCTCATTAAGAAACATTTCTTTGATGAATTTTTGTTTTTTATATTGTTCCTCAGATTGTTTGCAGCTGAAATTTCCAGGAATTCCAAAGACTACTTTGTATGTTAAAAGTGTAGGTACTCCAGCACAGACAAAAATGTATTAATTTAAATTTCTAAATAAAAATATCCAAGTTTTTAACTTATAATATTTTAAGACAAAGATCATACATGCACTTTATATGGATGACAGCCTTTATAATAAAGAACAATACTACTGACCAAACAATTTATTTAGTAACATTCAAGCTACACATACCTGTCAACAATAATGCCATGTGGAATGAGCACATATTCCAGGTCTCCATAGTAGTGCTGAGGATAAGTAAATAAATCCAGACTGTATCCAGGCCAATTGTCTGAAATCTGAATATCAAATAGTACTGTCAAGAACACTTCATGGTGTTTCACATTATGTAACTGATACAAAATCAGCATTCTAGTACACATTCTATTGGATGAATTTGTGTATCATACTTTCTTCCAGTTACAATTTACTACTTTGTTTTTCCCATTAATTATTTTGCTCCTCAGTATAACTCAGAAATCAAATGCTACAGCTTTTTCCCCATAGAGTGTGGGAAATGTCACTTGAAATTACAAACAACTGGATAGACAAAGGAAATATTTAATACTAAACTAGCAGCTAAAATAAATTTCTAAGCACTTTTAAACTCAAAGTGCAAATATAATATTGCCAGTAAGAAGGAATTCTCCAATGGAAGAATGGATGGCAAAATTAGAAGTCATAAAATTCTATATTAAATTTGTGTATTTCTAGTTTAAAATTACTTAAAGTCATAAACAAATAGCTAAGTGTTCTGCAGATGAAACATCACATGTAGAGAATAATCTATGTGGTTCATGGATGATATCTGTACAAATCTGTGAAAAGCTGTACTTCTTGCAAAAGGTGAGGTTCTTAATTTAGATGTCATCAAAGATAAGTGATTACAAAATGTTTGCATCTCACCTCACTATAAAACTAGTTTGTAAATCCGTATATTTACAGAAACAATATTTTACAGACTTAACATACATTGGTTTTTTTTAAGTATCAGAATACAGAGATTAGATCTCAAAACATACAATGGTGGTAGAGCTTCAGAAGGTCAAAAATCAGCCAACAGTTGAAGGCTTCAGAAAGCTATGAAATGCAAAGTCACCAGTACAAAAACTAAACAAACTCCAAAATAAAAGTTTTCCCTATTCCTTATGAAAGACAAGACCTGCAGGTTCATGAGGTATCTTGAAATCATTACAAAGCTTTGCTTCAATACTGGTTCAGGATAAAAAGCAACACTTACTGTTTTCCTTACAATCATATTCCTGAGGTCACACATAGCTTGGCTAAGGAATCTTGAGTACAAGGAAAAATGGTGACAAACCTGCCACTGTGCAGTTCATGTCTTAATGGCATTTTTGCTACAGATAGTCTTTAAAGGGCCATCACTGAAACCAGCCTACACTTACCATTCTACAGTAGAGCAATAAACGGTTTCTCACAATTTTGGCTAAGATAACATATTTTATGTTGAACTGTTCCTCCACATCCTCCACATCCCCACTTTAACTCAGACACAGCCCTGGCTCATGTTGTACTGAAACACTGTTCTTCCTTGTGGATTTTGGGTTGCTTGGGGGCCTTTTTTTTTGTATATTCATTGATAGCTACAGACACCTTGACTGTTATGTTTTCTTAAATCTACCCAAAAATTTCTGCATAAAAGAAGTTATTTGTTGGCAACTGCCACTGAATATTTGCCCATGAAGGGCATGACTGGGAGATCACTGGAATCAATGAAAGCTTTTCCCCTGACTTACACAAGCCTTGAAATTACACAAAAGAAAAAAAGTTACTTAGTTGTGTTCCTCATTTCCATAGAAACAGGAGATTATAAATATCCTCCTTGGCGAGGTTTCTAATTAGAGGCAAATCTTGCTCCAAAAACACTGCTAGTCGGCCTGGAAAGACTATTTTCCCATCCACTTTTTCAGTGTGTGGCGGGGCTGAAGCTTTTTAAAGATTTTGTAGCAATGAACAGTTTGTTCAAAGCATTTTAATGCAAACTGAAACAATTTCATTAAGAATTACAAACACCCACTAGCAATCCCTGTCAGTGTTGTTTACTTCTGCACTCTTGTTGAATCGAATGGTTTCAGCGTGATGCAGAAGATCAAATTAAATGGATAGAAATTGCTTCAGAACTCATATAAACCAGTAACTTTTACTTGGGTTACAGTAAGTCCTTTATAAAACAGGATCAGGATGAAATTTTGATTCTCTCATTTATCCTTCGGGTTCTCTTGAACAACAGAACATAAATAGTGTAACTCTACAATAATATTGAAGTTCTTGTTCACAAGTGCTTGCTGGCATTTCATAAATAAGATGAAATTCACATATTCTTTCAAATTAATTATTTGTCTGATATAATAAGCCTATTTCATACTCTCCTTTCTTTTAAACAGGCACTTTTAAAATTCAGGCTTTGCATGTTTGAATAGCCCAGCAGATATTCTTCAGTAAGTCTTTAAAAAAGTTGATGTGAATGAATATAAAAAGGAATACAAATACATGGCAATATCCAAAAGTGTTCCCTCAAGGCCTAAGAGAGAAGCTGAAGACATTCAATTGCAACACCCTTAGAAGAATGTTGTTTGTTTTCTCATCTGGCAAAGTGAGCACAGGTGAGGTTGAGCTCAGTCCTCACCTCCAAGAACAAGAAGAAAGAAACAAAGTGCAGTTTTTGTAACTTAAATGATGCTGCAGTGGACTCACTGCTGGTTGGGTTTTTGGGGAGTTGAGCAGAAAAAATTAAACCAGTGCAGCAGAACATGGTCACGCACATTCTTTGCAATAACCTCGTGTTGCTCTGGTGATATGCAGTCACCCACTTAAGGAATGTCATTTATTACACAGGTGTCAGGAGAGTGGTTGATGTGCGTTGTTTCCAGACAGACCTCGAACACACAGAGACAGGTCCTTCAGAAGAAGAATGAGGGGACGTTGGAGTGGACAGTGCAACCACAGCCTGCGCAGAGGGCCCTGGGCCATGATCTGGGCAGCTGACCCGTGAACTTTCTGTTAAAATCCTAATGCCACATTAAAATAAGAACATACCTAAGGTGGTGGCAGTGATGGCATTTGCTTCACAGGAGAATCTGGTGTGTCTATCAGAATAAGGATCACATTCATTCATTTTTGCACCATTTATCCATCCCTACAGGCACTCCAAACGCACTGCCAAAGTTCAGGCTGTTTTCCACCCCAGAAGAACAAGAACAGCCCAACCCTCTTTCACGGCGCCCGCAGACCCCCAGGAGCCCCTCAGCGTTCCGGTGGGAGAAAGACACCTCGGGATGCCGGAGAATCCTCATCCCTGGTACTCAGGGAGCGTGGGGAAGCACAGCCGCGGCCACAGGAGCCTCTCGGGGCGGTACCGGACCGTGCTTTCACGGCGGAAGCCAAAGGCGCGGCTCAGCCCAACACGCCCGTCCCTCCCCGGCAGGGCAGCGGGGCCGTGACCGGCGGGCGCGGCGGGACCAGCAACAGCGTGAGGGGACGCGGCCCTAGCGCCGGCCGGGGGCCCGGAGCAAGCGGGGGAAGGGAAGGGCGCGGGGGTTCAGCACAGAGCGCCGGAGAGTAGTGGGGAAGCGGGCTGGGAACCGGGGAAGCACCGCGTCCGGCGAGGGGGGAGCTGCCAGGGTGGGCTGGGCCGCGCTCCGCATTTACCACAACGCCGCGGCCTCCAGCGCTGCTCCCGCCCTGCCCGGCCATGTTCCTGCGCGCGCCCGGCCGGGGGGCTGCGGCGGGGCGGGGCCGCGCCGGGGCGAGCGCGGCTGCGGCGGTGAGGGGTGCGGGCTGTGGGGTGCGGGGTGCGGGAGGGAGGGTGGAGGGTGCGGGATGTGGGGCGCGGGAGGGAAGATGCGGGATGGGGGCTGTGGGTTGCGGGAGGGAAGATGCGGGATGGGGGCTGCAGGGTGCAGATGGAACCTGTGCGGGTATAGGTACGGTCGGGATGTGGAAAGGCTTGATCAGCGCTGGCCAAGGGGCCTGGCCTGGATTAAGGGTAATATTAAGGTGGTGTGGTTTAAACTGCCATTGGAACAGGGTTTTCTTATACTCCGGGGAAATAAAAAAAGAAATTTCCAACTCTTCAGTAGTCATACTTTACATTCTTGCTGTCTTCTGGAGTTGCTGCTCCTTCCCAGCACTGTGTACGTGCTGGGGCAAGCTGTGTCTTCCTATTGCCCCCAGCCCATGCCCATGTTGCCTGTGCTCTCTGTGCAGTTGAAGGTAAACAGATCAGGCACCAGGAACAATGCAGCTTCCTGCCACCCACTTCAAATTCTGTTAAAATTATTAATATTTTACTTTCACAGCCTCTCAGATGAGAAGGAGCTTGTTTTTTTATTGGCTTACTCTGATCATTGCCTACTTTTACGTTCCCATATTAGAAGTTCAAACTTGGACTTGCTCCATCCTTTTTGTATCCTGTCTTTTGTGGAAAATGCTAACAGCCTCTCTGCCCACTGTGGATAAAAGTAGAGCTTTTCACTTTCTTAAAATTGAAAACTGGTTATAATTTCTAGTATAAATCTGTCAAATACACAGCTGGTAGAATTCTGCCATTCCTATACTAGAAAATATTAAAGGAAGAAAAAGTTGCTTTGAGGGGAGACCTAGGAATAGTGAAATATTCTTAGTGGTACCCGAGGGGCTCTCACCAGCCAAGTATGAAACGTTACAGGTTGGTTATTATTGGTATTAACACTACTATTAGAATGTGGTCATTGACAGTTCTGGTCACAACAGATGGATCCAGGGAGCAGTTATGGGTATGTCTACAAAGGGAGTTTGGTGTCCAATGTGGACAAGTTTTAAGGTGCATCCTGTTAATGCACTTACATTAGCACTGATAGGACAATTCTTAGGAATCTGGTGTTAAGAAGGCTCTTATAAAATAATCACTAATTAAAATCTGGCAAAGTACTATAGCAATTGAAGATTATATTGTGATAAATGCTTTGTTTCTTTTATGAAGCCAGGGGTGTTTGCTTTTTGATGAATTAAGGAACTATTCTTTAAAGAGCTATTGCTACAATAGACAGCATGTCTGAAAGAACAAAAGACAAGGTTTACAAAGTGTCAGAAGTCCACTTCAGAATACATCTGCCTCAAAGTGGTGCCTCTATGTGAAGACTGAAATGTGC
This sequence comes from Parus major, assembly GCF_001522545.3. Taxonomy (NCBI): domain Eukaryota; kingdom Metazoa; phylum Chordata; class Aves; order Passeriformes; family Paridae; genus Parus; species Parus major. The sequence goes on along the minus strand of NC_031769.1, from coordinate 16,788,309 downwards.
TGGGAAGAAATAGTTCCTGTTCACAGTGCTGTAAATAATAAGTAGTGAATCTGATAAACAGCATATGCAGACTTGTAGACAAACCTACACAAATAAAATAAAAATACTTTGGCAAAATACATAAGAGATTTTCATAATGGACAAAATCCCTTAACAGATTTGCATTTCCATTACATCTCAACATTTCATACAACTATTGAGAAAGAAAGTTTCATCTGATCTTTGAGTTAACTCCTCCTGATTTGTATCCACACTTTTCAGGATTTGAAGACTCTTCATGTCTGAAAGAATGCGTCCTAAAGCCCATATTTGCCCTAAAGCTAGTGCAATTAGAATCAGTTACCATCAAGTTACCAATAAAGCTACTGTTGCATTTATGTCACAGAGCTGAACTGTATGGATCTGAACCTATTCAGACTACAGCTAGAAACTCAAATCAGTTCTGCCACTGCTATATGACGACTGTTTTCTTCTACCCTTCAGACTATTTGGGTTACAATTAACAGAGCTTTCTGTATTTTTAAACCATATTCTTTATCAGACTACTGCAATACGAGAGATTGTTCTGACTAACTACAGACAGAAGCTTAATGCTTTGAAAAGCATTAACATCAGCAGGACACTAAAAAATAAATTCTTTCAGCATTGTGCTGGAAAACCTAAGCAGGAGATGTTTGTTCTTCCCATCAAGATTGGATGAATGTGTTTGTCACGTCTTTGTTTTTGATGTTCTTATCTTCCAGAAATTTTACAGAGATCGCTTAAGAAGTGTAATGAAGTGTCATGTCTTGCTAATAACAATAAATATGAGTAAGGAAATGAAAAACTAGATAAATTTAGTCGGGGTACACTTGGATGTGCTTGACTGTGTCAGCAGCCACACGCTCAACCCACAAAGCTGTTCTCCATCGAAGATTTTTTTCATTGGCATAAAACAATACATTTTGTTTAGTTTTGCTGCAAATGAGACAAGTTCATGGTTCTGTGAACTCACAGAATTAGTAGAAACCAGAATTAATGAGGTTCTTTGTGCATTATGGAAATGAAGCTGCTAAGGAGTTTATTATGGGGGAATATATACTTACCGAATGTTTACCTTTTTTTTTACAGTATGGACTGCTATAGAATGAATGAATTTACAGTAGACTTTCAAAACTTAATTATGGCCAAAATATGATTGGTGAAAACATGATATTGGGCTTAACTATGAAAAAGCCTGTAAACATTCTGAAGAATGTTCTTACTATCTTTGTTTAGCTGTTTGTTTATGAACTAAAAATAGGAGGAAAAGAATAAACATTTCTAGATATACAACCAGGGGAAATGATCAAAGGGGAAAAGAACAAAGAAAATAAGGGTCGATAATACTAACAAGTAGGACTGGGTAGGTCTGGACACATAGCCAAGAGCCATAAAGGAGCAGATGGAAGAAGCGACACACAGAGAAACAAAGCAGGGTTAAGACTGATATGCAAATCCCCTGTGAATATATTAATGTCTTTAGCTTTTATACAACTTTATCATTTCAATTAGACATCTATTCCTCTCTTACTGTGTTGCTGATAAAAGTAGGACATGTCCACCCTTTCACAACTTTAATGTAAAGAAATACTGAAAATAACAGGTTGGGGTCAGGGATATGCCAAGAAAGCAGTCCAAGGCAAATATTATTATGGAGTTACCTAAGCAACCTTTGCATTATGTATACTGCTTCTAAGAAGCTATAACAAACATTTGACAACTCAGTTTAATATGTAAACACCAAAACTAGACAAGAAAAGCATGAAAATCCAGAATATTTCAAGAGGTATGGCTTACCTAGGTAGAAGCTTGCCAATTAGGGGGTGAAGTAAGAGCTCTTTTTCTGGTTCTGCCTGTTGCTGCAGCTGTTATGTGAACAGCAGAACTGTAAACAATCTTATCAAGCATAAACTTGCATTTCTTAGTGGTTACAAGGTAAGCTACAACACACATACACACACACCCAATTGTGTCAGAGAAAGACATTTTTGGGTAAAATGGTTCTTGAAGAGATTATTAAATCCAAAAGTCTAACATATGTACAGTACTTTAGGGCATGTTGGAAACAATTCCAAATTATTTTCATATCCAGTTTTAATATATTCCAGAATTTTGAGTTCTTGTGTATAACCTGAGGCAGTGACCCTGTCCATAGGGTGGCTGCTGGAGACTCTGAGTGCAGCAGAACATGTCTGGCAGACAGTGTTCCAGACATCTGGGACAGCATGAAGCAGGACTTCAAACTATTCCCCTACAATCATGAACACAGGGAGTCCATGAGAAATACTGCCCCATTAGCAAGGCTAGAGAGCATCCTGTGATGTGCAGCAGAAAAGATGCACATTGTTCTTTGTGACTCCTGTACTAGAGCAGGTGACAGAATGGCACTGTAAGCTGGAATCTGGCTCCTGTCCATCTTCAGATTCAGCAGCATTACCATCATTTTAGAGGAATTGGAAAGTTGGGCTTTGAAGCAGCTGCAGCATCTAAGATCTACAAGGGAAGCTTGGTCACAGTTAATCTGTACTGAGTCTGTGAGACCGACTTAGGCTTTGAAAATTAACTGGAATAACTTTGATACAAAGAAAATAGCTAAAAGTTGCCATTCAAGATGTTAGTCTATTTTTTAAAATATTTATAACCTCCAAATCGCTGTTAGGCACTGCTTGACAGAACCCTGGGCTTTGACTTATTTGGTCTACGATAAACATCTTTAATACAAAACTACTTTTTTGTTTGTTATTAATCTCACTGTGCCAAACGAGAGCAGCGAGAGCTTTGCTTTGCAATTTCCTGGCTCCTGAAGATACCCTTCCTGCTTTTCAGGTTCATGTTATTAATATGGAGTCCTTATAGCTGAAAGAAATGCAAACAGAAATTTCCTCTTGTCCTTCAATACTAGAATAAACTTTATATTCTTTATAATATTGTGGAAATATTTGCTCTAACCAGCTATTTAGAGGCATTGACGTTTGAATGATAAAGCACTGTTTTCAAGGAATGCTGCTCACATCATATCCTATGACAAATTCATCATGCATGACCATGAAAACTAGTGAGGGAGTTGTAACTATGTGGTGGGTCACACCCAATGTAATGAATTTAACTGTTAGAGATTGTTTTCTTTTTAAAGGAGGTCGTTCACTTGGCTTCATCCCTCTTTTTACATTATTCTTTTTCCTCAATTAAACCAAATCTATGAAAGTCTGCCAAACTAAATAATTCAGAGTGTCTTAAACAACTAAACAAATAACAGTTTAAAGGGGTTTTTTTTTTTTCCCCAGAATAGCTCAGTTATCTTTGATTTAATTTTGTATACTTCACAGCTTGCCTAGAGTTAACAGTGCAGTAACAAAAGTGTATTGAAAAAGAGAGTCTGGTCTCCTGTAGCATAGGACAGTGAATGTTCATGGCTGGACAGCCTCTGTGCTCTGTTCCAGCACAGAATGACCCACTACCTGCGGGTGCTGGAATGCTGGATTTGGACCATTTGCTAAATTTATTCTTTGTGTACAAGAGAAATCATTCCTCCTGAGCAAAATGTGGTTGCTTCTCCCTTATGCAATGCTTGGGGCCCCATATTGAGCACAACTGGAGTTTTTTCCTCTGAAGAGAGAATTACTACACTGCTTCCTCAGCTTGAATCTGGCCCTCAAAGCAACATGAGGTCCTTTAAAATGGACCTCAAAGAACAGTTCTAGAGGTACTTGTCCATTTTTAAAGCAGCTAATTCAAAATTTTGGAATTAGAGGGTTGAGTCACCTGAATATGGGGGCTCTGACCTATCAAGACTAAATTATTCATTAATTTTAATAAATATGAGTAACCGATAGCTTTTAAACTATTCCATAGTGCTGTTTAGGCTCAAGTCATGGTTCTAACTTTAGGCACACATATGCTGTATTTAAAACAGATGGGCTCAAATTGCATGTCAGAAATCCCAAAAATAAGAAATGCAGCATTAATGGTTACCAGTGAAAAAGCCAGGTATAAGTCATTTACCATTGCATTTCAAAAACATGCTATGACAAAGACATGAATAAATCATATTGCTCCAGGGAGTAAGTTAAGTGCTTTAAATCTCTTTTCTCTTCCTTCAACTCCTACTTTCCAGTTGCTGAAACAAATGAAATAAGAGTTCTTGGAAAACACATCCTCTTAGTAAACAACAGGATTCTTATTGCATGGTCTTCATGCCCAGATGATGATATTTGTTCTTAATTTTATTATAAGCACACAAGAGCTCTACTAACAGAAAATTGTGTCAGACACTAAGCAAAGAGAGAAAACCACAATCCATATAACAGATAACAATTTAAGACAAGAAACAGCAGGCTACAGTACCAGGGGAGTTCAAGGAAACTGCCCAGGTCAGCAAGATTAACCCTTATTTCAGCTCACCAGCAGCTCAGCTGTTGTTAAAGTTTTGGTGGGCACCACTGCAAAGGACATTTGAGGAAAGATTTGAATACAAAGTTATTCCAGTGTTTGCATGTTTCTGTGAATTTCTTCGTGTTGTGCAGTCAATGTCGAGGCTGGCATGGAATAATGAATTAACACCTCAGGTTAGTACTGTGACTGAACAGAAGTTCACTCTCCTAGCAGCATCAACAAGACCAGCATATAGCTGCTATTTGGCTATGTCTGCCTGTCTACAACTATTTCTGGAGGTACAGTCTGTAAAAAATTCTGTTTCATAACTTGGTGAAATAGAAGTCTTATTTATATCAGCACCCTTTAAACAGTAAAAAAAAGCCCGCAAGAAACAATTCACGTTGCATTCCTACCATAATGCCACTGCTTAGCCTGGAAGGTGAAAACCCTGCATTTACTCATATTCTATTTACATAACTTTGCATGACAAGAAGGAGTACAGGAGGAAGATTGAGATAGTATGAAAAACCTTACAGTCTAGGCATTCATGTTGTCAGGTGTACATCACCACCTTGGATGGCCAATCATGGAAGAAATGGCTGCTCCTCCTTGGCTTGGTCAGGCTCAATACACACCTGGTTCCTGGGGTGGACAGTGCCAGCCAGATGCAGGGCTCAGCAGCTGCCTTCCTTGACTATGGGAAATGTCAGATGACCTTAATAACAGGGTTTGCCACCTGTCTCCCTCTAACTATGTCATTAATTATAAGCATCCTAAAGCTGAGGATGAAAGTGTGGACTGAGGCTAGAATTTATCTAGGATCCTATTAATCTGCATATATGTGAATTTTTTTTATCTGAAAGATGTTTGTCTTCATTAAGGCTGAAATTATTAGGTATGTTGTGTTGCCTGAAATGTATGCCAGTGAAAGGACGAGATTTTAGCTCTGTGGCAGAGCCATCACAGCTGCAGTTTGCAGTATTGATTTTCCATAAAAATATACCAGGGGTCACAACATGCCATCCTACAAAAGAACCTACCTACAGCAACTATGAAAAATTAATTCAGTGGTGAATTTATCCTATTTTTCCCACTGAATTTTGGCCTATTTCGTGAGGGGAATGAGGTTACCCCTCTGCAAGGAAGGTTTTGAAGAACTGTCCCAGACTCAGTCCCCTGGAATGCATGCAGAGCCCAAAAAGCCACCATGGTCCAAGATCAGCCACATGGAGCCCACATGCTCCTGTCAGAGCTGACGCTTGCTCGAGGCAGGTCTATCGGAGCCATAAAATCAGGAACTCCCTCTGCTTGTGACCATGCCATATCTGATCCCTTCCTTCCTGAATATAAATAGTTTCATTCTCAAGAACAGTCAGTGAGATATTCATCATAATTTCACGTTGCTATTTTTAAAAAATAGATACGCAGCTTTGTCATGCACAACTTCCAACAGGAAATATTTTTAGTTTGTGGGAACGTAACTCTTACTGACCAATAGATTATTCATGCCCCATTTTTCATGTTTTATTATGGCTATCCAATTTGAAATTACCAGTTTTATAATTATGAAGTACTGAAGCATTTTGGTTATAGTCTTGTTATTTCATTGATTATTAGTAACTGACTAGTGAATTTAAAGGATGTTTCAACTGGTAATGCTAATTTTTAGTCTGTGGACAGGCTTGTTTCTGTTAATATTTAATAGCTTTTATGAGGGAAGAATTCTATCAGAACAATTGAATTTATTCACCTTTTAAATTTTGTTATACCAATGGTACCTATTAGTTGATTCATGAACATTATACTTTCAATTGCTGGTTTTTCCTGAACATATAGATACAGCTTTGCATTCTTCAGTTGCATTCTTTGGATTCTGCAAATTTATTTTGTCAAACTTCATAGAGAATTAAGTGTAGTTTTGTTAAAATATACATAGTGTGTCATTCTTTTGAGTAAGAAGCATATTAAATCCACTTTTTTCAAATCTGCAGCTTTCTTCCAGCTTACACCCTTCAAAAATAAACATGATTGCTTAACAATAAGTTACAAATAACAAAATACACATTCCTGCTCACCCACATGTTCCTAGTGCATGTCATAGACAAGTGTAATATACACAAGAAATAAAACCTAGAATCATTGTGAAGTCTTCAAAGCCATTCCCTGAAAAATTTAGGAAAGGAACTTAATGTATGGGAATACTTGGCTTTTCATAGTTAATTTTGTATTTTTTACTTTATCCTTTGCTGATGTCAGATATGATGATGTCACAACAGCTGCTGGTGGTAGTGATTGATACAATACAGAAAAAGCTGTGTTCTGAAAGGCTGAAAAAGATCTTTTCTAATCTAAACAATACCTACAATTCTATGAAGAAAAGCTGAAGCAGTAGGAAAGAAAAACATTTTTCCTTCTATGCAAACAATTGCAGTAGAGTGTGCTGATAAAATTTTTGTGTGAGTCTTGACTCAGATGCTTGTATATTGCTTTCATTCTAACAATACACACATAATTCCAGTCAAAACACATTTTTCTAACTTAATTGTAGATTTACTGTAGTATTACAGAATTGTGTACTTGTAAAAACACACATGCGGTATCTGTATTGTGTGAAGTCTGTGTTATTACAGGTTTCCACATTGAAAATTGGTTTTGGTAACAAAAAATGAGTACACAAAATGTTATGCAGAAGTCAAGCTATTTACAAATACAATCACTCAAGCTTTTAAGTAAAGCATAACATCTCTTTAACATATAGTCCAGAAGCCATTCTATCCTGAAGTTATATTTACCAAGCTGTCTTCAGCAGCCAATTATTTCCCTTTGTTTTGGCTAGGCAAGGAAAGATGTACTCCAAACATATGAAACAGTGTTTTATATGCTTTCTGTATGATGTTTATAGAAATCTTAGTAGTTAATAAAAATTACAAAGAATAATAAAATTAATTAATTATTCATACTCAAAATTTAGTTAAGCATTTTATTTCTAACTCTTTTGGGGACTGTACAGATGAGTCATATGTAACAACTTTTCTAAGAAGATACATACTTAGTTGAGCATTTCCTTCTAAATAATTGACAGTAGCATCTTCTAAGAATTTAGAGAGGCACTTCTTGGAGATGCAGGGATAGAGAAAAAGGAGAAAAGAGGCAGTATCTGAACAACAATCCTTACACATTTGCAATGTAGACTCTTTTGTGCTTCTCGATTGCTGCTATGTCATGCTCCAGTTGTTTCAGCTTTAATTCCAGCTCTTCTTTATGCATCCTCTTGTACATGGTGTCTGCTAGTATTGGAAGACCTTGATATGCATTATTTATTTCCTCCCAGTTCTTTTTCAGTGCCTGGTACCATTACATGAAAAGGAAATATATGAGAAAAACTTAAAGTAAGAACAATATGTACATAAACTACTTGATTTTTTAATTTATATGACATTTGCCAAGTGTCATTGATAGATAAGTATATGAATAATGTGTAATCATCTTAATTGGACCTTAATTAAATCTTTGAGAGTTACAATACTTGGAACTCCAGCCAAAATTCAACAAAATTTCAGGCCATCTCACCACCAGCTTAATTTTCTGTAATTGAGACTTTGTCCAGACCACAGTCACCAAACTGACTCCACAACAATTTGACTTCCAAAAACTACTTTGAAAAAACTCTGAATAATTGCATTCTCCTTCTAATCCACATTGACAGTAACAACTATGGACAATTTATTCATTAATTAGACTAAAAACCCTAACTGTCACTGACCCTATCAACAGTAATTTCAGCAACTACTACCTCTCTTGAATGTTGCTGTGCAAAGAATTACCTTTCTAGATAAAGTGAACATATATAAAACCTTGAGATTAAAATTCTGCCTAAAAATTTTTTAAATGCTATAATCCAAAACTTATTCATAAACCTGTTAAGCTGACACCAAATACAACACTTTTATCCACCAATATACACTAAAAGGAACCAGACAGTGGTAGAAAAATAAAATTTAAATCTTGCCTTTGTAACCTTCTTACAATTACTGCAATTATTGCTCTTACTTTCTCTCCTCAAAATTTGATTATATCAAAATCTATACATTCTACCCCCATGTAAGTGAAGATTTAGTAGAGTTTATCCAGTGCATCAAATGTCCTCTGAAAACTATATGGGTGAACTTAAAAATAACAACTAACAAGGAACTGAGACAGCAATCAGTAAATAACACGCCTATCAGTGAGAAAACAGTTCTCCAAAATGTTTATGGCTCTCAATTCTGTCACCTTAGAAGATATCACGAAGTATCTCTAAAAATAAAGAAGTTAAGTTAGTCTCGTTTGAACCAAATTTTTCAGCTCTTCTCCATAACTAAAACTGGATTCAAATGGCACACTGATTTTATGGCACACTGTGGTTTCCAACTTCAGGTCCTCCATTATTATTAAACATTTTTATCACAGTCTAGCTAACTGATGAACATACTGAAGTTAAATTTAGAGGGTTTATTTTTGTACATATTTAGCTTTGAAGACTGTTGTTTCTATTTCAGAACTCAAGGGCTCTTGTGCTTAAAAACTTGACTTTTGTTGACTGTATAAATTGATTTACAGAAAAAAATGAACTCTCCTGCCAACACTAAGAAAAATGTAATCTTTAACATGAACTAATATTTTAACAATTCAAACCAGTGTAGTTATTGCATAGCAATTCACGCTTTTTGCATATTCATATTAAGCATCTAAGTGTTGTTCATAAAGGTTATTCCAACAATCTTGATATACAAATATCTACATCAGCTTAAAAACCTTACTGCTAGATGTGAAACTTAGAGCAACAAGGATATTTATCTACTGTCTTGTAATCTTGTTATCTACTTGTCTTTGCTATCCAAAGTTGTAAAGTACTTTCATAAGATCATAGTCTACCAGGCATTAAGTACAGCTTACAAATATATAGCCATAAAAATAAATCTCATCTTTTCAAAAACTTTCATAGAAGAGTCATTCATAGATTCTTTAAATAATTCTTATTTGTGTAGATTAGTAAGAACTGGCTTGGAAATAATTGAAAACAGTGAATTTTAAAATGTTAGAGCATACATTCATCAAATTTGCTCTATTCTTACAAAGTGGAGAGATCAAAAACAGATCATGACTCTATAAAAATCGTCTTCACACTTCCTCCAACATTGTAATATGCTGACCACTATTCCTACAGCTAGATCACAAACTGAGTATCCAACTCTATATATGGAATTCTAACACATGCTGGATCAGTGAGAAGTATGTACTGCATTTATCAGCATTCTCTTTTATTCTCATAAAATCCCAACCAAAGTAAGCGCAATGAAGAGTTCAAAAAATGTTGACACAAATTACTTCTCTTTATTTTCATAAGGTCATGAAGCTTGATTTTGGTCTCAGGCATTTATTGCTGTGTATTCTTTCAAATCAGATAGTGCACATGTGTTCATTAGCTATGTCAATTATTTTAAAGGACAGAAATTCCCATATGCCTACAGCTGAGCACTGGGTAGAAGCCACATACCCTGGGGACACTAAATCCTCCTGACAATATAACTGTATAAGTGACCCCATGGAAGTGCAAATGTTTTTGAAAAAAAAAAATTAAATACTCAGTTACTAAAAACTGGAAAAATTAAAAAAATATTCCAGTGCATTCCTGTATTTGAAAAATACAGAACATACTTTTAATCAAACTAAATGCAGAATGGTGAGCAGCTGAACTCACATGCCCTTTTTGCACAAAAATTTTTGCTATATAGTTAACCTGTTGGACTATCAGCTTGTCCCATGCCTTTCCTACCATAAAAATGTCTCCATCTTCTTCAAAACAGCATGTGGTTTTGTTCCTTATACTGCTGTCAGTGCAATACCCTCACCTCTCTCCCATACTCCTTCCTAGCTTCTACTGCTTGTTGTATATGCAAAAACCATTGTGCTGGACATTTCAGACCTTGCCAATTAATCAGTTCATCTTTCAGGCAAGTGAGTTAGACACTGTTTTCTCTCTAGATATTTTTTTTGTGGGCATTCAGCATCTTTGAGCTGTCCCTCTATTAATTTGTTTCAGGTGGATGCTAAGAGCAAGTTATTAAGGGACAGACTGATGTATAGATATTGCAGCCATATAAGCTTCATTTTCATAGGAAATTTGTCTAAATTTTTCTCAAGAAAAATTCCAGTTCTAGGGATTTACTTTTAAGGATATACTTTTAAGATATCTCTTTCATGCTCTGCTTCTTTTATGGTAGTAAATGGTAGTAATTCTCTTTAGAAAGTCTTGTTCAATAAAAACTGTATCAAAGACAGTATCAAGAATATCTTAACAAAATCCAAAATTTTCAGTCATAATTCTATGACTATATCGCAATTTAATTCTGTTTTCTTTTTTTGCCACTTTTTAAAGCAAGCCATTATACTTTAATCAGCGAGGTCACAATGTGAGGATAGAAACTGTCAAGAAAAGGAGCAATATTCTGCATCAGGAAAAAAATTGTATTTCTCCATTAATAAATGTCACTAAATCCATATTGGTGATTTTCTGTTCTTTGAAGTTTCACTGAAATTCCAAGTCATTAAGGTGGATAAGAACCAAACAGAATGGAAAAAAATTAAAACTGTAACTAGATCAGTTCCTTTCAGTTGTATACAACTGTTCTACAGCTCCATCTAGTGAAAAAGTAGCCAACTAATTTGTTTCACTTAAAAACCAAAAAAATGTACTTTTATTATTTATATGAACTTACACTACCTTATTTAATCTTTTGGACATGTTACTAATTACACTAAATCAAATATGCACCTTTAAAATATTTGTCCTTTCTTCCTCAGATAGAGTTTTCATGGCTTTCGTCTTGAGTTGCTCCAAAACACTAGCCTGGTATTCTTCCTCCTGTCTCTTCATTTCTTCATTTCTCCGTGTCACATATTTTGGTATAACACCATAATTCTATAAGAAGAAGGAAGAAGTTCCTTATATGTGCTTTTAAGAAGGAAACAAACAGATACCTGTCATCTATCCATTTGCAAAAATAGCTTGAAATGACAATTTGTGCTACTCAGTAGCACTGATTGTGCTATTAAAATCCTAAATCACCATGTTCTTAAAATACATGATTACCTTTGTAGTCTGAGAAAAATATATAAACAGTTCCCTTCCATTTCTTTTCACAACCTTAGAAGATAACAGAATCCAGAAACCAAAATGTCTATTTACAAGAACTGATGGTTGAGCAAGGAGTTTGAAACCTGTTTGTGACATTGAGCTATTTTACATTTTTATATGGTGTCAGCTTCTATGATTGGAAAAATTCCTTAGAGAATTTCTTTGAAAGGTCTGCCTGTATCCTGAATTTTGCTGAGCATTGCAACATACAAGAATACATACATGAAAATTGGACTAATTAAGAAGGATAAACTATCCCATACTGATGTGTTTCAGTGAAGAAAAAAATAACTTCTAAATATCCCAGAAATTCTTGGGGAAATACACCTATTTTGTCTTAAACTTTGTAAAATGAAGCTCCTCTAGCCAAAAGATATCAGAGTCTACCTTTTTTCTACTCAATGCAAAATTATTCACTAATCTTTTATTGTCAGGTAGCACCATGACTAGCATTGTTCATATATATGTTTATCCATGGAAAAGTACTGCAAGGTTCTTTTTGGCATCTTCTTTGTCATGAGTTCTGTCTTATGTCATCTCTTAATGCTGTCTCATGGGTTACATGTTTAGATAAACCAGACTATTGATAGATCTTATTTTCCTGGGTAGAGGATGGACTGCTGTGGAGTACAGAGGAGGTTGTCCTTAAAAGCATGTCAGCTCTCCCAAGCTCTTTGCCTTCCAGAGCTGTCACAGGTAGGGGAGTACTTACCAGTTACCCTCAATAAGTTACTGTTTGCTCTCCTGAGCAGTCAGTATGCTACCACTGGCTCCCTGAACAGGAGGGGGTCTGGAACAGCTACAAGGTCTGTGCCACCCAGACTATAACTGATTATCACACCCCTGAGCAATTCTTCCTCCTTTTAAAGTAGCAGAACCAGAAGAGCATGACCATTGGTTGGCTCATCCACCATCTGTGAAGAAGGCTGTTGCTGACAGGCTTCAGGAAACTTTTTGGAATGCTTTCATCCTATTGTGAAATCCTTTCAGTGGCTATCAAAGACAGTGAACTCTTCCATAAGAAGCTGCATCATGATCTGAATATTTTCTCAAGTTGCTTAAAGAGATTTTCATCCAGTTCCTCACCTTATTGGGTGCTCCATAACAAACACACTTCTGACAGTTGCTGCCTTTCCTCTGATCTTGACTCACAACCTCAACCACCCTGTTGCCAGTTTCATAGAAGAACTCCATATATTTGAACGCTCCTTTCATTCAAAGGGCAACCCTCCTTCTCTTCTTCCCTGCCTGTCTTTTCTAAGCAGCAAACATTGATTCATCACAGAATTCCATGTCTCCCCATTAGACACTCCCTGGGTTCCCAATGCAAGATACATGCCATTGCTTTAGGACAATCATTCTGCAAATTTTTCTGGCTGACAGCATAAACAAATGAAAACAGAGAAAAGGCAAGGCATAAGTCTAGAGCCAGTGATTTCTTCTTGATGAATTCAAGAGATCTAAGATGAACAGCCATGGTATATATGCAATAGTGAACTTAAAATAGGCATTATGAATAGCATTTCTAATATAATTTAATAAAACGTACCTTTTTTTTAATGTATTTTGGAAAGAGTCCTGAAGGTTCAAGGAGATATTTATCTCCCTGTCTTGTATCAACACAAAAATGTCGAGGCTTTTTAGGCTCCCCCTTGATAACAGCAACTGCATTTTTATTTATAAAATTCTTTTTAATGCGAATAACGGGGTGGTATGTCCTGGGTGGCACTGGTGGAAGCAATTTTTTACAATCCCGTTCTTTTTTTTCTGTGAATAGAGCACACAAACATTCTCAGCAACAAATTTGAAGAGATTTTCAATTTAATATTATAACACTTTTCAAAAGGGAAAAACTGTACAGAATTACATAAAAATAGAAACCTATTATCTTACATTATATATATTTATCATATTCTAATAAGAATTTATTAGAAAAATAAACACTATGTACAATGAAAGAGCTGCCAGTCAATGAACTGTGATGCATATTTGGCCTAGCAGAAGTTTCATAACCTAGGAAATACTATGTTGTTTCAGATGGGTTTTCCTTATATGTCACTCATTTCCTCTTAGCTGCAGTAATACAGGACTTTTGTCAAATGTAATTATAATTACTTTTAGTAGAGGTGCTCATTGTCAGAGCCCTTGGGCAATAATGGTCCTGTCCAGTCTCACCAGGGGCACCCACCCCGCCCCCTCGGGCTCAGGAACCCCATTTCACTTGTCAATGCCTGGATGAGCTGTCTCAGGTAGGTCTGCCCCTAGTCCTGTTCCTGAAGAGCTATGTGGATTCAGTGGAGGGACCTGGCCTGTAACCTGATTTTGCCTGATGGTCAGTGGAGCACTGACAGAACAGACTTTTCTCACCACCCCACTGTGCTGGCCTGCCTGACATGGTGGGACTGTACTCTCCTGGTGAGGTCTTTGCCTGGCCTGCATTGTGGTTGCCCTTAATGTTTGACTCATCTCTCCTTAGGGAAGAGCCCAGCTCTTGCTGCTCCCTAATCCTTGTAAACAAATTCAAATAATCCTTTTTCCAGAGAATATAGAAACTCTTCCATTTTAGTGTAATCTTTTCTCCAAGGCACCAACAGAAATAAGTAGCATCCTGAGTAGTCTCACAGTGAGTGATTAGTAATTATTTCCCATCATATTTCCCACTAGGCATAACTCTAATTCATGATCATTACCAGAAATAATGATTGATCCAAGTGAGTACATGTTCTTCTTTGGCAGTAAATAAGTGTAATGTCACAAGTGACAAAGACCATTCCTACAACAGCTGGTTTTCTGATACTTACTGCATAAACCAGTATTTTTGTTTTTACAACTAATAGGTGCCCATAACTTAGTACTGTAGGACACGAAGACTTAACTCTACCATAAAAAATACATTTCATTGTATATATTCTCTGTCTACACTTACTTGGTGCTATCTTGGGTTCCTTGGAACGTTTCTGCAGAAAATCATTTGGAGACGGCACTGCAACTTTTGCTGGCCCCATAGTTTTCCACTGAGATTTATTTTTCTCTGCTTCATGTTTCACCAATTCTCTAAGTTTGGCAATATACCTTAGAGGTTAGAAAATAGCCAAAAAGAAGTTAAGGGTCAGAAAAATATTCAAAATAGTTCTTCAACTTTTTTGCAGTAGCTCATGGTAAAAGCTTGATCAGTTTTGTTTTGTACTCTATCCCAAATAAAGACCATGACTCACACAGCCTCCAAGCTAAGGCTAAACCTAGTAGTGCACTGACAAATGAGTTTTCTGGTTCTGAAGTTAGCTTCCTTCTTCCTTCTGCTCTTGCGTCTCTGAGGTCAGGATTATCACACTTGGGGAAATAAATACCTAATATAAATGTTGAACACAGACATTCTGAAATCCATCAAAACCTAAATTTTGGAAATAAACTTGAGTATTGCTCGCATTAATTTCTTATGGTGCGTGGTGTGATTCTTGGAGTGTCCTGTGCAGGGCCAGGACTTGGACTCAATGAGCCTGATGGCTCCCTTCCAACTCAGCATTATCTGTGATTCTATGATTTATGCTCAAGAAAAGACATCAAATGTAGTCAAGAATTGTACAGGATGTCCTTGATCATCAGTTTTTCTTATTACTGGCCATTGTATCACTGTCTCAATGTTCCAGCTGAACCATCTGTTACAGACTCTCATAAGAGATGAGATGGGTGACTGCTCTGAAATAGCACAGCACACTATTACACAGATAGGAGCTGAGATCCTGAACAACAGTAATCAGCGGTGGGTTTGGCACTGAAACAGCTGATGTGAAAATCAGTAAGGGCTCAGACATGAAAAGCTGTATGAACATGGTATTCACACACTGCTGTTTTGGTCTAATGTTGCATATGGCATGATAACTTCTGCTTTAATCAGCCAAACACTGAGCATTAGCTGATTGGCAACATCTTGACTCTATCTGAAGGATTGAGCTGTCACAGATGTTTGCCTGAGAAAGCAGAACTCCCTGTTCCCTCCCTGTACTTCTATAATCTGTCCATCTTTAGGAAATATATTAATTTAAGGCAGACAAAAGCTTATGAAAAACTGTGCTTATTTTACAGAAAAAATGTGTTTATGAAAGAAACTATACCGTGTTTTCAAGTAAGGATAAAAAAGAAGAGCAGAAAAGATTATATCTAGTGCAACGGACTCTATGGAAATACTGGAATAGGAAGAAAGAAACCATGTAATCCTGGGCCACTGAATGTGTATCACAGTAGCAATACTGATAAAAGCTCTTACCTGTGAACAGCAAATGTCCAATAAATGTATTTGTACCTGATCATAACATTACAACATGTCAGAGGATTTCATTAAAATTGTGGACTTATTTTGTCTTTTGGAGATTTGGTCTCCAAAATCAGAGAGAGGATTATCTGCATAAAGTTATATATACTTCCTGAAATACTTCTAAGGAATGAGGTTTTATTTTTTTATTTCTGTTAAATTCATAGCAAACAGCTATAGACATTGCACAAACCCACCAAACTGATAAATAATAGTATTCCTCACCATTTTCTAGAAGTGGCATCATGAGCACATGGGAGAGAAAGGCACTGGCTTTATGCAAATTTTGACCTAGAGGGGTTCATAGTCTTGGAAAGAGAAAATGAATGAGAAGACATTGAGTTTCTTACATACTGGCATGAGGTAAAGACATCATTTGTAGACAGCTATAGACATTCCTCAGGACAAAGAGATGAGGGATCTGTTATCTTTTCAGTGACTTTCCAGACCAAGAAAGCAGCTCAATATCACAGGGTTAGAGAGGGTTGCAAGGGAGAAAACATAAGTTATGGGGAACATCAGGATCTAATCTGTTCATCATTTAGCAAGGGAAAAAAGACAATACATCTGTAAGAAGACAGAAGAAGATGACAGATGAAGTTGACCTTAGGGCTCAACTTGGGATATCAAAGTTGGGGGAAAATGAGAATGTTTGCTATGGTTTCATGAGCAGTACCAGTCAGTTGAGAATGAAATAAGATTTCATTTGGAAAAAAAAACATACAACAAAGTAGATTTGGTAGACGTTAGTTAAAACTGGTCAAATCACACAGAGTCAATGGTCCTGTTACCAGCTGAATATTTGTCACATTGTGAACCTAAGCTGCAAGTGTGATAACAACAGAAGTCAATGAGATCAGAAGGGGATTTAGTCAGATTATATCTAAGCCAAGGAATCTGTTGCCTAAACTGAACCTAATGGTCATGGAGTACCCAAATCTCTGAGTGGTATTAAATCAGGAGTAGATTTAATGTGCATGCTTTGCCATATTGTCCTTTCATCTTCCTCTGTCTTCAAAAGTATCTCTGTCCAAAACTATATCCATTCACGATGAAAACAAACAAAATTTTAAAATCTACTATTACATGGGAAAGACTCAGAGTTAGGAATCTCACAAGTCTGAATCCATTTACCTGAAACAGGATAACTATCTTTGTTCTAATGAGTGCCACTGATACATCTACTTGTTTCAAAGCTGTTATGACCTACCCTTTCACTAAAGATGCTAAGTGTAACAGCCTTTTACATAAACAGGGACTTGAAATAAACAGCATGGGTGCATAACTTTCAGCAAAAAAGCCTTTTCTTATATTTTTTTAAGGCAAGATGTAAGAAAGGGAAGCAAAAGAAACAATGTTAGATGATACACCTGAAACATGGAAAGTATGGAAACTGGAAAGCCCACCTTTTCAGCATTTTCAGCTGCTCACTGAGTTGTTCTAAGTGCAAGTAAAAAAAGATGTCATCTAATTCCTGTGCACAGAAGGAGTGCTTTGCAAATTATGAACAAGATGCCACTGAAGACACCAAACTTAATCATCACCTCTTGGAGTAGACTGTAAACCCTCAGATCACAGAATCACAGAATCAGTGAGGTTGGAAAAGACCTCTGAATTACCAAGTCCAACACCATCTTGTCAACTAGACCATGGCACTGAGTGCCGCATCCAGTTATTCCCTTAAACACCTCCAGGGACAGAGACTCCACCACCTTCCTGGGCAGCCCACTCCAGTACCTAATCGCTCTATCTTATGGAGAATCTCTTCCTAATGTCCAATCTCAACCTGCCCTGGTGCAGCTGAGGCCACGTCCTCTTGTCCAGTCGCTTTTTTCCTGCCTAAGAAAAAAGGCCAACCCCCAGCTGGCTGCACCCTCCTGTCAGGCAGCTGTAGAGAGTGTTTGGTCACCCCTGAGCCTCCTTTTCTCCGGCTAAACTCCCTCAGCTGCTCATCAGACTTGTGCTCCAGACCCTTCACCAGGTTCGCTGCCCTTCTCTGGACACACTCCAGTACCTCAGTGTCCTTCCTGACGTTATTGACTCGTTAGGAGGAGGAGCAACTATGCAAAAACTAGTTTGTTTGGGTTTTTTTTAATATGTGTTACCCGTTAGGTGCTTTGCCTTGCCAGAACCAGCCACCCAGCCCACCAATGGTTCCGTCACACCCACATACCCGCCAGGTTTGCCGGGCTGCTCCGGCCGGGGCGGGGGGTCACAGGCGCCCTCCTGAGCACTCTGCGTGGCCATGCTCCCGCCGCGGGAGCCGGGGCACGGGCAAGCGCCCGCCTGCTTGTGGAGCTCTGGACACGGGGTATTCTCCCGCCTCGGGGGCTTGGACAGGGGAAGCGCCACCTCACCGAGGGGCTCGGGGCGGGGTTGGCGGCTGTTGTCAGTTACCGGGGAAACCCGTCAGAGGAACGGCGCCATGAGGGGCGGGGCCTCCGCCGCCACCTGCTCCAGCGCCAGGCGCGGAACGGCCGCGCAGGCGCAGCCGCTGCCGGTACCGTGCGGTGCGGGAGGAGCCGGGGCGTGCCGGGCTGTTGGACTGCGCCTGCGCGGCACCTGCGGCAGCGGGCCCGCCCCCGCCGGTACGTGCGCGCGCCGCGCTGAGGGCGCCGGGGGGCGGGGGTGGAACCCAGCCGGGACAAGGGGGACGGGACGGGACAGGGCAGGACGGGATGGGGCAGGACGGGATGGGACGGGACAGAGCGGGACAAGGCAGGACAGGACGGGACAAGACAAGACAGGACGGGGCAGGACAGGACAGGACGCGGCGAGGGGAGGTGGCAGCCCGCAGCCGTGCTGGCTGGCTGGGTGGGTGCGGTCCGTCCGCCTCCCTCCCTCCTCCCATCCGCGCTCTGACTCCAGGGAGCCACTGGAGCAGAAGCTTGGTTTGGGGGTGGTTTCGTGTCTATCCAAGCAACAAGGCCCAGGTTGTTACTAGAGCGCCTGTCGCCGGCAATGGTTGTTAAAATTGTGGGTTGCGGCTAAAGATACATAGATGCTATCCCCGTCCATGTCGAGCTGAATAGCCAAAGCAAAATGTCACTGGAGGTATGGGTGTAAGCTCTGCTGCAGCAACCCCACCCTTTTTTTTGTGGAGTTTGTATCTAAAGTGGGGTAGGTGGGTCATTTGAGCTGTTTTTACTGTTAAAAGTTTTGCCAGTGGACAAAAAATTATTATAAAGAGAAATGGGTTGTATTCAATGCTTGTGGCCTTCTATGTATATGTACTTTATGTGGGTGAGTGCAAAGCTCAAGTTGATTTTAAACAACAACTATGGCCTAAATTAATAAAGCAGCCCAGATGTTACACCCATTATTTGTGTAATGCACACCAACTAACTGCAGCTCAAAGTTAACCTGTAGTGGAGCAGAACGTGGCAGGCTGGACTCTGTGCTTGGCATAGTTTTCACTCCCTTAGTTCACACACGATGTTTAAAGTGAAGAAATTTAAGAAATAAAGTTACTAAAATATACTGGGTTTGGGTTTATTTACTCCTGAATATAACTTTTTTACATCTGCAAGTTTAATATGAAGATCTCTTTCTGTCCCTGAAAGGAATATATACATATTTATACATGCACTCTTGCTTACTATTGCAGTACAGTTTTAGAACAATACTGGATATTACAGTTACTCTTTGCAGCTTGGTCTTCCTTTTGTTAAAGGTTTATAAAGGTTTTTTAAACCCTTTTTTAATTAAAGATTTATAGAACCTTTATATTGCATCTACATAGGATGATCCCCTTATACTTTACAAGGATTGAGGAAAAAGTCCTGGATTGCCTTATATGGCCATTTTTACTCTGATCTATGTCTTGTAATTACAGCATATGCTCCAGGTCACAGCACTGGGTGCAAAGACAGAAGTCTACTGTTTGCAACCTCAGCTTTCCATAAAAGTGGCCAAATGCTCTTCCCAGTGCCCCTCTTGCAGTTTTAGGGAGATTTTAAGAGTCTTTCCCCCTTTGCTCTTAACATTGCAGACAAATTTAGTGCTGATATTGGTGTTTATTTTTCTAAGTAAACAGAGCATAATATTGGGAGTTTCTTGCTTAGTTGGAAATCCATCCTTCTTAGTTACTTTTTTTGTTGGTAGAGTCCTCATGATTTCTCTCTGTCTGTCTATCTCTTCTCCCCTTTCTATCCCCCAATTACATTCAGTACAATTCCAGTATAGGAGTTCTTCAAAACTGTTCCCTTCAGAAGAGATTTGAATGCAACTCATCCAGCCTTGCTGTTGCACAAGACTGTGAGTTAACTGTGTATTTAAGTGGGTCTTGGATTTGGTTTTTTAGAAAGAAATAATTAAAAAAAAATAAAAATCAAAGTTTTGTTGGGAGGTGGGACAAATGCATAGTTTGTTAACATTTTAATTACAAGAAGGTAATTGAGTTAATTGTTACTCATAAATGTGTAGTTAAAAGCAAATCTTCTAGAAGAAAAAATAATTGATTTTTAATTCCTATAAGCAATATTATTTCCAAACAGTATTATAAGTGTTAGGTTTGGATGTCTTTTTTTACCTTGAGGACATGAACTTTTTGAATTTGGATTTATCAGTGGAAACAAGTTGGAACTATGCAGGAGAGGAGAATGAGTCTTACTCTGAAAAATACCTCCTTGGTACTGATGAGGTTATAGCTGGATTTAGGTTTGAAGTCTTGTTCTAAATTTTGTATCCTTGAGGGTTTTTTCTTAGATATTTGCTGAAGGACTAGTTACTGTTTGGTTTTTTGTTTTTTTGTTTTCTTTCTGGAGCAGTTAAGTGGATTTTCAAGTTGTCTTGGAAAAAAACCCACAATAACTCATCAGAAGATGTTTCACATTTTTCAGTATCGGCCTTTAAGAGTAATAACCCAAAACAGTCTTTCTAGCATGTGCTTAAAACTGATGCTTTCAAGACCTGTTGCATTTGCACAGATATGGAAGTCATGGTTCTCAAGTCATTCTCTTCTTGGAAAGAAAAATATTATCCTGATGGGACCTCCAGGTGCTGGGAAAACAACAACTGGGAGAATAGTAGGCCAGAAACTGGATTGCCCTGTCATAGACATAGATGACGATGTCCTTGAAACAACCTGGAATACGAGTGTGTCAGAAAAACTGCAGGACATTGGTTGTGAGAAGTTTCTAGAGGAGGAAGGAAAAGCACTGTTGAAGTTCTCGGCATCTGGAAGTGTAATTTCCCTTAGTGGGTCCAATCCAATGCATGCTGCTGGCATGCAGCACATAAAGAAAAATGGAATAGTTGTATATTTGGATGTGCCCACAACAGTCATTATGAGCAGGCTGAAATCAAAGGGAATGGATCGTGTCGTGGGCCTGTCTCCTGGTGTTTCTCTCAAAGACATACTTCAGTTTAGGAAGCAGTTCTACAAAAGGTGGTTTGACATCCGTGTTCTTTGTGGAGGGGATGTTGCAGCAGAGGTGGTAGCAGAAAAGGTACTTGATGCTGTGAAGAGATACCAAGACTCAGAACTGGAAAGTTTCATTTCAACAAGGTCTAGTAGGTCTGGAAGGAGTACGGAAGAAGACACTCATAAATTTTATTTCAGTGATGTTGTTACTCAGGGCTTAGCCCTTGATGGAGGACTCTTTGTTCCTGAGAGAGGACTTCCAAAATTCACTGCTGAAGAATGGCAAGGTCTGATAGAAGCAACTTACATTGAAAGAGCCCAGGTGATACTAGAAAGATGCATACATCCAGCTGATATTCCTGCTTCTAAGCTGGCAGAAATTATTGAAACTGCTTATGGAGAAAACTTTAGTTGTTCTAAAGTTGCCCCACTTAGGCATCTGGCAGGCAATCAGTTCCTTCTTGAGTTATTTCATGGACCAACAGCATCATTTAAAGATTTTGCATTACAGTTGATGCCACATTTATTTGCCTACTGCATACCCAGAAGCTGCAATTACTTGATCCTGGTAGCTACTTCTGGGGACACAGGGAGTGCTGTTCTAGATGGCTTTAGTCGTCTCCATGACACTGACAAACAGAGAATTGCTCTGGTGAATTTTTTTCCTGAGGATGGAGTAAGCCCAATTCAAAAATCACAAATGATTGGCTGTCAGAAGGAAAATGCTTGGTCAGTGGGTGTCAAATCTGATTTTGATTTTTGCCAGACAGCTATAAAGCAAATCTTTACTAATTCTGATTTTACTGGCTTTCTTACAGTAGAATATGGAACAGCTTTAGCTGCAGCAAACTCCATAAACTGGGCACGACTGCTTCCTCAGATAGTTTATCATGCCTCTGCATACCTTGATCTTGTTCATCAAGGTATTATTTCTTTTGGAAGCCCTGTAGATATTTGCATTCCTACAGGAAACTTTGGCAACATATTAGCTGCTTTCTATGCTAAAATGATGGGAATTCCTATTAGAAAATGTATTTGTGCTTCCAATGAAAACAATGTTTTGACTGACTTCATAAGAACAGGTGCTTATGATTTGAGGGGAAGAAAATTAATTTCCAGTTTTTCACCAGCAGTAGATATTTTGAAGTCCTCCAATCTTGAGCGATACTTACACCTGATTGCCAATGGAGATGGACAATTGGTGACACAGTTATTTAACCACCTGGAAAATCAGGGCCACTTCCAGCTGCGGAAAGATCTACTTGGAAAGCTTCAGCAGGACTTAGTGGCTGGCTGGTGCTCTGATGAGGACTGTCTGGCTGCCATTCACTCTGTGTACAGTACTACAGGATATATTTTGGATACACACACAGCTGTTGCTAAAGTAGTTGCAGATCGATTACAAGATAGAACTTGCCCAATTATTATTTCATCTACAGCTCATTATTCTAAGTTTGCACCTGCTATCTTGAAGGCCTTGAGGATTTCAGAAATAAATCAGAATCCATTAAGTCAGCTTCACTTGCTGAGTTCTTACAGCGCTTTGCCTCCAATCCACTGGGGCCTATTAGAGACCCTGAAAAAGACTGGAAATGGGGATCACCAGGTCTGTGCTGCTGATATGAGTGTGCTGATGTCCCATATAGAAACCTTAATTCAAAATCATTTTATGAAAGTTTTTTGAGCAACTGATCCAATGTCCACAATTGCAATGACTTCTTAACAAGCTGCATGCTTTACTAAAGCCATCATTCATCTGGCCTGTGTCCAGTCCACAGCGTATCTCACAGTTTTATATTCAGTTGTCAAGCTTTCAACAGTATTTGTAAGTAACATGTGTGAGATTTCTAGTGGTGGTGAAAGGTTGTGAATTAAGAGTGTAAAAAACTGGAATACCGTTTTGCAAGTCGTACACAGTGGAGATGCCAGCACTGCTGGCTTTCCCTGGCAGTACTGTCTCCTTCACAAACCTAAAGCATCCTCGACAGGAGGAGGCAGATAATGAAGTCTGACCTTTCTGCAACTAATAACTCTTGTTTTGTTGCAACAATGATGTGAACCTTTGGTCAGTGTATGTTTAATTAAACTTTAAATCATTTCACTTAGGGCACTGAAACATAATAAGTTAATGGTATTCATATGTTACTAATGTGGGTTGACTTCACTACAAAGATTAAAGTAGCATTGTATTGTTAATCCTTGAACCATTGATTTTTGTGATATATTACCTTCTTGTGTAATGTTTTTTATCTATTGTGTGGCCAGTGTCTAAGTAAAAAAATCTGGTCATTTTGTTTTTAACACCTTTTTCTCCCAAATATTTTCCTGTGTCAAATAGAATACCTAATTCAATATTTTTAATATATTTGAGGTGTGACTCTTCTTCCAGTGTCTTCTAGTCTCTTTCTCAGATGTTTTTTATTTCAACTTTCAACTTTGAAATCCTTTTTTAATACTATAGAAGAATCTGATAGTGGTAACATCTTCTTAAATAAGAACCAAACTTCACAATTTATTTACATATATTTTTTTGTATTTTATCTTTGAGATCATATAGCTTTTCTTGTTCTAATTACTTGTGTTTTCATATTTTTCTTAAGTTAATTTCCTTGATGTTCTATTCTATTCATGCTTTGCATGAATTAGTATAAAAAGAAGCTTCCCAAATTGCTTGGCATCTCATCAAGGAAAGTGAAGGATGAATTCCAGAGTGATAGCATCAGAAGTGTTCATTATGTAATCCAAAATACATCTGTGTGGTTTTGCTAATGACAGGCTCTTTGCTGGTTTTTTTCTGAAGAAAAAAATAGACTGGATTGTCCTAGGAGATCATGTGGTTATGGAGAAATTGTTCTGCTAATTGATGATTATGTTTCACAAGGACATAAGCTACATTTCATACTATGAGAAACGGTAAAATGATGTATTGAAAGCTTTGAGTGGCATGCAGTTAAAGAGCTAGGAGTCTTCAGATGTAAGGACATATAGCTATGGGAAGTTGTGTTTCCCATTAAGATTCAAATAATCTGGTAACTGATAACAGGTTTTTTTGCCTCTTCAATAGGCATAATTTCCTACATGACAAGATTCACCTGGGGCTTTGAACTGCTGCCATATCCTTCAGCTTCCTCTGTGTGCCTGCTTGTACTTTTTGTCACACTAGAAGGGAATCATCTCACAAATTATATTAAAGAATTGTAATTTTTTCCAGCATAAGGTAAAAGTCCCAAGCATGATGTGTGTTTGCCACAGTGAACACATATGCAGTATCATTAAATGTAGCTGAGATCATGGGTGTGACACAGTAGCTTTCTGGATTCCCCCATTCCTAGATACTTTTTTGGACCTTCCTAGTTCTTTGCTCAAACCTCATTCACTGTTTCTGCAGTAAAATTGAAAAATAACTTTTTGTTTTCATGAAATTGTGAACAGACCAGGTTGGAAGTGACCCAAAAACTTTCGTGACAAAGGGAGCCTAGATGAGATTATCTAGCACCCTCTCCAGTTACGTATTAAAAACTTCCCAGTGATGGAGACTCTTTTGCTTCCCTGGGAATATTGTTCCAGTGATTGAGCGTTCTCACTGTAAAAATTTCTTTCTTATACCAAAATGAACCTTCTCCTGGTACAACTTCCCCCTTGTCATCTCCATATGGCTCCTTGTGAAGAGGGAGCCTCCAATCTCTTCCTAACCACCACTGAAGTGTTGGACAACTGTGCTGAAGTGCCCACTGAACCTCCTGTAGTATGAAAAGATCTAACTCATTCAGTGTTCTCATAGGGCAGGGGAATTTTCACCATTTTCCTAACACAACATGGGAAAGACTGTGATTATGTAATTTTAAAAACATCCAAGTCCTGTAAGAAAAGATTACATAAGCATATTGCTAAGGAAGCAGCATTGCTTGTATTAGTGATAAGTGAGCATCCACCTTGTATTTCTGTATGCTTCAGTCTGATTCTTACTGTAATTCCAAGGGGGAAAAAAAGCTAATGCTTTCTCTGGCTATGCTTAGTATAAAACCAGAATTCTAAATCTTGAAAAAAAAAAAACCAAAACCAAGCAAACCCAACTGTCTGGATTGAATTACTGGGATAGGGTATGGTTTCAGCATAAGGACTCAGTGGAAATCCTGCAGCACTTGGTTCCATGGGGTTTAATGCCATTTGACATCACAAGGCAGTTTGTCACACACTGTTACAATACTTTATAGAAAAAGCTTGTTTTTGTAGAAAGTACCTGAAAGGGAAGAGCTGAGATTAGATTAGCTGAGATAAGATTAGACTAGAAGCCAACATCTTACCCTGAGATAACTCAGTGTTAGATAAACTGGTCAGAGCTAAACTAGCAGGGGATTTATTTTGGCACAACTGAATTATTTTAAAGTTCATGGCAGTAACCCATGCATGGTTTAGATTTCTAGTTGCTGCTTTCCTATTACATGAGCCATTATAGCAGTTGATATGAACCAAATAAGTAAAAAAAATGAGCATTTGTACTTGGGTAAGGGGTTTCAACGTGGATTTATGGTGTCTAAGGGCAGTGCTTAATGAGCACATACAATATTAATACATTTCTCAGAATGTCTAAAGGCTTTTCAATATAGTATTTACTAATTTTCAAAAAGAATTAATTTTTTAACTTTCATTAACTTCAGTAAACTTATTTTCCTGCACTACATCTGCTTGTGGATCCTACTAATGAACACTATAAAATGCTGCAGTAGTGTTGTGATCCTGGATATACACAGTATTTGTGACCAAATGAAAAAAATTTCCAGCATGCTCAGAATATGGGACTGTGGGTAAACAGGATAGTGAGGGAAGCAATCCCCCTTTCTTCCCAGTCCAGATTTTCTTAGTGTCAGCGATGTACTGTGGTTCAACAAATACTTTACTACTGTTAGAGTCCTTTTTTTCCCCACTATCAGTATTATGAAAGATTAAGAAGGCATTAAAGACTGGGCATAAGTCCCTTTCTTTTTGGTCTTGTGTGTTCAGCATGCAGACACTGTGCACACTGAATGTAAATACATTATTTTCTATTCACTTCTTAAGGCAAAGTGGTGTGCCAGTGGTACAGAAAAACAAATCTATATTGTGCTGCTTAGGAGGATGCTTTAAGCCATTTAGGTTTGCTGCATACACAGTTTACTCCTATTTGTCTAGCAGTATGTTGCAGTATCAATCAAGAAAAACCAAGTTGACAGAGTGTGAGTGTGCAGATCTACACATTTCCACTCACTTTGTTGACCCATAGTAATAGTGTTGCTTTAGTTAAGCTGTTGTTCTTCTGTATAGATAAACCTTTGCTGAACACTTCCTACTACATGAAAAACCTCAGGGACAACTTTAACAAATGTAAGGAGAAATACAACATCTATATTTACACTTTTTATTATAAGAATATTTATATGGAAAATCATTTGTTTTGCTTACAGATATACCAGGTGCTCATTACTTGCCTTTAGACACAGCCCTTCTTCTCAGAGTGACAGAGAGTGACATGAGGTCAATGATGAATAGAACATCAGAAGATAATTCTGTTTCCTTAGGATTTTATGATATAAAAAGAATTGCTATTTACAGTTTTGAGGTGATGGAATATTTTATCTGATGGAACTCTACAGGGAAGATTCTTGTTGTTCAAAAGACCAGCTTTGCTTTCAAAGACATCAAGAACAGACATTGCTATTAAGTATATCATGTTTGGCATACCTGAAATACACATTACTCATTTGTATCCACTGTATTTTTTTCTAAATAAACACTGCAGGATATATATAGCACTATAGCACTTTCTTTGCAAATATGTTTGTAAATCCTTACCAATCTTCTATAAAGAAAATACACTAAAAGAAGTGGTTTCTGAGTTGGATATTCTTAAGTCTTGAAAGATGTGTTCCATCCTGTGTTTCTTTGAAAGTTAGGGGTATAGTTGGTGATAATCTAATAGTTCACTTTGCTGAGACTATGATTTTAGTGAGATAGTCTGCATCATTCTGAAAGGAAGTATGTATATAAAAAAGGAAACAGATGAAAAATAGCAAATGTCTAAACACTCTGTTTACATTGTACCACAGGCTTGTCCAGTGCTGCATGGAAAGCCTGTATTGTGAGGATTAGTATGGAAAAGGAAATGTGTGACAGTTTAACATTTCTTATTCATGCTTAGTTCAGTGTAGAGATGGGCTAGATGTCTCTTAGCTGTTGTGGAGCAACTTTTGTACACTTCTAATATAATTTCAGGATCATGGGCTTAAAAATTGCTTGAATGGTTGAAACAGCGATGAGCAGTTAATGTCAGTGAATTAATGTGAATGGGCCATTGATTCTGAACATGTATTAGCAGCTTAAGGAGGATTTAAATGTCACTGTGTTTTTTCACAGCAGTTACAAATGTGCTTAGCTTGCTTATCTGACCTGGGAAGCTGTTGCTTCAGATTTTTCAGATTGTAGCAATCTAAAAGACAACTGTCTTGGTCTTGCTCTCCAACTTGGCTAAAACTTCCGATCTCTTAGACTGGACCAAGTTCTAAGCTGTTTGTTCATTTTACTTGAGAAGATTTTATTTGCTGTCTGATCTCCTTCTTGACACTATTGGAAAATTATTCAGTAGAATTAAGATAGCACCTGATTTACTTGTTTGTGTATGATACTATAAAATTTAACCAAGGGGAGCATCCACAGTGTTTTCCCTGCACAACAGAGGAACATATTTTTCATAAAAAGTGTATATCCACAAAAAAATATATTCCACAAAATCAGTTACATAGCACAGGAATTGTTACTCTAGCATTTTATTTAGGTATTTTGTCACTGGTATTTGGAATAGACTTAGATTTTCAAATAGTTTCTTTTATTTTAAAGAACTATTGTTATAGAAACATGGACAGTATCACCCCTAGATTTAAAATTCTTCATGACAATAATTGTGTCAAAACTGTGGGAGGACTGAACAGATTTTTTATGTGGGTTCACACAGGATTTGGCTCTTAACCATGAGTTTATTAAGAACATAGGAGGAAATAAAGTAATGACTGTTCAAATCTACAGATGCTACAAAACTTAAATACTAATGAGCCACTTAATCAGAGCAAGATTAATTGCTTAGTTAGGAGCTGTAAGCAATTTGCATTTCACACTGGCCTAGTGTAGTAGGCCTGTGTTTTTAGGAGCACAGTGTGAGAACACACACTTAGCAAGGTAAACAATTTGTGGTAGGAAATGCTGACTTTGAATGGTGTCTGGAGATGATGTGCATTCTCAACCAAGCATGAATTTTCAGCTTGCCTTGTGGCCAAAAGGACCAGTGAGATCCAGAGGTTAGAAATGGGAATACTGCCAGGGAAGAAATACTGCTGTCTGTATTTGGCTTTGGCATAACCTTTTGGAAGAATATTATGCCGAATTTCAGCAGTCACAATTTTCAGTAATGCTGGGAAGCTGGACAGAAAAGAGTCATGAGAGCAATAAAAGCATTAAAAAGAAGTACTGGCATGAGAGTCTCAAAAAACAGAATCTGCTTAGTTTAGTGAAAGAAGAATCAGCCTAGACAAACCATCTTCAGAGAAATATTGATAATAAAGAACTGTTCCACCTAGCAGAGAAAGAGTGACCCAGCAAGTCTAAGCAGAAGTCAGACATGTTACAAAAAGCAATAAAGGTATGTAACAGAACAGTAAAAGCATCCCTAGTCTGGACATATTAGATGATTTCATGAAAAAATGTGATTTGATAGAAAGAAGACTAATTCAGACAAGTCAGACCCATGTTACACAAGAGGTCAAACTAAACAATCACAAGTCATGTTTGGCTGCCCCAGGAGTAACTTGCCTTTAATAAAAGCACGAACAGCTTTTCACAGAGGTTTGAGAGATAGAGTTTATGAACTAATTTCACTTCTGCTGTGGTGTGATGAGTACACAGAGCAAGTTCTGCACTAAATAGGCTACTGGATATGTTTAGCCTTGTTCTTTCTGTCTCTAGAGAATTGCAAATGGACTACTAATGCATACCCTGACTTGACTCATGGCTATTAGGATATGGCTCATTAGTTTTAAATTTCATTATACAATACGCCTTGTGATGGTTTGGGCTATATATACTTTCATTATGAAAATTAGGAGAACAGCACAGGAGGAAAGTGTCTGTGTAAATGTCAGCTTTATTGAATGTGGCTAATTATTATTTATTTTCCCAAGCTTTTAAAAGTGAGAAATCTTTTAAAATTTATTAGATGCTTTTGCACCCTTTTTTTCTCTGCTTTTACAAGCAACTTGCAATCCAATGGCCATTTTCAGTTCATTTACAGCTCATAATAAGACTTATATGACAAACGGAAAAGCCAATGTCTCCTTTTTATAGTTAAACTTCAACTTTTATATACCAATTAAAGCTTAGAGAAGGTAAAATGTACTCATAGGTTCTGCTCTAGCAACTTATTTTGATTAAAATGTATTTTTCTTTATATTTTAAACTGATTCACTAAATTATATCTAAATTGAGTAGGCATTTTTTCTAAGTATCTGTGGCAATCTGATTCTGTTTAAAATGATAATGAATGCATCCCATCTCCTAAAGAAACCAGTCCTCCCTGCATAATTAATTAGCATTTTATACAGATGAGGATGGGAAAGCCATATTCACAGTAGTTTTCTACCACAAAGGTTAATAAAAGAATTCTATGCAGTTCTGAAATACCACAAGAACGGTTCATTTCCACAAAACTGGTATTTTGCAAATAAAAAATTTAGTGAAATTTACCTGGAACCATTGTTCCATACAGCTTTTATCCACAAGGTGGCATTCCTAACAGGAGTTTGCTAGACATGGTCACTTGCAGTTTTTGAATGGCTCTAAGTGAGAGGGAGTCATAAGCATTTGTAATATTATATGAGCTTTTTATGTTTTCATTTTTATAAAGTGTAAAGGTAATTTAAGTCAGAAACCTTAATCATAATTAGGTTAATACTCACCGATGTGTGGAGTATCGAGAAATATGTAATGGTTCTAGGTTACAAAACAACATTCATTCATGGCATTATATGCTGCTAGAGACTTTTCAATTGTAAAGCTGGAATCAGTTTTGCTTTAATGAAAGAGTCTAAAATAATAATTTAAAAATTCTTTAAATCAAGAGCACAAAAAATACCACGGTCTTCTATGCAAACCCCAGTGTTTGGTGTTTTGAACATGATGTGGCATATGGAGCTTGTAGTGAGTTCTGGATTAAGGAAGGGCAAATAACAGTGTTTGTGGGAAAAAGCTGTATAAATTATGTCTTGCTCTGCAGGGGAGGATTTTTCATAGTCTTATGTTACAATGACCAAGCAACTTATTTTCATATGCCTGTCATCCAGGTTGATAACTGAGTCTGCAGGCAACTCTGCTTTTTTTTCAGGCTTTATAATTTTTTCATTTTCTTGGAGTCTTTGTATGCTAAATTCAAATACCTTGTTACTCTTTTTCTTTAAATACAAGCATGAAGGGAGTATAATACAACCTGCTAAACTAGTACAAGTACACTAGATTTTACACAACAGGGATTTTCTCCCCCATGGTTAAGGTCCTGATCTTACTTTGCTTTTTTTTCTGATTCTGTAAGATCAGACCTTAGCTAAGTAATCATTTATATTTCCATTCTAGCTGGTGTCCTACTTGTATTTTGGTTTTCAAAAAAAAAAAAGATATAAAGTTTGTGCTGAAACTGTAATCCAATGTAAATTATGGAATTTTTTCCAAGTCAGTTTCGAGTCAACAGAAAGGAATATGAGTTTTTTGGTTTATTGTTTTGTGGTAGCAAAACTTCTGTGGAGTGTTTTCTAATGCATGTGTACATTTCCTTCTAATGCCTCTGCTCCATGTGCCAACCCCCACTGATGCCTCAGCCCTCTGGGTTCGGTTCCTATCACGTAACACAGCTGAAAGGACAGAGCAGCGGCTGCGCCACAGCTGACACTAATGACACTCTTTGCTGAGTTAGTGGGCACTGTTTTGACATTAAGCAGATGTTCTTTTCCCTAACATTCTGTTGTACCTCCATCATCTCTCAAAGATGGCTCTGCAAAACAGAATACAAATTACTGTTCACTGAAAGCAATTGTCAGTCAGAAAAACTCACTTTCAGAATGATCAAGCTGTGGTAGAACCTACCTGCTGCTTGAATCTAGCACAAGGACTTTAGAGGCCAACCTGGGTTCGTAGTATCTCATGCTGAGTACCGGTAAAATTTGAGGGCCTGAACATATCCTACATGCCACAAATGGTAAAGAAATGTGGTGAAAATTGCTATTTCCAAGATGTAGAAATGGGTGGACAAAGAAAGTTATATATAGTAATTATGAAGTGTTAATGAGGAAGTAAATTATTTGTTGTTGTTGCCTTTCAAGTTAAGCTACACACTGAATTTTCTTTATAGTAGTTAGGCATAGCACTAGGTGAGTAAATGAGGGCAACATTCCTCTGAGAAGAGCAAGAAATCTGTCCCACAGAGAATGTTTGAAAACAGAAAAAACAAATGTACAAAAAAAAAATCAAATGTAAAGAAACATTCTGTGCTCTGATGGCTACCATGTGGAAAGGGCTTATTGTGAAGGATGGTCTGTAGATAGAACTGTACACAGCTATACAAAGGAAAAGGGTAGTCAAAGTAATGACTGGGTTCAGGGCCCCAAAAGTGCTGTAATGTGTAGGTGTGATGGACATCACCAGGAGAAATCAGTAGTCTGGAGCATTGCTGATGTTGCTTCTAGGACATCTCGTGATGTCGGCTCAGATGGATATATACTCCAACTCCCAGAAACAGGGGAAAGAAATTATGCTGGATTGTCCTTTTGTCTAAGGGTGTCTCAGTTATATAAGTTCACATAACCCAGCACTTGCAGGTAACGCTGTCAGAGAAAAAACAACAGTACTGACTGCAGACAAATAATAGTCCTCATACTTCATGATGGATCTGCAAATTGCTTTTCTAGTACAAAGCACGTCAGGGGCTAATTTGATGCAGTTTATTGTTTGCAAGAGGTGGATTATAAATGTTTGGAATTGCATCTTATGTAACTGCTGCTGGATAAGCATACGTATGAGTAAGTGTGAACTGGGAAAGGAAAATGTGATACTGGGAACTGTAACCACAAGTATTATCACTTCCCATATGTAACAAACTTATGCCTAGGGCAAGGAAGCACAATTACTGACAGAAGCTGTGTTTGCTCATGCAGGTGATTTTATTGTTCTAAGTGATCTATCACTCTGGCTAACATTTTTTGATGAAAGACTTTTCTGGAATGATTGTACTTCAAAAGAAATTTGGAGTTGTTTACCTTCAATAGATGACCAGGTCTGCCTATTGAAAATGTTAGATTTATAAAGTACTTTCATGTGGGTTTTAAATTGGTGGAAGACAAAGGTTTGCTTCCCCATGTTAGTCACATTATCTGTTTCAGTCTCTCACTTCCTCAGTCTCAGAAATCTACAACTACACATTTGAGAAACTTATCAGATACTTAACTATTTAATGTACTTCCAAATTGTATTGTTTTACTTTATCTGTTATCAAAAGCATATGCTGTATTCTCTGAATTTATATTTGGTGCTAATGATACACTGATGATTACTGAAAACAGAAAAACTGTCCTCACTTCCTTTACAAAAGGCAAAAAGATGTTACATTTTCAAACTGTTAAATCTAGCTTTTAAGTTCTGATTCCAGGAAGTGTGCAGCACCTGAATTGCCAACATCTTGTTCATTGTGCTCCTGGGTCACTGATGGTAAAGTTCTTACTTTTTATGCATTTATAATACTGTGAAAAGAGATAGTTATAAGTCCAGGTCTCTTCCTTCTCAGAAGAATCTGAGTGTAAAACAGAGTTATCCACTGTGTTACTTTGGCCTGACACTAGAATTACTTGTATTAAAGACAAATCAAACCTAATACCCAGTCAACCCCTGTTCAAAGTGCAGTGATGAAGCTGAGCCAGAAGAGACTAAGTGCAAACCGAGCTTTTCAGCACTGTACAGGGCCAGTATAAAAGCTAGTTAAAAACTACTTCACAAACTACTAAGATCTCCCAGTATCAAACAAATTGCTACTCACTTCTGCAAAGCACAGCTGATGGAAGAAATATAAATCACGTTTTTTAAAAAATCTGTCCAAAATAAAATTTCCCTTCTGTGAGTACTTAGCTTATTGTGCTAAGCCTCAGGGTGAAGTGTGGGTCTCCCACCTCCCATGGTGGTGGCTCTTTGGTCAGTCCAGGGACAGCAGAAGCATCATCTTCCTTTGTGAGGTTTTTTCCCTTGTATTAATTGCATGATCTGCTTCATAAATCAGCTTACATTTAAATGGAACAGCTTAAAAGTAATTGTGCAGCTGAGCAACCGATGAATTATTGTGCCTTATGGCTACTGTGGCTGTGTGGGTAAGGACCAAAAAGACAAAAATTGGTCTCTTTAACCTACAATGTCCCTTAACTCTCCTCCAATGAGTTTCCTGTCACTTTAATTTAAGAAGTATTTTGATCACCTTATGAAAGCAATTCTGTGATGCATTTGTCTCCAGTTCCCCAGAAACAATTGCCCAGTCCTGTGTTCCTAAATTTCCTTCTGTATGTTGCCTTTCCTTTTTCCATTTTTGATAGCTGTATTAGATGTTGTTAGGGATGGTGCTGTGCATAGATCTCTTAAGAGGATAGATGAAATAAGCAACATTTGGAGTGCCATTGAGACCACCTTGGTAATTTCTTTTTGTTTGCAAAGCAGATGTCTCTTTTGTGCACTCAAATTCTTCACTGTCACCCATTATCATTGTCATTTTAGCATAACTATTTTTTAATTCTCCAAGCCTTTTCATAGGACATTTTAAAATTAGTCTTTGTAGGATAAATTTTGCTTTACATTACAACTCAAAATACCAGAATCTTAAAAATAATCTTGTAATAAGCATTTTTGCTTATTCTGCTTTAATAGTTAATGTAATTAAGTTCCTTTCAGGCTGGTGCTTGGACTGCAAATTGAGAGTTTTATTTCCCTTTTGGAATCAGGTACCCTTTGAAATGTTCATGCTGAAGTTCAACAAACTGTGTTGTCACTATACTTCTTTCAGCAGAATTTTAAAAATTTTAAAAATTTAATTTTTATTGTTATTAAATTAAAATTTTTTAAAAACTGCCATGAGTTCTGACTGGAAGGAAAAGTGTATGTATGTATGTATCAACTTTCAGTGGAAAGGAAAATCAGAAGACAGGATTTTGTTATTATAACTTTACCTAGGAGGAGAAGATGTCTGTGTGGATATTTGAGAAGCTTATATTTTTCTCAGAAAGCTTGAAAGTGGTGATTTTTGCAAGATTTCAGATTGATTAGGGGATGCTGGTTTTTTTCCTCCACCTTACTCCTACCCAAATTCATAAATGAATGATAAAAAAATTTTTAAAATCAGACTTCACTATGTATTAAGTTAAAAGTGGGGGAAAAGAGCAACAAAAATCAGATCCAGAGTAATCTCAGAAGCTGGACACAATTCTGCTGAGTGTCTATAAATTAAAGCCCAAGATTGAAATTCTGACTCTTTAAACAATTCCTTTAACCATGGCCATGACTAAGGCTTCCTAGCCTTAATATCTTACTATAAAAGTGGTGCTGTAGTTTTCTTGAGAGATTTGTGTAAAAGCCTGCTGCAGTGAGGCTAGGTACCAGGGAAACAGCTTTTTGGGAGGGGCAGAGAGGAGTGCTCCTACTTTTTGTCTGCAATAATTCTGAGCTAAAAGAGGAAGAAAGCATTACAAATTTTGTTTAAACTTTTTTATTCAAAAATTGTGTTTAACATGGAATGAGGAATTATAGTTTAGCAGTCTATCTGAAGTTGTATGATTTTGTGTATACATGTGTATATATAATGTACATGCCTACAGATTGTGTATGTATATGAATTTGTTGTGTGCATGGAATATCATGCTCAGTGGATCATTGTGAGCTGTCTTGACTGGTGCATCTCAGATCATGTGTTGAAAGAGATGTGCATCCCCATGAAGAAAGAGCTCCCTGTGGGTACCAGTCTGCTGCATCATCACATCCAGATGGGATCCGGCCCATGCAGTTGTCCTTCCTACTCAATGCAAGTTTGATGTAACAGAGGGACCACACAACTTCTCTGAGCTGTGCTGTCAGGTTCAGGGCTTCTGTAGCCCAGGGCTCCAGCTGGCCTTGGCCCTTGGCTGGTTTTGTGCAGCTCTGTTGCCTGACCTTGGTTCACTGTCATTGAGGAAGCCGTCGCTGAGTTCTGAGAATCTGTAAACTGAAACCATGCAAGACAAAAAAAAATAAAAACAAGCAGAACTGAACATGCTGAGCTGGGAACGTTGTCTCGGGGATTGGGGAAGAATACTGACACAGAATCTAAAAGTCTAAGGAAGAAAGCAAAGACTTAGAAGATGGCACCTCTGCAGCTGTGAGAACTTGTACTGATTTACTGGGATATTTTGACATGAATGAAAGACATTTCTTATTAAAGTGTGCTATGCCAATAAAAAGCAACAGAAACCATATACCTTTCCCTTCTCCCTTTTCCTTTTCCATATGGATCCTCATCTCATAAGCTCCTTCCTGACCTGTCTGAATGATGCTTCTCTGATCAGCCTCTGGTCAAAAGTGCCTCTTGATACCCTTTAGTGTTCTCATTTTACTCTGTAAAGATACAGCCCCCAGGGCACACTTGGTATGTGGTACTGTTCTCTCACTGCTCTTGACCCCAATGTCCACACTGGCATGGTGTAGCGGCCCTGGAGCAGCTGCAGTGACCAGCCAGCCCTCTGGCCACCCACACAGGTGCCCAGCTTGGCATCAGGGCTGGAGGAGCAAGAACAACCTTCTAAGGTGAGTGTCTGGGGCTGGGATAGGAACTGGGGACCCAAAATACTCTGCACTATTGCTTATGCAAGCACCAACGTGGAAATAACTCTGGTTTCAAATCACAGCAGTCACCCATCGCTGCTGGGCCCTCTGGCACAGGTTCCCCACCTTGCTGTCACAGCTGAAGTCACCAGCTGTCTCCAGAAGCACACTACATTTATACATGGCAGACTCTCTGCTGCCTTCAGATCCCTCTAATTAAAGAAATCATCTCATTTTGGGAGTAGCCTTTATAGCCTTCATGGTTGTACTATTTGTATAGATGGCATTGATATGCAGCCAAAGCCTTACCGAACTTCTGTTGGTTCACCTGGTTTGGACATGGAAGAAATGTGTGTGTGGTTTCTGGCATGTGCTGCGCAACTCGTCAGACCAAAGTGGAGATGCTGCATCTCCTTGTCTCTCGTGTCCTTCAGACCAGGCCCCTTTCTACCAGCACCATGTTTCTTGACGCCTGTCTCTTCATCTCACCTCTGGTGCCAGGTAATTAAGCAAGCAGAAGGACATTGGACAAAAAAGATAACCTGGACAACTTTAGCTGAACTGCAAGTATGCCTTGGTTCCATACATATTAATCTTGGGGGTTTTTGTTTGGTTTGTTATTTGTTGATTGTTTTGTTTTTAAATGAAGATGCTAACATAAAATGTTTGGTAATTTAGCTGTCCAAGAAATGTCAGTTCTGAGGATCAGATTTGGAATAGGATTTATGTCTGATTTTTTTAGAGTATCCATTTTGGCGTATAGTGGAAGTTACATCTACTTCACTAGCTGCAATCAGACCAATCAATACCAATACCAGTCAAATGTTATATCCACAGTGTGTGGATTTAAGCTGTAGCTTCAAATGCATGAACAATGTCTGCTATTTGCCAACTGACATTTAAAGAAAAACCTCAGAGGTTGGAAAATAGTCAAAGAAATTAGAAAATTCAAAGAAATTAGAGATATGATTTTGTACCTAAAGCGGTTAAGAAATTCCTTCAGTGTATTCTTAACAAAAGAGATGAATAAACAAATGATAGAGAATCAACCAAGAGGCAGAGGCAAAAGACAGGGAAGTGGTTGTAGAGTTAAGGAAGTTCATAACTCATTAATGTAGGGGAATTATTTGAAGATATTAATGTTATGATGTACAAAGGAAGTGCAATAGCTTTCTAGAGCTTTTGGCAAAATTTCAGATGCGAGCACAATAGCTACGAATAAATGGAAGTTTTTTCATTAGCTTGATAATTAGGAAAAAAGAAGGGGGGAAAAAGCTGTAAAAAGGAGCTTCTTTTATCTGGAAGAAAAATACAGCCATGTTGAAAGCTGTTTATTACAGAGAAAGATATGACCTCAATCTGGCCTATAAACTTTGTACTTGGATGATTTTCCATACAACAAAAACCCCATGGAATTGGAATGTTAACTCCAAAGTAGCAGTGAGACATGACACTATTGAGAGGTCTCCAAAGCTACAAAGTGTGAACTAGATATAGACAAAATATAAAAATATATCTAGTGAACTAAACTGCCCATGTGGTTAAATCACTTGGGAACCTGGAGAAGTAGAATTTCATACACCAGAAAGAGACAGAGGTGCTCAGGAATAAAAGGCTTCCTAGTCACACTGTGAGCTTCTGCTGTGTAGAAGCTGCTGCTGCCCAAACTCCTCTAAGGAAGCCAGTCTCTGGTGTAAGCTGAAGGCACAAGTGTTATTGCACAGTGTACAATAGCATTTACCTTTGGGCACTTGCTAAAGAGGCAAAAGATACAATTTGGAGAGAGACTCACAGTGGTCTATCAACTGGAAAATAAATTATCTTCTTCTGCAGCCCACTCCATTATACCCCTCTGCCCTTACTTTCCTCCTTTGAACTTGGATTCACTACATTTCCAGGCACATCTGAGCTTAGAGAACATATTATGTAGCACAAGGGAGAGCAGGTGTTCCTGTGCAGCCCTGTTTGTGTTCAGCCTAATCTGAAAGATTGGCTTTTGGAGGAGGGGCAGGGATCTGGGGGCAATATATGCAATTCATCATCACTCTTTTCACTGACTGTGAGAAACTGCTACACCTGCTGCTCTGCTTTAGATGGGCTTTGAAATACTGGCAGGCTGAAGGACATAGGAGTTTTTCTTTCATGATAACAAAAATAAGCACTTTGTTCTGGTATCCATAAAGCTAAGGCAGTTTCCTACAAGCAGTGATAATTTGAGAGCAGTTTCTGGCTTGCAATTGATACATAAACAGGGGTATTTTTGGAAATGCTGGTTGCTTTATTAAAAAAAAAAAGAAGAAAATAAAAAGAAAAAAAAGAAAATCACTGCTAATTTTCAGTTTGCTGACTCTTTTAAAATAAAATTTCCAAAAGAAACACTTTGAATTATCAGGCAGAATGGAAATAACTCTTCGCTGTGAGACAAAATCAGCAGTGCTTAGTATAAAGTAACTATTAGAAATCATTGT
This sequence comes from Parus major, assembly GCF_001522545.3. Classification (NCBI taxonomy): domain Eukaryota; kingdom Metazoa; phylum Chordata; class Aves; order Passeriformes; family Paridae; genus Parus; species Parus major. Next base: position 16,749,703 of record NC_031769.1, on the reverse strand, counting down.
GCTCTTGGAAGCAGTCCGAGTGCCTTTATGCCACAAGAAGTTCAGTGTTCATCTGTGAGCCAGAACCCAGAATATTGATGCAAAGCAAATGCCCATTGATGTACACAACCTGTCCAAGGGGAATCAGAGTGTGTTAGAGGACTGGCATGATGCCTAAAACCAAACTGCTGGTATGGCTGCCCTGATGAAAAGAAGAGCCAATACACAGTAGCTCAGAGTCTGTGCTGGAAGATGCAAGCTGTGGGTGCATTTTCTGTGTTTGCCAGGCACTTTTAGAGAAAACTGGGAAAATTCACTCCTGATTCATCAACGGTTTTCACAAATCTGCAGATGCCAGGCCTGAGTCTGAGGTCCAGGAGAGGCCATGTGCCGCCTGAGTGACTGTTGTGGCAGCAAAAGTAAGGCATCCTCCCAGTGTGGAAATTGGGGAACTCGGCTGCCCTGCCCAGGTTGTCACACCCAGGGTGAGTGCAGGGCTCTGGGTTCTGCTTTGCAGTGCTGGCTATCCCTTCCCATGCTGTCCTGACCCACTTCACCCTCTTCCCCTGCTGCAATACCACAGCTGCCTGGTTCCCTCCCTGCAGTGAGTGGTTTTACCTGCACTGCTGAGAGCCTTGGGCCTAATTTGGGCATTTAGGGAAGGCAATAACAGGTGTGCTAATAATGTTTTATTTGGGAAAAAAAAAAAAATTGAATTACAGTTTCCAAACAGCATTTAAAAATGGATTGCAAGAAGAAGCTGAACTTCTCTTGTAAATAATAAAAATTGAAAGTCATCCATTATAAATACAACCTGTAGCTTCACTGAAGTTCATTTGTTTGAGCAGGTTATGAATTATTCTAGTTTTGTTCATCACCTGGCTATGTGACTGACAGTGTAACATTAGCATCTACATCTGTGTGGGAGTAATATTACTGTGTGTCGTTGAAGACGACCCTGGAATTTCAGAATAAAGGGTTTAATTAAGTGTTGGATTTTACTTTATGGAAACTCTGCAACCTGATTCATTTCAAGTTAATCACAAAAGTGGCAGGGAGTCCAGTGGGAGCAAGATTGGATTATTGCAAAATGCAGGCTTAAAATTTATTATACATTTATTAACTTTAAAACAATTATCCATTACATTCCTTCTTAACCTTTTCATTATTGTTTTACACAGCCTAAAATAGCTACCCATGAAGTGGCTCTAAATGTGAACATGAACAGGACATCATGCTTTCCAAGACAATTAAAATTCTCATTCACTCTTTCCATCTCCCTCATGCTTTCTGTGCGCAACGAAGCTGAAAGACAACAAGGGACATGGTCACTGGAGATACTTGTCAAGTCTGTGATTGAAGCTACTGAAATTCCCTACTATATGGCACATGAAAACTTAGTTGAAGAAGTGCTATAGTTCAAAAGTCAAATACTCAGCTACTGGAAAATAACCAAGTCATACCTTCAAAGGCAGCCTTAGCTCAATTTCCCTATATACACACACACACATATATATATACCCTTTATAATACAGTGTTTAATTACATCATCACAGAATAGTTACTCCTGAAATTTCCTCCCAACACCTTCTCTGAGCATATGTGTATCTATGTAGCCCTATGAGCTGGGTCTTCATTTCTTCCAGAGAGCATTGTATTAGAACCTAGCAGAGGGAGATTTGATCTAAACTCTTGATTTCCTAGTTTCAAGGGCAAAATCAACCTGGCATGACTTTGACTGAGGAGAGATGTGGGGGCCCGTAGAGGATGGAGGAGCTATAGGTCTCTTTGTCCTGTCCCACTATTCCTTATATTTTGCAAGAAGTACAGTGATCAGTGACAGTCCAGTGCCTCCCCATCAATACAGCCCCACCACTCACTGATTAACCAAAGAAACTTGCCCAGCTGGAAAGCTCATCCATGCTAGCTGAGCATTCAGGGGTTTATTTTGCTCTAGAGACAGGGAAAATGCAGTGTGGTTTTAAATTATGTCACAGAGGAAATGTACACCACAGGTAGGCAAACATGCCAAGGAGGACTTTGGAATCAGGTTGGTTGGAGACTGGAAGGTGTCAGGAAACACCTTGCAGATCACTGGGAATGAAAGTGGAGGAGCAGCTCTGCAAGCCTCCCTTTTCCTTTTGGCAGTAGCTAATTAGTGTCTACATCAGGGACAGGTTTCCGGTGAAAAGCAAAGCCCTGCACTGGCTGTTACCAAGCAATTATTCATTGCCATTCAAGCAATTATTGCTGCCTCTGAGACAGCAGCTACTTTCTTCTTTGAGAAACACAGGAGACAACTTTCCATTAAGCAGTCAGTCTTGTTTACAGGAAAATTCAGAAATAAATAATAGAAATAATATACCAAGGCAAAATTTACTTTTGATTTTTAAGTGAAAAACCTGAGGGAAGCCACTGATATAGAAAACAATGAAGGCTTTTGACTCTACCTGAGGAAAAATAAAAGAAAAAGCCCAAATAACGTAGAACTTTTTTCATAGAAGTTTTACCTTATGTTTTCAAAAATTATGATAACCTCTCCAGTTGGTAAAAAAATATCAACAGCTCCCGAGTTGGTAGGGGAACAAAGAGTTTGCAGTCTTTACTATCAAAGACTTAGTTTCAAATGTTCCTATTCCTGATTGTTTTGATAGGAAAGCTTGAAAGGATGAATGTCTGTCTAATGCCAGGTGACACTCTAAGTGGTCTTGCTGTGCACTCTCAGGGTTGCTGAAGACCCTTATCTGAAGGCAGGTGAAAAGCAGCGGGGCTGCACACCCAGAAGCACACAGACTCATCCACAGTTTAACAGGCATTTCTTCATCTGGATATGACTGCTTTACATGCCTAGGTGTCCACTGTGCTCAATTTCAGGGTTTTTTGCAGGACACTGATTTATAAAAAGCTAGTTAGAAATAATTAATAGGATCAAGTGGAAGCGAATGACTCCGCAGTGAGAGGGCCTGTCCTTTCACAAGCGGTGACAGTAACAAACGAAGCAATATCGCCTTCCCTGGCTCTGCATTTTGGCTCGGGAGTTTCTCTCACACGCTGCTCTCCTGAAGGGCTTACATGGCGCAGAGCTGCGGAAATAACGGGCACGTTCCTCTTTCAGCCTTACGAAAGTATTAATAGGCTTTTCCAGGAGTTTTGCCTCTCATCATACTTTTGTAGCCTGAGGCAGGGTGCAGGCCGGGGGGACGGCGCTGCTGTGCTGGGAGAGCGAAGGCAGCTCTGGAGCGGACACCGCGGGGCCGGGCCGGGCCGGGCCGGGCGGTGTTCGGTGTTTGTTTGGTGTTCGGTGTTCGGGCCGGGCCGGGCGGTGTTCGGTGTTTGTTTGGTGTTCGGTGTTCGGGCCGGCGGTGTTCGGTGTTCAGGCCGGGCCGGGCCGGGCGGTGTTCGATGTTCGGTGTTCGGGCCGGGCCGGGCTGAGCACGCTCCCTGCACTGCCGGCCTTCCCCTCAGAAAGGCATCCCCAGCAGCCATCTGCCGGGCCGCCTCCCAGCCCGCCTGCCGTGCCAGGACTCCAGGGGGAGGCTCATTTACCTCCTGACACATTTACCCTGCGCTGATAACATATTGCGGGTATCTTGCAGACCGCAGCTGAGCTTTTTGGTGCCTCCTGTTGCCTAAAGGGCGTTTTGTTGCTTTTGCCTTCACTGCGTATGCGGGTTCCTCCGTGATGATTTTGAGGGCAGAACCTGTCATCCCACATGATATTACTTGCTTTGGTACATCTGCCTCCCCTGAGAGAACTGGGATGTTGGTCCTGCTGAAGGCGCAAGAAAATCGTCTGTTAAAGGATCTCTACCTGCCAAATAAGTTACTGTTTACCTAAGAGTGCACAACCTGCTATAAATGTTCATAAAACTTTGGATTAATGCAATGCCTTAAAAATAACCTAACATTACTTTATTGTTGTATTTTAGTCCATTACTTTCAATATTTTATTTTATTTTATTTTATTTTATTTTATTTTATTTTATTTTATTTTATTTTATTTTATTTTATTTTATTTTATTTTATTTTATTTTATTTTATTNTTATTTTATTTTATTTTATTTTATTTTATTTTATTTTATTTTATTTTATTTTATTTTATTTTATTTTATTTTATTTTATTTTATTTTTTATTTTTTAAGTTTTGTTTTGTTCAGCTTGCTCATTATACTCCAACGTTGCTCTTATGCATGCACACATGTTGCTGTTTGTACATCAGGATCAAAGAAGAAAAGAAAGACACTATATTGCTATCTCTTTTCATCCTCCCCCGAGGATGCTGTGATTTGGTCTCTAATCTGGAGGGCACTGTCATTGGGAACAATGCCAAGTCCTTTTTTCATAGCATGCCTGAGACTGAAATTACTCATTAAAATTCTTCCCCACCTTAGTGCACAGTGTTTGCTGTGGGCTGTGCTGCTGTTTGACTGTCTGTGTCAATACCGTCTGGCCACTCAGCATCTCTGGCCTGGGACTGCCTTGTTATCCCTTTCTGACCCTGCCTTGGAATACTTGCAGGATTGTATTCGGATACCTTCCAAGTTTCAGCATCTTCCTTTTACAGATTTAACGGTCTCACCAGTTTTAGCTGCTTCTGTTTTTTTTTAGCTCATTAATCTTGGTTACATTTAGTTAATTGAGACTAATGTTTTGTTGAAAAGTATCTTGGTCCCCAAGCTGAGCTTTTGAAATGAGTAGACTTGAGTAAAAATTTTCAAATGAGTTATTAATATCCTGACTGCAAAGATACTCTCTTCACCCATCATTTCCACATTGGCCTGGAGGGTATTCCTTTTCCTGACTGGTAGTCAGTTGCCAGCATGTCTGTGAACCTAGTCTTAGACTAGTCTAGGCTTAGTCTAAGCCTAGTCTAAGAGTACTAGAGCCAGTCTTAGTTCTGAAGGTGAGATTGGTTTATATTACATTTTATCCCAAATGAAAGGAAAATACATATTTTATCTTCAACTTCTTAGTATAATTTTATAAATTAATCTGAATTCTTGTTTGGCTACTGAGTTTGAGTAGATGCTGCCTGGGACTAGGAGGCAGAAGGAGTTACACAAGCAAAACCAACCTCCTTCTCATTTGCCTTGCTTAGGAACGTGTGAAACTGCGAGAGCTCCTTGGGACACCCAGCACTGCCAGAGGGCCACCTCCTGAGAAACAGAGCTCAGCAACGGGGAAGCACCTGGTAGTCTTTTTGGAGTTTCTCTGTCCTCTTGCTTTTAAAAGGACCTGCAGTTTTCTCATGTTTACAGGCTAAATATTGCAAAGGGCATAAAGGTGCAGCCATTTCTCTATTAGTAGTTCTTGGTATTGCTTCAAAGTGGGGGGAACCCGAGTTTGTCTAAACTCCAGATTTGTGTGGCTGGGGATGCCTCTACCACTGCCCTTTCCAGCCTGTCACTGTGACACACAGCCACTCTCCAGCCTCTGTGATACACACTGTGCCAGGTCCCCATGGCCCAGGCACCACGAGGGTTGGTTGCTCAGCTGCTCTACAGCTGCAGCACTCTCTGTCCAGCTGGAGAAATGCCATGTGTACCAGCTGAAGGTCTTTCTTAAATATTTAGTGGTCACACCTTTCACAGCTCCTGCCCATTTTTGTATCCTTAATGATGTATGAGTGAATGATGAAAAAATCTTATACTAAAAGTAGAAAGATGTTTGTAAAAAAGTGAATCCACAGACCATAGAAGGAAGAAAAGTGTCATAATATTTGGTCTTGTGTTTGGACTGAGAAACCAGTCAAATTCTCAGATACACAGATCAAGCTGAAAAACAAATCTAATTTCCTAAAACTGGAAGAAGACTCAATAGACTATATCTTAAACCTAGAACTAATTTTATTAGGGGAGAGCCAGGAGACAGAGCCAGTCTATGAGAAGATGGAGCTCCTCCATTGTCAGTCTGTGTCTGCACAGCACTGCTGGGGCAAGTAGGAGCAGAGACCTCAGGGAGACACAAGCCTCTCCCTGACTGGGAGTGATGGCAGCATCCCGAGCAGGGGTGCCAGCTGATTTTTTTTCTGCAAAGCACAAGTGGGAATGTCCCATCAGTGAATTCCCAGGCTGCATTTCAGTGGACTGCAGAGGTTCATCCCTGGAGACAGGGAGCCAAACAATCACAAGACCTAATTGCACCTTCACCTACCACCTATCAGTGCAGGACAGTCAATGTGAGAGAGACCAGTCTGGAAATGATTTTACTGCTCTTCATGATTATATCCTCACCTGTGGTAGTTTCACATTGATTGTCATATTGAAGGCACATTAGATGAAAAGCTGTGAAGCACTTCTAAAACTTTTATCATGACTTATTATCATTGCTGCTTTCTGCTGGATATTCCTAGCCTCACAAGCCTCTTAATATTTATAGCAGCTATCACCAAAATGAGTGCAATATATCTTCAGTCTCACAGTCCAGGATAGATGGGATGCAGAGAGCAGGGGAGGGGGAGGTGTTTCTCCTGGAGATCCTCATCTCCTGTGGCAATTTAGCCTGTACTGAAGCTAATCAAGCAGGTTGTATCATTTAAAAGGAATACTCCCAGGTAGAAAGGTAAGCACATGCTTCAGAGTAAGGCTAGGTTAGGGGGTAAATAAACATCCCTGATACTCAGGGGCATTTGATGTGAAATGTTAATTGTGTGAAAGAGGGTTAGTTTTGGCAGGATAAAATGACCAGCCAGCATTTCTAGATTGCACAGCCAACTTGATAATACATATTTTACTCTGTGATAGTCTATGGATTACCATCTAGTGATATCACTTTACTGCTAATAATGCTAGTCTATGGCAAGGAGCTCAGAAACACAGCATTGCACAGGCATGCCCAGCAGAAGGGCATCCCATGGCAGGACTTGTGCCAAGTGGAGAAGTTAAAGCAATGAATGCTGGCACAGGTGGAAAGTCTTCAGGACAAAACATTTTTCTTTCCCTTTGGAAAATGCTTTCTCCAAAAGCACTGCTTTGCTTTCAAGTAAAAAAATTGACTTCATGTTGCTAGGAGGATGTGCTGAATGAACAGTGTGGGACAACTATGTTATTATTGGATATCTTGGTATGATATTTATAAGGTGATATTGTGTGATATTAATACCAAGAAAGCTCAAGATCAGTGCTCCCTGGTCTTGCCTTCGCAGCCATGGAAGAAAGCAATCCCATGAATGATGCCTGAAGGAAAATAAATCTCAATATTTCCATAAGAAACTTGTGTTTGCTTGGATTTGCTTTTTAGTGCCCAAAATTGGACATCACAAAGGTTTTTTTAAAAATTGTTGATCATATTCCAGCTCTGAACATAAAGGCTCTTGGCAATTCTGCCATGGTCAGTCTGCACAGTTCTATATTTAGGCACCTGAATGTAAAGACCCTGGCCATGGTCTCCAAGACAATTTCATGAAAGCACATCGAGAGGCTGCAGCTCAGCTCAGTCGTGCTATTTTCATGACCTTTTGTGCTCTGTAGGTATATTTGTAATGACTGAAGGAAAACTGCCCTATTTTATGGGAACTTTGGGAATGAAATAGCCTTCCTTGAATATGTTTTTTGTTTTGTTTTTTATTTTGAATCTGAACAGAGCACTGAAGCTTTTGGCCTCCAGAAGTTCAATAAAGTGTTTATATGCTGAAACATTTTCACTCTTGGCTCATTACTCGGGCTTTCAGCATTGTGTTTGAAAAGGAGCTATTTATGGGTTATCAAACAACTGTGCTGGGAGAAAGGAATTTAAAGAATGTCCTTGAGCCTTTGGGGAGCTTTGCAGAACAGGAACAATAAAAACTTATGCCAGCCCTTAGTGCCTCCCCAGCCAGGGTGCCCTTTTGCATCCGCCTGCTGCCATAGTGGGATCCTCCCCACAATGACATGGGGACAGGGTGAGAAATGGAATCACTGTATCCCTTTAAAGATAGCTCAGGTGCTGTTCTTGAAAGGTTTTAATTGGGATGGGTTCTACATAGGACCGAAATAAAGAGTAGATGTCCCACAAGACAAAATTCAGATCAATTATCTCTTCATACTGGGACAATATGCAGTGATGTTTGAAGCATGTTAATGAAATATTTGCATTAATCTCTTTTAAACACAGAATATTTTGTACATGACAATGTCAACAAGAAATCATAATAGAAAATTCACTCATTTCTCACCATTAACTTGAGTGATGGGCAGAAGGAAAGTGCCTCAGCCATGGTGCAGTCTCATATGCCTATCCTGACCCCTCTGGTTCCTGCTTTTTTTCCCCATCAGGGAAGTTTCATCAGGGAGACACAGATTTAGTCCCACCATCATGACAAGGATGCTCTGCCATTTGAGAGATGGCTGCACAGACTGCTTGCAGAGCTCCATTAGCAAATCTCAGGGACAGGTCAAGTCCGACAAACCACTGTCCCTGCCTGCTGATACACTGAAGGGAAAACACTGAGAAAGAAGAGATGTATCTACTGAAAGAGCAGTACCAGCCCATAAACTGGCATTCAGACAGGACATACACAGAGTACACTTCAGTCAGAAACTTTCTAACCCCCAAATGCTGAGATTTTGCAATAAGCTCTCTAAGATTTTCGCAAAGCAAATGCTTTGCTATTTTGCCAAAGAAAAGGGGCTGGCATCTGGAAGGGATGACGCCATCTGGGCTGTGGGACAGCAGGGGATGCAACTTAGTGACTTGGCTGGCTGTTCTAGCTCTTTGTTGTTCTCTGTCTTCCAGAACTTTCCCTCTCTGCTCCCCAGTTACTCAGCATTTCTAAACTTGCTTACCCTCAAGTGAGTGTAAATCCTACACTGTCTGTATAACTAGAAAAAAGCATTATCCTTCTCAAAACCAAGTAAATTAGTATCTTATTGCAGCACAGCAACCTCAACTCTGACTTAGACAGTTGGTATTTGTGTTGTCTTGGTGTTTTGTGGCTCAGTAGGAAACAGCTACTGTATAAAGCCCCCTCTATTGAACCCAGTACATCATGCTTTAAATATGCTCAGCAGTGCCTGAGGGATGTGCTTCCCACCTCAAACTCCTCCATGGCCTGGATAATCACTTGTGGACAGCCAGAAAAAGCAATAGCTGCTGGCAGAAATCAGCTCACCAAACCCTGTAGTTCTGCTGTGAATCTGAGGAGATATAAGAGGCATATGGCAAGAGCTCTGGTATGTCCTAAATCATCTACTGATGAATAGCAACAGAAGACCTTTCTCCCATATTCTGCCCAGCCAAAACCTGACACCAGGGGAGGGCTGTAAATCCAGTACATGAATTTTGAATTTGTTTTACCAGCAATGACACTCTCTCCTGAGTAGGATGTGACAAACTAGGAAAAGAATTTGAACTCCAGCTGGCTTCCCACGAGCCAGGGAGACCATAGAATCATAGCATGGTTTGTGTTGGAAGGGACCCAAAGATCATCAAGTTCCAACCCCCCTGCTGTGGTAAGGGACACCTTCCACAAAACCAGGTTGCTCAGATCCCCATTCAACTTGGCCTTGAACACTTCCAGGGATGGGACATCCCATAGTCTCTAAGCAGCTTCTTTAGTGCCTCAAATCTCACAGTCAAGAATTTCTTTCTACTATCTAATTTAGGCCTACTCTCCTAGTTTGAAGCCATTTCCCCTTGTGCTATCACTACATGCCCTTGCAAAAATCCTCTTCATTTTGCTTGTAGGTTATTTACTGTAAGTAAGTAGGTTACTTACTTACTGTAGGTAAGGTACTGGAAGGCCACAATGAAGTCACTCCAGAGCCTTCTCCTCTCCAGCCTGAGCAATCCGAGTTCTCCCAGCCTTTCCTCATAGCAGAGGTGCTCCAGCCTTATGGTCAAGTGGTGGCCCTCATCTGGACTTCCTCTAACAGGTCAATTTCTTTCCTGTGCTGGGAATCCCAGAGGTGGATTCAGCGCTCCAAGTGGGGTCTCACAAGAACGGAGTAGAGGGGCAGAAACAGGTGCCTCAACCCGCTTTGCGGGTTGTACCCACACTGCTTTTGATACAGAAATATGCTGGAGAAATGCTGCCTGACTGAGGAAATAGGCAGGCTGTTTCTTTAAGGGCATAAAAAGATCAGTGTCTGAAAGAACAGATCTCCTTACACTATAGGGATGACATTTGCTGTATGACATTACATGAATTTTAAGATCATTTAGAATGAGGTCTCTGCTTGGCTTTTACACTTCCACAGCACAGTGAGGTATTTAAAAGATATGTAGAATCTGGCACTTAGGGACATGCTTTAGTGTTGGGCTTGGCAGTGTTAGGTTTAACAGTTGGAATTGATGATCTTTAAGGTCTTTTCAAACCTAAATGGTTCCATGATTCTATTCTTGCTCAGTTGTTCCTGTTGGACAGGAGGGGCACTGCCAGGGTCCCCGCTGTGCACTCAGAGCTGACAACATTCATAGGCATCTTCCAGATTTCCTGCCTTAAAGTAACCTGAATTTATCACCTGGCAAACTCGGCAGTGAAGTCTAGTTTTTATCTGTCACAGAGCAGACAGCAGTGGAAATGAAGGTTCATTACTTTCTCTCCAGGACTGCAGAGCTCCCCGTTTCACCCACCGGCTGCTGGCTGATAGACTGGCCGCTCTGTCTTCATAGCTGACAAGGGCTGTTGCAGACACCACCTCACCACTGATCTGATTATGTCGAGATGAGGGAGGATGTGGTTTTGAAACCTTGAACGCCCTTCAGTCTCCAACTGCTCTGCCGTGTGGCGGCTGCTGTGCAGTGTGGGCTCTTCAGTTGTCTCCTGGATGAAATGATCTCATTAGGTGATTTCAAAGAGCTGGATGAAGCAGAGCCACCTGTTTTCTCAGAAGGAGAGTCCCATCAGCTTTCCTGGAATTGATAAAGCATATGTGGAAGGGATGTCTGCATCCCATGAAAACCATACTTTAAAGACACAGCTCCAAGATTTCTTTGTTTGGAGAGAAGTGAAACAGACCAGCCCTTTGCCTCTTCTCCTTCCAATCCTTTCGCTCCCCTTTACCCAGGCTTTTTTATTTACATTATATTTCCCAGCATCTTAGGGATATTTATCAGTCACCAATATTTTTTTTTCTGGTGCATATAATATGGATACACAGGAATAAATCCCCATGGGGAAACCTCACTTCTGGAATAAGGGGATTTTTGATTTCTAATCCACAGTGGTAAAATGAAAAAAAACCCCAAACCCTTCATCCTGGAGTAAGACCAAGTCTGGGGGTATATTACCAACACGGTTGTAATTATATGTAGTGCCATGTAGGAACATGCTGGTGCAGCTCTTCTACCAAAAAGAGCTGCTGCACTGTTAGAAGTGCTGCTCCTGTGACTCAGGAAGGCAAATTCTTGTGCCTGCCAGTGGAGTGGAATGGGTATGGCACTTGAGACATGCAGACTGGGCATCCACATTCCTATCTGTCCATGGGCTGCACAGAAGAACCATTTCTGGGAACAGATGGAGGCTTGGGACTAAATTGCCTCCGGTAAGAAAAATGATAGCTCTGATGGAGATTTTTCTAATGGAAGTATCTACTGCCTCCAGAGTGGGGTGATATTAGCAGCTCATTTCATGCAGATCATAACGTAGCTACCTAATCTGCCTTTAAATGGTGGCCTGCCTGGTTTTGTGTTGCAGTACCATTTCCCAATTCTACTTCTGTTCTGTAAAACAAGCAGTATTAGAGCCGTAACTGAAGCTACCAATTGTGGGGTGGCCTGTTATCTTTTTCATAAACACCATGGACTATTTGCTCAGCTTACAACTGACATTTTTTCATTGCAATCCTTTTAAACATCACCTATATTCTGGAAAGCCAGGCTGACTTTCTGCAGTGTGTGCACATCAGTAGCTAAAAGGTATAAGGCCGCATTCAGTTTTCCTGATGATGCAAAGGGCAGACAGAATCTGCTGCTCTCCTCTTGTGCTACTGCCTTTGTGGGGCTGGCAGATGAAGGTTTTTTGGGTAGGAAATGTGGCTGGGTAAATCAGGAGGGATCATGTACATGCAGAATGAAAGTGCCATTCCATGAGGTTTTTTTATCTTAATGGAATTTTTAAAATTACAGTTGGTTTAATCTTCTGTATTGCTTTTGCTCAAAACCTGAGGGGCTGCTAGTTAGATTATGGAAAACATGCACTCTCATGAGCTGGGTTTCTAAGACCTTCTCAGAGCTATTAGAGAAAAATACCCTTTTCTCTCAGCATCATAAGTACAGTCTGCTGTCTTCTCCTGTGATCTTCAGACTGGTTACTATTTAATTATTGATATTTACAACCTGGCAGTAGTTAAATGTGGCTGCTGTTCTGAAGGTAATCTTCATATGTCTACATTCAGCTAGAAAAATATTTGTATTATGATGAGTCACAGGAACTGATTTAAAATGCTGCATGTAAATATCTATACAACCTCTATCTGCAGCCTGAAATCCTTGGCGTAAGCAGCGGGTGCTGACTGAAATCTGCAGGGTTTAATCTGACTGTTGTTTCCCTTTGCTGACATGCAGGGAGCTGTGTGCTTGCTCCTGTCCCTCCTTGCTTGGCAGTGCCTGTGCCTGGCTGGGTGCAGCAGCGGAGCCGAGACCCTTGGTAGCACCCCTGCAACCAAATCCTCCTGCTGCCTTCACCAGATGCTGGTGATCACCAGATGAGACACTGCCTTATGATTGCCAAACCCACTTTGCTTTTCTGCTTTTGCATTTTGGTGTTGCTTCCCTGAGGGATTTGCTTGCAGAAAGGCTCTGCAGTGACAGGAAAGGCACTGCTTTCCTCCTGAAAGGCATCCCCAGCCCTGGCCTTTGCTGCTGGGGTTTCTCCGTGTGCCTGAATCTCCTCTGTCATGTGCATTAGCAGCAGTGCTGGAGAACAGCCGCAGAAGGCACCAAGAGCAGCCATGCTGCTGGATGTGGCACACCTTTGGGGAAACATCAGTGACAGCAGCTCGGGCACTGCCTCTCTTTAGTACCAGGCGGCTCCAGCAGCAGGCACCGGGGTGAGGATGCTTTTGCCCTCTCTTCTGCTGGAAGCACTCTGTCTCCAGCTGCTGACAGCCCACATTCTTCCAGTTGACCTTCTCCCTGCCCATCCAGCTGGATGGTAGGTTTAGCTTTCAGTAAAAATCAGACCAAGGGATCCGTTAAACAATCTCACATTAGGGCCTAGCAGTCTGGGTCGTCTCTCTTGCAGGCAGGTTAGTCATGCCAGGATTTTACACTGGTGGTTGGATGGGGACCCATTCCCTACAAGTGCCCTGGGTGCCAGTGCACAGTGGTTCACGCTCTGGAAAAAGTGGGCTGTTGTTCAGAGCCTGGTGACCTCTGCTGATCTACTGCTCTGGGGACAGGCTGATGAGGATTAACTGATTCATCTGGGGCCACCAGCTTTCTCAGCTGGTTGCCACTCCCAGAGAAACAGTATTTTCCTTCATCAGACTTGACTAATTGTAAGCCTTTAAAAATGACACTTCCAAAATAGAGGGACCTGCTGAGTGAGTTATTAGTCATCCTTATCTGGGAGGGAAGCGACGGTTGCTGTAAGAGCTTCTTTATCTCTGCAGCACCATGTTCTCCGGAGAGGGGGCTGTGGGACGCCAGGTGCAGGGAGCTGCCAGACACCTTCCTTCAAGGGGACCAAAGGGTAGAACAATTTGTTTCTGAAGGGCTATCTCTGCACTCTTCAAATCACAGCTTTGTTTTTAAAAGCTGCTTATTTTTAACAGGTTGCAACTAACAAAGCCACCTGTATTTTTCTGTTGATGTGTGACACAGGTTGGGTTTTGGGGCTTTTTATGCAAATAGAGGAAGCTCAGTGGATGGATGATCCAGCTCTGTGTCTCAGAGCTTGCAGCAGACTCAGAATGTCTGACTGGGAATATTCTCACTCTGCAGAAGTGTGATCTTCTGTTTGCAGGCACAACAGAGCCCAGAACACACTTTGAAGAATGCTGTGGTTGAATTCACTTCCGTATGTCCTCTGATGGCCTTCCTCTTGGGTTTAAAATGATTTCTCACATACTTTCCAAGCTTAACTGTGTTGTGACTCCTTTTCTGTGCTGATGAAGAAGTCTCCAGAAAGCATATTGAGCATGTTAAATGTGTACATATGTGCAATCCACTGCTGGGAAATGGCTAGGGCTGTACAAAACTGGTCTTGTCCTAAATGGGTACGTGAGAGCATCACTTTTTCTTCTCTCTTTAGTCCCCAAATGTCTTGAGAAAGAAGAAAAAGCCTTGTTCAAAACCTTTCTTAGTTATGCCCCCTCACCCTCTCCCTCCCACAGCAGCCCCAAGGAACCTCTGGGGAATGCTGCCCACCACAGCCAATAAGTGTAACTGGTAGATGTCTTCAATCAAAGAAGTTTTGAGTTTGATCTGTGATTCAGAGGTTCACTCATTGGCATTTCCTATCAATTAGCAAAATACTTGTTCTCCAGAAAAATGGCAGTGATCTGCCTGTCTAAGTAACTGAATTGCTGTCAGACTGTTGTCCATCCTGCCCTTCCTTCACATAATGCACTCTGTACAGAGCCTCTTTAATACAGCAGCATTGCACAAGAAATGACATTTGGCTTTTGCCTTGAGAGGGGTTTGACAGTATCTTGCCACTTTTCCCATTACAAGTTTTATCCCTAATGAGGCTGAGAACAGGGGCTGCTTTGCTCCTCTCACAGAGATTGTCACAAATTAATTTACCCCCAGTTTCTTGGAAGGACCCATCAACACCCAGTTTACTGATTAGACCTTGGGAGTCTAATCAGCAAATTCCTCTGGTGCAGCAGAGAGATGTGTCTCTGCCAAGCCCTGGCTTCTGCAGGTCGAGGAGCTGCTCTGCTGTTTTCATTAGCTGTGATATCCACATAGGCATTAATGGGTCAGGTTTTGCTCCTTATCTGTGACCTTCAGTCCTGTTTGTCAGGACACTTGTGTGACAAAGGAGTGCGCCTCCCAGGTTGATAACATGGTTTGTTTTTCATGGGACATGTATTTGCATACAAAAAACACAGTATTACTTGAAAAAAATAAAAATAGTCTTAAATTTACTCTTTAAATCTCTCTTGTTTTTTAAAACATTCTAGGCAAACTCTGTACCAAAAAGTATTCACAATTTCTGTTTCAGAAATTTTCTGTTTTCTTTCTCCATCAGCAGAATTGACCTCATCTGGACACACAAAGGGGATGATGTCATTGTCAGGGGCTGAGGTTGACATAAGGTTCCTAAGGCTATCATCCTGTATTCTCATTTTCCACTGGAAGAAAAACAGAAAAAAAAAAATGCATTAAGCCATTTTAGAAGTCAGAGTATCTAATCCAATCCCTTCAAGCCCCTCACTACAAGAAAAACATTGAAGTGCTGGAGTGGGTCCACAGAACAGCAAAAAAGCTGGTGAAGGGTCTGGAGCACGAGTCTGATCAGGAGCAGCCAAGGGAGCTGGGGGTGTTCAGCCTGGAGAAAAAGAGGCTCAAGGAGGACCTTACTGTTCTCTACAAGTAACTGAAAGGAGGTTGAAGCAAGTTGGGGTCTTCTCCCAGGTAACAAGAAGAAACAACCTTAAGTTGTTCCAAGGAAGGTTCAGACTGGATATTAGAAAAAATTTCTTCGCCAAAAGGGCTGTCAAGCCCTGGAACAGGCCATCCAGGAAGGCCATGCAGTTACCATTCCTGGAAGCATTTAAATTACACATAGATGTGGCTCTTAGAGACACTGCTGAACGGTGACTTAGGCAGTGCTGGGTTACTGGTTGGACTCGATGAAGCTGAAGGGTCTCTGCCAAACAATTCTATGATTCTGTGAAAAGTCTTCTAATTCAGAATACACCACCTACTTATTGATCATGCTGCAGAGTTTATAATTTTCCATACATTGCGAAAGGTTGTGAATAACTGATGATGTACTAAATTTTATTTCAGCACATGTTTCTGGTTAAAGTCACATATGAAAGTGCTCACAGTTTCCATTATGGTTTACAAAACAGGAAAAAATGTCTAATGGAAAATTTAGATTGTTTTTCTCAGAATTTAGCTAGGTTAAGATGTTGTTGAAAAAATACCTTTTTCATTTATACACATATAAATTCAGAGAGATTTCCCTTTTAATGATAGAGCAGATATGTGTCATCACAGTGACAGCTAGCTAAGTCCCCTGGCTGATACAATACTGTTTGTCAAATAAATGGCAAGGAGAGCAGGTTGCAGGAGCCTCTCCGCCAACGAAGTGCCTCCTGCCAGCGCCGTAGGTGGCTGACGGACAGCTCCTTCCAAACAGGGACAGTTACATAATAATAACTCCACTCTGTGTCAGTGCTGATGCTAATGTATGCAAATACTGCTATAATGAATCCAATTAGATTTCTCTGTATATAGAAATATGCCAGACTACCTGTATCTAGTGCCATGATAAGGAGAGAGGACTTCAGCCTTGGAGACATTACCCCTGTCTCTGCTCCTGGAGCTGCTCTGCACTGGGCTGGGGTCCTGGTACACAGCAAAACTCCCAGCCCCTGCCAAGTCCTGGTGGCTGCTGCAGCTGCCTGGAAAGAGAGGCACTGAAAAAGAGCTGAGGGGATGCAGAGGCTGGCATTGCCCACTTTACCAGGCTGCAGTAGGTTCAGAGGTACAGCTGGCCAAGGCCAACAGAGTAACAGAGACCTGTGGAGACTGATCACCTGCTTTATATTTTCATGGGCTCATATTCACATCTCTTACAGAATCATAGAAGAGCCCATGTTGGAAGCAGCCATGAAAGATCTTCTGGTACAACCTCTTATGGGAAAAGGAGCCCTATCTAGCACCCTGGGACTGGCCCAACATAAAAACCTCCAGTGATGGTGACTCTACCATATTCTCGGGAAGGTTGTTCCACTGTAAAAAATGTCTTTATTCTATCATGGCTAATCTATATTTGGTTTCATGACAAATCTCTTTGAGTGTTTTCAGCATAGTGAGCAGACTCTGCTGCACTGGGAGGCTGGAAGGGATGCTGCTGGCTCAGTAGTCATGAATAGGACACTTCCAGACTTCATGAAAGACAGGTTGTTATTTACTATGGAAATTTTTCTTTAGGGCCTCCTGTATACTTACTGTGTTCTGGTTCCTGCTGATCAATGTTTCTGTTGTCTTGATTAATCAACTGATCTTGTGAAGAGTTTTAATCAGCTTCAGTGTTGCCAGGAACTAGCCCCACTTCAAGTGAAGGAAACATGACTGTCAGCAGCTGACAGGACATGCAGCTGCTCATTGGGCCTGAGGCTGAATGTATAAAGGCAGATTCTGGGAGAAGGAAAGAAGATTCTGGGAAAGACAAGAAAAGCAAAAAGATCAGGTAAAATACCAGGAGGCCAGTGCTGTGAGCTGTGACTGTGGACAAGGCACTGGCACTATGAGCATGGCAACATGCAGGTGGCCAGAGTGGTGTCCAGTGGGCTTATCTACTGCCTGGATTTTTAGGTCACACAGTGAAAAGTGAGGAAACACTGCATAGACTTCATTTAGCTGTATTTGTACCATTGGCCGTGATCCCCCAGGGGACAGATTGACTTAAAATCACAATATTTCTATGTAATATATTTGTGCTCCTTTTTGTTTGTTTTGCAAGCTGTGGATTCAACCAAATTCATATTCCAATATTTTTCCCTTGTAATGACAGGAACCACAGCGACAAGTACTGTGCATGTGTGAGTTTGTCCAGCTGTTCAAAACTCAGTGAACCTGTGGGCACTGCTTCAGAGAGACAGATCATGCTGCTGCAGTTGTCTGGGCAAGGCAGCTGGCTCAGACATGGCAGTCAGGGAGCTACGGCCATGCTGTGCCACACAGCTGCAGACAGGCCAAAGCACTCGTAGGACACTCAGCTTAATGCAGCCTGTGTCCCTTTAGATGGCTCATGTAAAATTCCTGCTTCCCATCCTCCCAACACAGACATTAGGCTCCATCTAAAGGACCTATTAATTTCCCTGCTCAAATGGAGCACAGCATAAATGGGATCACGTTTCCCAGGTCCAAGCTGCACCAAGCAAGGAAATACTTGTTTTGTCCCCCATAGGTGCAGGGTTTCTGCTGCGCATCCCAGGGCATGCTGGAGCAGTTCCCCTGCACTCCCACACCCACTGGAGGTTCACATCCCATCCAGTGGTCCTCTCCTTGCACCTGGCACTGATACTGACCTGATGGCTGCATTTCACAATGGGATTTGTCTTCTTTGCACTGGCAGGTCAGCTACAGCCTGGTGTCCACCTGGTCTAGCTGCAGCTCTGCAAGGGACAAACTGTATCACATAGTGATGCCTCACACATCTCATGGCACATCTCTCCCCAGAATTTTAACTACTGGGTGGTTAAGTTTGTCTTACAGGGCCAATGGATTTGCATCCCTGACTGCAGGGTACCAGCCAAGGAGGTGAAGTGGCTTCTTTTCACCATCTTGAGTAAAAAATGCCCTTTTTAGGGCTGACTCCCCTACCAGCCACCAGTGACAATGAACACTGGTCACCATTAGCATGGCTCCCTCACCATCGTGGGCAGCTGTGCTGGACCCTGCTCTACAGCTACATCTTTCTAGGACCAAACTCCCTCTGCCTTCAGCCTGGTACCAGAGTTGCACAGCAGATTTCTTACCCTGATGAGAGCAGAAAACTGATCAGCCATGAGGTGCAGCAATGATCATCCTTTCTACAATCCAGTTCCTTTCCAATACATTCATTTATGACTTTTCATATTCTTACAATGCATTTTTCTAATGACTTAATTATATTATCTGTATGCTGAATATGTGTTAAGTGGGATCCTATTGTTTGCAGCTGGTGATCTGTAAACATGAGTTGAAAGGAAGAGAGTCTAGGAATGCCCTCCACAGAAATTCCTCCACAATGAGGTTGTGGATGGAAAAGAGTTGAAAAATGGACAATCTGCTACTGCTAAAGCAAAAGAATTTCTATAAGGCTTCAGTACTAAATTTCTGATAACAGGCCCAGGGGTGAGAATTACTGCTGGAAGCTCTGAGCCCTACCTTCAAGATCACTTACTGATAAAGAGGCCAGTTCTCTGGCAGGGGAGAATTCTTACTTGAATTTGCCTGAGCTCTAAGGAAGCCCTGAAGCCATTTGCTGATAGGAATCTTCACTTGAGCATGAGCTAAGATAGGGGTTGATTCCTTCCTTTAATATCTTACCTCTAATATGAAATTATCTCTCTTTTTAAGGCCAGCAGATATTCCTCCTTGCTGTTTGCAGTCCAGCTTCTTTCTGTTAATCCAGCAGATAGGATGTCATGGTTTACCACTCATATCTGACACTCTTTGCGTCTAATACTTTCCTGTTAATTTATTTCCCACTAAAATTAATTAGAATGATCAAAGTGAGGCTGAGGCTTGTGGTATCATTCAGTCACATTCTTCTACCTCTCCTACTTTATACTACATCTAGATTGCTACTACGATTTAGCATACCAAGGCCCACAATAATATTGAATACTGAAATATATAGAATCATTAATATTGTCATGCTGCACATCTTTTAATGCCAAAAGTAATCATTTCCTTGTTTGTGTCCTGCTCAGTGACCATGTACCACAGTTGTCCCACCTCAGCCTCTGTCAGTTCTTGGAAGGATCACAGACAAGCACAACACCTGATGCCTTACTGCCCCATGCTCGAGCACACCACTGCTTCAGCTGTACACATGCAGCAATAAGGCTTCACAGCTTTAGGACTCTGAGGTTTCACTTTTGTCTGTCATGCAACCCTTGATCAAGGCCACCAGGGGTTTCACACTGTTGAGTAGACATTAGCTGGTTTTACTCACCTGACCCCATTCTCTGCTGAAGAAGTTTTCTTTTTGAGTAGGAGGCACATAAAGCTTTAGCAGATCTTGGAATTTGCCTTTTGTCATTAACATTGGCATCTGCTCCCCAGCAGAATGGAAAAGACAGTGGAAAGAAAGGCACATTCGCCTCACAAACTGAAGTTTGTGATTTAATATGTAGCTGCCGCTACATACTGAGAGTTTGTAATAGATGTTTTTAATTGAAATTCATGAATTGCTAATAGACAGATTTCTAAAACTATTCCACTTACCATCAATCTGCCAGCATAAATGACTGACAAGTACACAGTTGGTATAAAAATCCCTCTTATATCCCTTTTATCAGCATTGGCTACACAATTCTGTCCATTTTCCACAGAAAATCAATAGTAATAAATAGCTGTCACATTAGGGCCATCACAGTGTCACAACTACAGATTCTTTGCAGGCCCAAAATGGCTGGGCTATTTTTTCTTTCACAGAGACCATCCAGGGATCTAGGAACACCAGAAATGAGAGAACTGTTCAAATTACTTTTGGAAGATTTCTTCAAAAGAAGTCACAGCCTTCTTTATGAGGAGCTGGGCTAATCTTCCACAGACCAGTCCAGCAGCTCAGCATCTGTTTCTGTGCAGGAATAGTTTTCTATCTAGAGTCTGGCATTTCGATTCTCTTGAGTTTTTCCAAGAAAATTTATGATAAAATAAAATAAATAGATTTTCCTATTTTATCTATTAAATATTCACTCAGGCTCCTTTCCCAGGTGCACAGTGTCTGTCCTTGGAGAAGGCTGTTGTGCAGAGGTGGAGGAACCAGGAGGTATCTGCAGCACCCTGGTATCACCTGCCCTCGCTGTCAGCAGCTGCCATTAGGGCAGGATTTGACTTTATTTCAGCGGTGCCCCGGGAGGGATCAGTGGAGGGCCTGTTCTGGGCAGGAGTGACCTGCCATCGCTCCACCGACCTGACCCAGACCTGAGAAGTGTTCTGACTCAGAGAGCTGAGAGGTTTCGTGTGGAGACAAGGAGATAACAAAGCCAAGAAGCTGAGAAGGAAACTATTTTCTGGAAGGAGCTGTTGCAAATTAAATTCAGATTTAAGAATAAAACCAAAAAAGTAATGACAATTGTTTTGAAAAGGCTCTTTTCCAAAATGAATCTGCAGTTCTTAACTTGGGTGATTTAAAGGCTCTCTGGAAGGCTGCATGGGTCTACCAAAGCATGTTGAAATGAGTGGTTCTCCTGGGAGGGTCAGTCATGTCCTCACAAAGATCAGCTTGCTTCTGAGTGCCATCAGCACGAGGCTCAGTCCCAACCTGCTCCTGAACACCACATTCAACCACATCAGTGTTGAAAAATCTACAGTAAGAAAATCACATATTATTTTAAAAATGTTTTTAAAAATGCTCCTGCCCTTCTAAGGGAACTGGCAGCAGGCAGAGGATGCCATAGGCCTTTGCCCAAGGTCATCCAGAAAAGCATCCTGACAGTGGACTGGGCACAAGAATCATGCCTTGCCACCTCAGTCTGATCCTTGCAAGTGCCCTCAACTTTCACAGGGCTGGAGACCTCAAACTGTGCCAGCTATTTGAATTTCACTGAGGCAATGAACCTTGGCATCCTAACTCCAAGTGTGCAAATCTTTTCTCCTTTTCCTCTTCCTTTATGTGTAGGCAGAACCACACTACAGGGTGGTTTTGATTTGGTTTATTTGACTCCATTTGATCCCGGTAAGTCTATTTTATATCCCTCAAGTAAAACACTGCTCCTCTGTAAGGCAAGACCAGCTTTTTGTCATTTATCACCTTGCTCTTTTATAAACAGACTCTGTGTTAGTGCTAAGTAGAATTGGAACAGCTCAAAAGAAACATCTATTGTCATGAAGGATGAGTCTGAGATTCTTCTATACAGGGTGATTGGAAAACCCAGGAGTCCCTGCCTCAGTGCAGAGATGTGCTACGTGCACATTTCATCTCCCAGCACTTCCAGCTTGTGCTGCCTGTCAGTGATGCTGATGCTTCCAGCCTTCCCACGAGTGTGCAAACTGCTTGAGCTATGAAATAACTGCTGCATTTCCACCCTATACTAGCTTGTATCTGTGGTGACAGGAATATTTCCTAGGACTATAAGTCTGTGATATATTTTTTCATCTGTGGGTGGAGGGTAGAGGTTTCAAACTGACTCTGGCTACTGATAAAGAAGGGTTCCCAGAGACAATGCCTTTTCCTTTTCTCCAGCAGCTCATAAGCAGAAATTACATCAACTAAAGAGATCTCCTAGGAGAATGAATGCAGGAATATCTCACTTTGCTGCTTGCCTCTCCAGCTCCTGTCAGTAATTGTCTTTTTAAGGGATATGGACTCTGCAGAAGAGCCTTGATATGTATGAATTCTGCAAGGACAACACAGCTGGAGGAGGCTGAAACTCCCTGGAACAGGTTATGGAGAAGCAGGACATCTGTGTGGCCATCCCTCGGCTGCATTTCTCACTGCTGTGCAGATACTACAGGATATTGGTGGTGGCCTTGTTTACCTTGTTCCTGCCTTGTCCTTGGGAAGAAAAGAGATAAGACCTGTTTATATGGAGCAGGAAGAAAGGATAGGATAAACTCATTGACTGAACAGGAGTACCCAGAGATGGAATGTCATTACACTTTACAGACCAGGCAGGAATTTGTAAAGCATCTGTGTATCCTTTAGTGCCAAGGTGCCAAGCAAATGGGTCAAGACTACAGGTGGTGAAAATAATTAGGAAGACAAGACACATCATTTTGATAAACTCATTAATAACAATAACAACCTCCATTTCATCCTAAGAGCTCTGAGGCTAATCCAGCAGTTTTATTTCTGAGTATTCTTGAGTGTGATTTTTAAAAAAATCTCTTTGACTAATTCACAGCTTTCTATTTGGGGAAAAGCCTTGAGAGGTGCTGCTAATGAAGACAAATGAAGGAAAAGGAACTTGACCCCAGAGTATGAAATTTTGCTCTTTAATTTGTGCTTCCAGTTGGCTGATTGATATTATTTGGATGTAGATGGGGTAATTAATGACAGGAAGTAATGCAGCAGGATACGAGTTGTGCAGAATGCATCTTGGTAAATCTACCTTTTATTATGTCTTGCCTTATTTATGTGTACTATATTTGTTATGCCACTGCCTGATGTAGTTACCACCTTTATTTGGAATTTCCTTAACTTAATAGTTTTCTTCATTCTTTTACACTATTTTGGGAACTTTTTTTTGTTTATGTTTCTCTAAGTAACAATTTCCTGGTCTGTTTTTAGTAGCACAAGGATGCATTTTCATGGTCATATGGAACATTTCAGCATGTGAAATACTTCTTACAATAGGAATTGCCATTGAGATGAACTATACTTCCTTCCTTCCTTCTTCACTGGACAGCTATTGGGATTGCCAGTAAATTAATGGTCACAAACTCCCATCTACTCTCACTCACATTATTTCTCTAGCCCAGAAGGAAATGAGCTAAATATGAAATTTTTTGCATTTTTGAGGTGGGTGGAGGTGAAAGAACTCTTTCTAAATGACACATTCTTCTGGGAAGTAAATTGTCTTATGGTTTAAGCCTAAGGATTTTAAACCTGCAAAATAACATTGTGCTTTTAATTTAGTTCCTTGATGTATGAACAATATATATCACCAAAGGAAAAGTTGAGCTTAGAACAGTGAATGATGTGAAATGACCTTTGGTAAGGTTCTATAAGTATATGTGAATGTGAATAATTTTCCACAAACTTACTGGGGTGATAAGAGAATCTACCCCAAAAAAGTTATTGACCTTAATCTTTGTCTGAATGCTCAGGCTGTTGCTATGAGTATTTTTACTCAGGTTTCCCAAAGAATACTCTGTTTTGTACGTTTGTCTGTCCACCTGTCTTTTACCACCCCAAACTGCTTTGAATCCTTTGACATAAACCTGGTACTTCCAATTGAGATCATACAGTGAAACCTTTTACATAATGAATAGCTCATAAAATTAAAAAAAAAAAAAAAGAAAAACCAAGAAGTAGCATTCTTTTATGCAAGATGCAAAGCAGAAGATGAAAGAAAGTGCCAGGATAGATTAAGAATGTGAAATTAAGAATTAGTGCCTGTGTGAGTAGAGCTTCTATTGTCATTCAGCGCATATCAGCACAGATTCTTAGGAGGCAGACGAAATGGGAGTTAGATCTTGGGGCTACATGGCAATTGTTTGTGTCTACCTCTCTGGATCAAGGGGACTGAGACTGCTTATCTTGGAGTTGAAGAGGGAAAATGACCTCACACGTCCTGCAAGGAAGAACATTCAGATGAGCAATTATCAGACAATAGCTGACGCTCTGGAATTTCCTCTAGTAACAATAACTTGATTGCTTGTGTATTCTCACAGGCACTGAAAGGAGAGGTGGGGAGAATCAGGTACTCCAACAACTTTGATAGTCTCCATGATTTTATTTAGGACACATTGAGATAGAAAGTTGGAAGTGGAGTTATAGAATTGCATTCCTACTGAGTGGGACTGTGTAGTTTGGATCCCTGTTTTATATAAGATTCTTTAGAAAAGTATCTTTCTCCATGCCAGACGTGCCATGCTCCATCCTGCTTACTTAGAACATGGGCATTTGGATGTCCATGGATGATGAGCATCGTCCCAGACACAAAACTGGGGTGTTTCCTCCTGAAGACACCCAGTGTTGGCTGCAGGGTCTTTGCTGCATCATACAGAATGATGTATACTTATTAGTGTCCTGTACACTATATATATGGCATTTGCTTGTCATTTTGGATCACTATGCAGTGAAGGTAGTTCCAAGTTTGCATTTCACCCCAGGATTGTCTGCATTCCTCACTTTTTATAAATGAAACACATTAGGAAGAAAAATCTGTCTTTAAAATTACTTACTTTATTGGAACATGCTCGGAAGGGTTCAGGTATAGGCTCAGTAAGTGATCTTTAAGTGACCTTGTTCTTTAGTGTGCTTCAAAGAACTAATTTCACCTTTAAAGTTCATAATAAAACACCCTAATAATGAATATTAATCCTTGTGGGCTATTTTTAGGAGATTGTTATTATCTGAAGTGAAAGTTCAGCTTGCTGGAAATATGTAACATAGCCAAGAGAAAGAAAAGCTCTCACCCTCTCCAGTGAGAACTGCAGAAAGGAAAAAGCAGGCTTCTATCATTCAGAATTTACTGAAAACATGTTGAATGTTTATTTGAAATGAGAGGAATGGCCAGCCAGCTGGCAGCCTTCTGAAAGTCTGTGTGTCTCCTCTCAGCAGATGGTGCACACAGAACCCAAACACAAAGCCTCCTCCTTTTGTCTGAGGTGCTTAAAATGTGCTTCAAGGCAGAACTGTGGGCTGCTGTGCGACCACTGCTGCTGGCTGCAGGGGACTAGTGAGGGTAGGAAGCATTTTAAGATGAATAAAAGACCATTTAGTGTAAAGTATTTTATTGTTTTCCTGTTGAAATAAGCTTAGAGTTGATATTTTTGTCCCACGGAAAAAAAAAATAAAAAAAAAAAGGAAAAGAGACTTAATAATCCTTCTGTGTAACACTAGCAGTCAATGGCACAGACTTTGTTGTCTCTTCCAGTCTCTCCTGCTCTCCTCCATTTCCCCAGAACACGCATCTTTGCCCTTCCCCACAACTGCTCTGCTGTGATCTGCCCACATTCATTCTCTGTAACTCAAATTGATCCCATCTCCTTTGAATCAGAACTTTTCTTTTACTTTTTCTCCATTTCTCCCCTAATGATTATTTATGAAGTAAATTATGCACATTACAGCTTGTATGAAAATAATAAATGTTCTTGCATAATTGCTATAGTAAACCGTCTGGGTAATAAGCCCTGAAAATTGCAGGGAAAATGCCAAAACATTTCATTGTATAAGCGCCACGACCTGGGAGCATGAAGTGCCCGTGACTAATAATTGGTCTCATTAACTAATCCGATGGTGGATGTAAAGACAATAATTAAGTCTGTGGCATTTCTGACTTTTCAGTCAGAAATTGTGAAGCCATCGTTGGTAATTGGCCACTCTGAGGGGTGGGATTAGCTGTCGGCCAGTTTTCCTGGCAGGAAAGCAGCAGTGATGAGCGTGCCCTGCCCGCTCCCGGGGCGGCCGGGGATGTCCCTGCCCGGAGCCCGGCTCTGCGCCGTGTCCGAGCGGGAGGAGGGCACCGAGCTCCCCCTAATGTTGTTTCCATGTCCTACAGCCGGCTCTGCCCGCAGCCCCGCCTCTCGGGAGGGATGCTCAGGGTACCAAACCCCAACCAGGAGCCTTTCCTGGCCCGCCCCAAAGGTGTTTGCTCGCTCCACTCTTAGGACTGGGCCACATGAGTTTAATCACAGAGTCATCGAATGGTTTGTGTTGGAAGGCACATTCCAAAGGCCATCTAATCCAACCCCTCTGCCACGGGCAGGGACGCCTTTGACTCAGGTCTCTCAGAGCCCCGACCACTTTCAGGGATTTGCCTCTCTGGGCAAATAATTATTAACTAATTAATTAATTTACTATTCTTGATGTTAAGCCTCCTAGGAAAAGCTCTTCATAGCCAAGCGAGCTGCTAACACTAAAGTGGGAACAAAGTGAAAACTAAATTTCTAGTTTAAGGAGTAAAGGCAAACTCCACTCACTGACATGTCAGAAGATTGCCTTTTACTGCTGTGGGTCATCAACACTTTCTGGGCCCAGCCATCAGGATAGCTTTTTACCCAGCAAAACTATTGAAAGGAGGGGAACAGACAAGCTTTAGAAAGATTTATTTGACCTTGTGTGACTTAAGAACAAAATTTACAGATGAAGGAATCTTGAGTTCAAGAAGTAGTGTCGCTCACTCTCTTGGATTTATCTATCATAAAAGTGGTATTTCAGATTTTACGCTTCTCTCAGAGTAATGTCTAAACTAACCCTAAGAAGTGGAATAGACTCTCTGTTGAGATTTGTAAAAACCTTAAGTGCAAAAGTTCACATTGTGACCTTAACATACTCTGTGCATGTCTGTGGATAAACATCCACCTCCAATAGCCCTTACTTATCACTCAGAGCAAATTCTCACCACTTATTTTACTGTGTTGCCCTTCAGGCTGTCCTAATTTTCTACAGTACCATCAAGATCCACGAAGCTATTGTAGGGAAAATACAGATTTAACATTAGCTGCAACCTTTGTCACAGCAAGAAGTTAGACAGGACTCTCAGAAAAATCTACTACAGGCAGCCAGCACCTCATTAGAGGAAAAATCTGTCCAAATGTGGATTTTTTTATGAGCAGTTTGAGCACTTTGCCCTGAGGATAGATGCAAAAAGTGTGAATAAATCAAGGGGTAAAATAACTGCTATAAAATCTTTCCTTGAAAACATTACTCCAGGGATCCCAGATATTACTTTTCCCTACGCTTATATTTTTCATCCATCAGAGTTTTTTCAATGTGATCTAATTCTGCAAATCCTGAAAGGTCACTGGTTGTAGGTGGATTTATATACTTCTGTTATTTCAAATAGAAATACAGCACTGAACTTTGTGTTTGGCCCTTTATATGTCTTCAGGAAATTCTGGAAATGAAATACTGATGGCTAACACAAATCCTATAACTAACCCCTGCCATTTTAGGGACAAAGAAAACTGTTAGTGAAAATGAAATGAGCTTCTCAGCTGTAAAGTCTTGCAGAATATAGGAACTGACAATGAAACCAATGGTGCCCTCAGCCCAAAGTCACTGCTAAGAGAATTAAGAGTTAGGAAAAAGCAATGTACCCTGTGCCAAAAGGGTGGCTGAGGAGCGAAGGAAGCGTGTGCTACATGATATCAGAATTATTCCCAATGCTTCAAAATGTTTTAACAAACATTCAGACATGTTTAGATCATATATACAGCCCACAGATCTGAACATTTAGACTTCCCCTCTAATACAGAAGAAAGTAAGTATAACGTTTACTGGGGAATCGGCAGACTTACAAAGAGACAAAGGCTTCTCTTCAGTAAAGCAGTGTTAGTGTGTTGGTAGGAGTAATCTGGCAGGGAGACACATCCTCAGGGACCTGAGGAGAGAGTACAAGAGTGGTCAGAGCTCTAGAAAATATGACCAAAAAGGAAAAGGATTGAAGTCCCTGTGGTAGCTCAATCCAGATAAGAGAAATCTGAAAGTGGATGTGTGCAAAATCTAAGTGGTACCTGCAAAGAGGAAGGAATGAATAGTTCACCATATCCACTGTGTTAGAACAAGAATAATAGACTGACAGTGCAACAGGGATAAGGAAGATTTCCTGGGGCAGGCATTTGGTTGCCAGGGAAGGCTGTGGAAACTCCATCACTAAGGAATTTTGAGAAATTATTTAATCCTAGACTAACAAGGAGTATGATTTCAGTTGCATTTTAGTGGCAAAAGTGAGTGACTGAGACCAGTGGGGCAAAGCTTTAGGGGAATAACCCTTTTCAAATCTGATATAGAGGTACAGACATGGAAGAAGAGGGAAACTGAGGGCCAAAACCTCTGAGCTAGACAGAATTGATTTGCACTAACCCCAAGGATGAATAAGAACTCTTAGGGCACAAACCTTTCTCCGGTGCTCTAACTCATCAGGATCTGAAGAGCTGTGTGCTAAATTTAACAGTGTTTGCAATCTGGTATTCTCTAAAAGAAAATGTTGAAAGAAAATTTCCTGTGGAACAGAACTAGCTAACAGGGCCCTTCTGCCTCTGGGATAAAAAGGAAGGGAGTCACAGCACAGAGCAGATAAAAAATGATTTGGGGAAAGCCATGAAAGGCACCAGGAAACATAGCTGAATACTATGCAAAAGAATGCAAATACAGACCAGATATAAAGTGAGAAGCTGGGGCACAAGAGATGACAGGTGTTGCAGTGAGATTAACAGTTCCTGCAAAGATTAAGAGTGGCCACTGCCTCTAAAAAAGAAGGGGAAAACTCCAAAGCTTGCAAAGCTGCAGAGGGAATAGCAGGGTGCTGGTGAGCTCTAAAAATGTGGGAAATGAAAATGAAATGACTTGAAAAGAAAGTCAGTGGAGAAGATAACCAGAGAAAAAGGAATGAGGGAGGAATAAAAGAACTATGAGACTTAAAACCTTTACAATCACATATTATCACTTTCCAATAAAATGTGCCATTACTAGATACTGCCACCACAATCAACATAAAAAAGAAGAAGAGAAATAGCAAAGATGGAAGAGTACCAGGGATTTACAAATGATTTGAAGGAGAGAGTTCAGGTGACAAGAAATGGAAGATGGTAAGAGGTGATTGACTCGCAAAACTGAATACAGGAAAGAGATCAATGAGGCAACACCAAAGGGCTGGCTGCAAGTGAGAATGCAGAGCAGGGAGAGAGAGAGAGAGAGAGATATCCTGTTTAGAGAGGTGCAGCTAAGCTTGAAATGGCTGAATTTATGGGATGAAAATAAGGAAAGACATGAGCAAATTCAGATGAGAGTTGCAGGCCATCTCACACTACGAAACAGCCGAGGGACCACTTGGAGACTGACTGGCCCAGGTGCAGATTACACCTATAGAGCTGAATGTCCAGACCAGAATGGGATAGCTGTGACCAGAAAGCCTGTTGGAAATGTTCCAAGGTTGGCATTAATGTCCTAAAACTTCCATGGAAGGAGTGCTGGGCAAGGCCAGCACCCTCCCCGGGGCTGCACTACCTGTACAGGCTGGGTGCTGCTGCTCAGGACTGTGCCCTTGCTCCTCCTGTCACAGATGACTCCCACAGGGGCCAAAATTTCTAGAGAGAGGGAAGATTAAGAGTCTGTGGGGCAGTGTTTTACCATTATTACTGATAGGACCACACAAATTTTGTTATCAAAAATAAGGTGGCTCAAACCAGAAAATATTAGGCAGCTGAGTAAGATTATGAGTTAAAAGCCTGTTCAGGTAAATACAGCATCATCATTTCACTGCCAGAAACAAAGTTAATGATTTCAGCTGACAGGAAGATGCAGAATTGAGTCCAACTGGCATAAATGTAAAATGTATGCATAATGCATATTCTTGGAGTAGCAGAAATGAAAATAGGCTTGGTATCATTCCACTTTGATAAACATGGAGCTTATCTTCTGTTTGCAATAGGAATTTATCAAGTCTGATGGCCTAGAGCAAAGTGGCAGGGGAACATCTGCAGCGTAGTGAACAGCAGTGGAAAGCACATCAGAGGTAGCTATACACTTTTGTGGAGCTTGAAGGGTGCAGAAAAAATTAAAGTTCTTCAAACTTTAGTCAGAGGGTATGCCTTGGAACTCAGCTGACTTAACCCTTACCTCTCATCACTGCAGTCTTTGTTAGGTGCTACTCCTGGACATAATAGAAATGCTGGAAGAGCTTTTCCTCCTCTCTAGTCCCCTGCTCCTTCCCAGCTGTGTGAGATGCTGCACCTTCCTCTTCCCATCCTTGCAAACGTTGGCTCTGGCATTGCCTCAGCTGAGCAACCGAGTCTTTCAGGGCTGAAAATGCAGATGGGGTTGGAGCATAAATGGAACATGGTTAGGACAATCCATAGGGTTTAAAGCATGTGCATGTGCAAGTCTGTGTACATACATAGTTGAATATGTAAGAGTGCAATGGAAGAGACAAAAGCAGAGGACTTAATTAGTATCAGAGCTATTTGCCAGAACAGGAAGGCAAGGGAAGGATTTTTTCCCCAGTTTTGGACTTTTTTTTGAAGCACTTGGTCGTTTAATGGAAGTACCTGATGTGTTTGGTGTGTGACAACCCACCAGCACAAAACCATTGCCATTCACATCAAAGACAAAGGTAATAGGAGACACATCTGCAGCACCTCTCTCTCCCAGGCACCAAACCTGTGCTTGTATTGCACCTAGTGGTGCTGACTCCTCCTTTAACTGCTCTGGTTTCAGGCAGACCTTGGTGAACCCCAGCCAAGAGTACACAATTTTGTGCTTGCATCAAGGTGGGGCTGCTGGGATACACACTCCTGGAAGATGGGTCCCACCAGAAGGTGGAAAGGTAACCCTGACACTGGGACACTGAGCTGCAGAGAGAAGATCTGATGGGCTTTAAGCAGATGATGTGAATTCTACCTAACAGGTAAATCACAATGTCAAGAAAAAATTTTTCATTTGGGCAGAGGTGGGGAAAGGAGAGTCCTTCTGTCTTGAGCCACAGAGATGGGGGGACCCAATCCAGCTACCACCACTGAGTTTCCCAGCATAAGCTACAGTGCTGCACAGGCTCTTAAGGCACACACTTCCTTCCTCTTCCCATCTTTAATAGCTTTAATGGAGCCCTAAAGCCAGCTTGTCTTCATTCTTTGGTCTTCATTTGTTGCGATTATTTCTGTACAGACTTGGTGGAGATTTAAGAGCCAAAGTTATAGAATATTTCTTCATAGAGTTAGGAGGAAAGTTATTGCAGCTGATTTTACTTTCAGGGAAAGAATGAACTCACGAAATATTGCAGCTGATTTTTATAGAGAAATGTTTCTACACAAACTAATTTAGCATATTTAATTTAAAAAAGCATTAAATCCCCTTAAGTACAATATTTCTGTTTTAAATGAAATTACAGAAAGTCAAATGGAATGGCTGGAGGAGGAAAAAATTACCTAGTCTCGTATTTGATTTCCCCGACTGCTTCTTGTTGGCTCACTGAGCACATTCACTTTTCATCAAAATGGTCACCAGAATTTTGTTCTGCTCTGTTTGTTGCAGAGCATCACAGACACTGCAGATCTTAGGAGAAATCTATTTTCCCTCCTTCTCCCAATGTGTTAAACTGCCATCTTGTAAAATGAACTAACCTTGCAATTTGGTATTAAAATAAACCTCTACGCAAGTCGTTTTTACAGCAGGAACAAAATTTAAGCAATGAATGCTGATACGCCTACACAAATACACATACATGCACACACACCCACACACAGCCATCCAAAGTGAAGACTCAGTTCCAGCCTCTGTATAAATTTGATCTGGGTTGTGCTCATTTTGGATGTGGAAATCTGTAGGTTTTGTGGAAAATGCCTTAGAACAGCGTGCAGGGCAGTGATAACACATTTGCAGAAGGGCAGTATAAATAGCAGATCTGAGATAAGATGGCTGATAAGTTCTGGCTTATCAGACAGAAGATGCCTCTCCTGCTTGTGGAGAAGAATGGATGATTTACATACCTCTTAACATAATTCTTTGATACCTTTTAGGAAAAAAAAGTAGAATGCTTTGAATTTTCCAAACCTACAGAGTCCAAGTCTCACTTTCCAAAATGATTTTTAACTAAAACATCATGATTCAGGAGAATCAGCAATAGAGAGGCTGCTTACACTTGCTGAAATTATTAGCTACAAATGACTGATGCTGAAAGCAAAGGTGAAGGTTATGTGTCTTCTAATTACAGCGGGGTAAAACCACATGACATTCTCTTGCAAGTAAGTGAAAAAAAGACATTGGCCTGAATTGTCCTCAGCAGAGTTATCTGTAAAGGGAGCCCACTATCCACAAATCCTGTCCAGCAGCATGGGATTGGATATACTTGATCTGTCTCTTATCTAGCTGCTGTTTCAAACTTTGGAACATACACCAAGGGTGGACAGAATGAAGGACTTATAGTGCCAAAAGCTACATTAATCCATATCTTCCCCCCACTGACATTTAATGTTTTCAAGGCACAACATCAGTCCAGGGCAAAACTTGATGGTGTCTCTCCTTTGTCAATGTAAGCTAAAATACTGACTCTGGCAAAATCTGTGAGTGGTTTACTATTGATTGCAGTGTAAATAGATTTTAGCCTTTGCATCTGTTTGAAAATGAAGATGGAGTTTAGACAGACCAACTGAAAAAAAGAGTCGATTTTAAATAGGGAAGTAGCAATAACAGCAGTGTGCTTGTCAAAATAGGTCCCTGGATTATCTTACTATCATCAGTATTTTTACTGCTCTGAAAGCTGTAATTTGGTTTCAATGAAATACCTAGAGCTGGTTGGTTTCTCCTGCAGCTCCTGGAAGTCTGTTTTATGTGAGGAACTGCATGTCCTTAGGTAGGTTACTCAGAATCTGTTACTCAGATACTGTATCTCAGTAAAGGAAAAAGAAATGCTTGGTAAAAGTATTGTCTGACTATGAAAAGTGGCAGACTGCTGCCCTGTTACTTACACTGCAGTCACAATGGGCCACTGCTTACACTCTTGGAAAAGAATACACTCACGTGGCTTCCTTGCTTTAGTCATTTGGTGTAGCTGAGTCAGAAGAGACTCTGGTTTAACAAGTGACCTAGCTCATCATTCTCTTTCTGGAGCACAGTGGGGATCAAGAAGCACACTGATTTTTGAGAGAGCTAGTATTTTAGCCTGCACTGGCAAAAGAAAGGCATCAAGCCCTGCACTGGACTGATGCTGTCCCTGGTAAACATTTAAGGAAAGAGAGCAGAAGGTACGGGTAACAAAGCTCTCAACACTGTAAGTCCCAAGTCCTCCCCTCTGCCTGTCCTTGGTGCATGTTCCATAGATTGAAACAACAGCTGGATAATATTGTCAAGACAATTCAAGTATACCCATCCCATGCTGCTGGACAGGATTTGTGAAAAATAGGCACATTGCACAAATTATGATTTGTAGTAAGTAAATATCAGCAGTCTATTAGATGAAAACTGAATATGAACAAGTATGTCCTTGAAGCTACAAATTAATGTGTAACTGACACACCTGTGTTTTGAATTTAGTATTTGAATTGCCTTTAAAAGGCAATTGAGATACTCAATGCAAAAACTAAACCACTGGCTATGTTATGCCTTAAGATAGAAGAATTCCAGGGTGAGGTTAGATGTAGAAAAACAGTTATCCTTATTTTGTATTGCTGCAAAGTAGGTTGGGTTTTTTCCATGGGAAATCATCACTCTTTCTAGAAAAGGTAAATTGAAATGTTCCTCTGAAATTGCTTTCCTCTTGACAATAATGGCTGAATCCTCCTTCTACAGTATTAGCTTTCAATCTTTTCAGAAGCCTCCAAGTTCTACAATCGGTGGGGAACTAGCAGTTTCTGCTGAATGTCATCCTTGCTCACTTGAACCATAGATTCAAGTCTCCCCAGTTTTACAGACATGTACAACAACTCCCTTCTGCTCTTGAACTGACCTTAATTTACAGACATAATAAAAAATTCCCTTCTGCTCTTGAACTGCTCTTAATTTTGAAGATAATTCTAGAGGAAGGCTGGATTGGCTGAAGAGATGACTTCTTCTGTAGGGATTTTTTTCCTCAGTTCAAAGACCAAAAGTTTTTAGCCCCACAAAAACCTCTCTACCATCTGTGTGGATGATGTGACTCTGCATCTTTATTCACTACAGGTCCTAGTTACCAGTGATCCACATCAGGAAATATGAGCACCACAGCTGCAAACAAGGGGCATCGATGATGAGAGACCTGGAAGTGTATTTGTCAGTCTGCTCCTACCCACTGTCTGGCTTATTTCCTCACATCTTGCCTCCCTCTTCAGTGCCAAAGGACTGTCCAGATCAGTCTTACAGAGCTCCCACCCCAACACTAGTGTGGCAAATGACCGTCTCATTTCTCACCTGCTATCCTTGCTTTATAGGGTTTGTAGGACTTTTGAAGGTTTGGCCTGAAACTTATCTGGCCACATGCCTTCTTTTCAATTAAACATGCTTTTATAAATCAAAAAACATGGGTGTTTTGCAGCCTTGTTCATATGAAAAAAGGCTGCATCATTATTTTCTTTTTCCTCACTGTACTACCTCCAGCACCTTACCTTTCTCCTCCAGAATGAAGTCTGTCTGACCTATAGTAAAGCAGAACCTGTCTTTTTAAAAGTTATGAAAAAAAGAGTCAGAAAAATGAAATTTCTTTGCTTCTACTTTTTCCTTCCATCTCTGATATCATTGTTATGCCTCTTTTATTCATTGTTTAAATAAAACATCTACTCCATCTCACCTCTTGCTTTTCTATTGAATGTGGAATGGGGCAGATGGACAGGAGTAGAGAGAAGATAGTCTGGTTTTCTTGCATAAATCTTGTTTCTTCCAAGAAGAAAGAGAAAAAGGAGCATTTTAACCAAGAGTTTATTTTGAATATTTTATCAGCCTGAAAGCAAGGGCTGCCTCAAACCTCAAGGTCCATGAATCAGTAGCTTCTGCTATTTGCTCCTTATTTCAAGTGGACAGCTCTACATGAAACAGCAAAGCTGTTAAAAGACCCACTTAACATTACATCATAAAGCAACCATTTCCAAACAGAACTTATTT
This sequence comes from Parus major, assembly GCF_001522545.3. NCBI lineage: Eukaryota > Metazoa > Chordata > Aves > Passeriformes > Paridae > Parus > Parus major. Next base: position 16,714,728 of record NC_031769.1, on the reverse strand, counting down.
TGAGATTGTGATTTAGCTCCCAATTAATTCAAATTATTCCTCCCTTTGAATTTTATTTCCATTAGCTGACATCTGCAAATTCTTAGAACAAAATGTAACAGGATGTAGGTTTTTATAACACTTTAATGGGAATTCTGTATTCTTCCTTCTGTATATGAGGTGAGTGGGCAAATTCTTATCTATATAAATTAATATAATTTCATTGGCTTCAGTAAAGATATGCTAATCTACATCAGATGGCAATTTGTTCTGTTTTATGTAACGTAGAGAAAACGCAAGATGATTCCAGTCTTGAAATATATTTGAAAAAAAAAAAAAGTAATTGGTACAATAATTGGGAGGGAGAATACTTCATCTAGACATAAAGTTAAATCCAAAGTAGTTACCATGCCATCATATTGTGGGTTACATCTTTGAAAGTTCAAAAAATGTTTTTAATGCCCTAAATCCCTAAAGCAGCAAGGAAGAAAACAACAGCCAGAAATTTACTGCTGTACAGACTGGATTAGGATTGTATGCACTCATGGTTTATTGCTTGATAACAATTTTTTTTTTCTTGAAATACTGTTGGAAGTACTATGAATGTTATTCTTGGTGTAAGAGAACAAATAAACCCACCTTGTCTGTGCTCTTCTCCCAGTGATTATTCTTCCCTGATAGCTCTGGAGGATGTAGCTGTTAAAAAGCACTGCATTCATTTGGATGCTCATTGTAATCAACTAGTTCATTACTGAAACCAAGGTGCTCAGAAGAAACTGTCCTGGTTGAGATGTTATTTTCTGATGCTTATAATGATTTTTAAACTTTCTTTTTCAGGTGATTCCTCCTTTATCTCATCCTAGTGCAATTATCTCTCATTCATTTCTTGCCTGCTTCATTCTGACCCTGACAAGGTGCTGGACTGATGTTGGGCTGTCTCCTCAAAGTTGTGGGTTTGAAGCTCTTGCTGAGAAGGGTCTCTGCATCTCTCTTACCTTAACAATGTTCTAGGCCTTGGCTATTAACCAAAAAATAAGCACTCCTACCACCTCTGCCTGTGCTTCAGCAGACATGCATTAATCTGTAGTCAAATACACAAGTTAGGTGGTAAAGGACAAGAAATATTTTTACCCCTTGAATGAGTGCTGCTCTTGCTGCAGCTAAGGCAGATTATCAGGGCATTGAGCACTCCTCTTCTCCACATGTGCTTACCCAGGGATTGGGATCTCATTACTGCTCACCCAGGGATGGCTGAGGGTCTGAGCTCAGCAGCTTCTTCTGCTGCAGGGGCTGGCGATTCATGTCAGCTTTTAGGCTTCATGAAACAGAGCCAGAAACATTAATCTCTCCTTTTGGATATAGCAGTGAATCTACTTCTACCATTATTAGGGTTGTTGCTCACTTTATGTCCTTATTTAGCACTCAAAATTTATACTGGAAATTAAAGGGAAGTGGGATTTGCTTTCTGAATGCAGCTCAGGTACTACCCTAGTCATTTATTCCATTTGCTGAGCACTGACTCAATTGACACGGGAGTTTCTGGTCTATAATTTCAAATAAAGTATTAGTGGAAAGTGATTCAGGGTTCTGACTGCTTTGGGTATGTGTTCTCAGCTGCAGTTCTGCTCTCCTCAGTGCAAGTGTGTTACAGTGTGTGTCCTCGCCACAGAGGCTGAGGGCACCACCAGCTCTCAGTATATGTGCACAGTGTTTCACAAAATTCACATCATGTCTGTAAAGTACAAGCAGAGTGGACTGCTTTGTTTTATTTGTATTTAATATGGACTATATTTAGACCTACATTTCAGCATCCCCCATCTTTTCCCAACTGTGAATAAGCCAAAAAAGCTTTTGAATAGTGTTTAGAGTCTGTAGAGTCTGCATCTGTATATTAGATACAGCTGCATATCAGATGCAAGTTCTACATAAACAATTAAGAGTCAAAGTCATCAATGTGTTTTCTGACATTTTCTTCTAATCTAGAATAACATTCTCTGTTGGAGATAAGATGTGATCTTTCAAGCATATACTACCACTTGCTATTTCAAGTGTTTGGGGGGGAGATTCTAAAGTTGGAAAAAAATCATGCTGTGCATTTTCAGAAGAAGAGATAAGTTATAAAGAAACTAATGAAATAGATATCACCAGAAGACTCACAAAATAATTATCAAATTACTTTTCAGTAATGATCTAAAAATAATAGATTAAGATTAGCCATTGTGAGACTGTCAAGAAAACTCCACATGAAACAAGCTGAGTTTTCTTGTTTGACTCATGACTGACCTCATGGATAGTGATGAAGCAGTAGGTATGCTGTATGTCTGCATCAGCAGCATTCATTATATACATAGCTTGTGGTTCTCATCAGTAAATTGCGGAAATATTGTGTATGTGATTCATGAGTGGGTAAGCAATTGCTCCTGAACTAATTCTCAAAAGTAAGTATCAAACTATATAAAAGTGTACTATCAAACCAGAAAGCTGCTTTCTAGTAGATTCCTGAAAGGTTCTGATCTCAGATACATTCTATTAAATAGGTTAATGAACAGATTGGTTAAGGAAATAAAAGGTCAAATCATTAGCAAATGACTACAAGAAAAAAGGAGATAGTTATAAGTATTTTAAAAAATGGAATAGGATCTAAATATAATTTGGAAAAATCAGAGGTTGCCTAAAATCACATTGGTAAAATTCAGCAAATACAAGTACAAAATACTACCCAGAGGTAGCAGAGCTCAAATCCTCAAATAATAATAGATCATAGATAACTGGGAAGCAATATGTTTTGAAAGGTTATGAGGATTACTCAGCATTACAGACTTGAGTAGTGGTCAATACTGTGTTGAAGGTGAAAAAGCAGGCAGACCTCAATGTGGGGTATATTAACAGAGAATTTTACACGTTCTAGAGATGATGCATAATGGGAGGCCTTGTCTGGGACACCTAGAGATGGAGGCTGACAGAATGGATAGTCAAGAAGAGAACAGAAGGACCAACAACAGTTTTGGAAAGCAAAGCCTGTTATGAAATTTGGTTAATTTAGCCCATATAAAGAAAAAAAGGAGTAAGTCAAAGTGGTGTTTTGTGGACAGATACTAACTTTTGATGATTGTGCTCTGAGAAGAAGACAAAGAAACAAAGAAAGTAAAGAAGACTTGGAGTATATTATGGTGTCCCCTCACCCTACACCTGGTGCTAAGGTAATGAAATGTGGGAGAAGGTGGTTAGGGTGGCTGCAGGGTCTACCTGACTGGAAGCTCTCTGAGAGCAGGCAAGCAAGGCCCTGCCAGAGACATTTGTGCTGTACACAGCCCTGCTGCAGTGCTGGAGCACTCTTCTAGATAACCTCTGTCAGATTCTTTCTGTCCCAACGTTTCTAAGAAAGTATCCAGTGGGTTGGAATTCCTCACTACCAGTGAACATCATTAACTGACAGGTAAACCCTTGCTGCTTCTTTTGTTCACTTCCAAGTAAGAACTTCAGTACTGTGCATTTTGACTATTTCCTCCTGACATATTTAGCTGATGGTTTAAATTCATTTGTGAGAGAAGACAAGAGAACTAACAAAGCCTGGTTTCCAGTGGATTTGTGTTCACTCTTTCTCTCACCCTCTGCTGTAATATCAGCATTTCTCCCAGCCCCCATGGACTCTGCATTGTTTCTTAAAGTCTCATGGCTCTGTGCCTGCTGTCAACAGCAGTTGCAGCTCCCTTGTCTTTTTGAGTCCTACTCTGTCAGCCCCCTTGGCTGTTCCCTCCCTGTTGGATAGGGAGGCTCTCCCACATATTCCAGCTGTTTTGGGGGTATAGTTATGCTTATTGGCCAATATGAGTGGCCAAATCAAAGACCAGAGAGACTATTTAACTGTTGAATTCACTCTGAAGCTTTTTCCTCAGCACAAAAATGAACATGGGTTGCTTTCTTTGATCCAGCTGTGAATTTCATGACATTTGTAGAAGCTTGTAGACTGCTGTCAAACTTACCTGAAATTAATAAAGGGATCAGAAGTCATTGGCAGACAGACAAAATATATTGCTGCTAGAATATTATTTGTTTAAGTACTCAAGCTAAAAGTGGGAGTACTTTGAATAATACTTTTCATGTGCTTTTAAATACCAGAAGCAGTGATTTTGATAAGCATTTTGTCTCTGTTTTGGGAGAGAAATACAACACAAGTTTAAAAGTTTTGGCACTTACTCTTGTGGGTTTTCTCTGTATATTTCCCAAATAATTTAGGACAAATACTAATAAATGAGTCTTTAAATATATTTCACAACTACAACGGTCTTTCCTTGCTTCCACCTGGTTTAACAATGCAGTAATTCTAACGCTTTTAGCATTTCAAAGCATTTAGATAAACCAAGATCTTTTTGCATCGGCCATATTTGAAGAAAGTAGGTTACACTTACTCTAGTCTGTTAATAACAGCTAACATTTTGCACTACTGTTCTTTCTACACTGTAATTAGACTCATGTAGAGCTGACTTCAATCCCTAAAAGTAATCCAGTGAATTGAGATGCTTTATGTATAAGTATTTTGAGTGAAGCAATTGCAATAGTTTTAACAACTCAGAAGTATTCAGGACAGTGGTCAGATGCCTCCTGATTCCTTGCAGTGGATGGCTTGATGCAGCACCTCTGGCAGAACTGAGGCAGAAGCATTGGAAACATTATTCAGTCACAGTAAGCTTGTGTCTCAGGGGACTCCCAGTCCATTTTCACATTGTCTTGATCACAGCTGAACAGATTTCTGACACCCTCAACTGACTACATATAACAGTCCAGAAATTTTAATGTATTTTTATATTAAAATAAAAATATAATGATTACAGGTTTCCACACTTGTCCAGTCATGTAAATAAAATATTCGGTAGGTTTCCTTAATCTTGGAGTATACTATATTTCTATATTGGCAATTCCCTGGATCTGGGGATGGTGGGCTTTGGGTCCCATGGCATAGTGTTTACAAAGGTGTAAGATGCACATTTGCAATGGCTTAAAAATCTGTTTGTGTCTCATTTTGGACCTGGCTGTACACAGTAGCTGTTTGGGATCAGCTCTGAACTGACTGCAGAAGGAAGCCCTACAGGGTAAAGAAGGCCTCTTTGAATCCTGTGTGATATGGCTGTACAAGACTCAGCCTAAGTCCTGGCACCCTGAATGAGAAAGTCCTGATTAAAGCCCTCATCCTCTCCCTCTGACTCACAAGTGCTTGCATAGAGACCAAACACACAGAGCAGACTGATAGGACAGGAAAAACAGAGACTTCTAATGCTTTAGATTAAGGAAGACTTCCAGCATCTGGAGGTGTGCACTAACCCATTTGGGTCCTTGCTCCTGGTAAAACTTTTGGTTAAGAACTACAGCTTCTGTGGTGTTGGCGAAGGACAAGGGGCAGGGGGAACAGTAGGTGCTACTGGAAAAGGGTGTGTGGAAGGACTATGAGATGATCAGGAAATACAAGGGACTTACCATGCAAGTACATTAAGGGGATATTTGATTATCCCGAGATTGTGTGAATGTGGCCATTGAGCAGGCCAAGTGCAATTCTGACAGGCATTACTAGTCAGGCTAAAGTAGGGAAAGTGAATTTCCAACTGGGAACTGACCTCTCCTCTCCTTTACAGCATCCCTTGTCTGTCAATAAAGAAAATCAGCCCAGGCACACTATTAAAAAAACGTATTTATTTATGTTGCAACTGATATCTCTCCATGTAACAGATCCCACGTTAGTTTAGCTCAGTCCTGAGAGTTGCTGCTTGTCAAAAGCTCTAGTTCTGTCTTATCCACAGAAAATGATGCATCTTTAGGTATTTGCTCAAAGCAGACTTGGAAATAAAGACTCCCTGTGCTGTGCTAAACTGTAAATAGCAGTTTTTGAGCTTCTCAGCATAAGCAGTTTCTAAATAATCTCACAAAGTATTCACTTGAGGAAAAGTTCAGTACAAGTAAATTATTCTTACATGTTGAATATCCTCTTCAACTGCAGCAAGAGACAAAAAGAATTTATAACTTTCTCTCTTAACTAACATGTAATTTTATAATTATTAAAGGTGTCTATAGGTAAAGACAAAGTCCATAGCATCACTAGGATATATGGACTGCAAATGTCATTTACATTTAGCCATCTTAGAGTGACTATTCCATCAAGTGTCATTTCAAATAATTCTGAAGTAAGATTGTTTTAAGGAGCAGATATAGCTTGTCAGTAGTTTAAAATTAGATCATATGTTCTGCATAACTGAAATCTGCTCCTTATAGGATGTGCATTCACGTGGCGGGGATTGGGGGGAGAAAAGAAAAAAAAATTCCACTTTTCTCTTTTACTACTCTTTTCATCTGCACTTTTGAATTCCAAAATGGAATTTTATATTAATTGGGAATGGAATGTAGTTAGGAGATTTTGCCATGGACCACCTCCTCCGAAACTCAGCCTTTGCTGTCTCCTGTCACAGATCCCTCATCCATTAGTAAGATATTGAGCAGGTGCATACCTCTGCCAAAGAAAACGCACCAAGTTAAACACATGTTGAAATGTTTTACTAAGCTAGATCCTTATTATTGATCACGATGGCTTATCCGGAAAATTGTAATTACATCTTCTAAGCATTTGTGTTATTCCGAGGGGGTTTCCACAGAGCAGGAGGAAAGCTGGATGATCAGCTGCTTCGGCTCCACACAGGTGCTCTGAAGGTCAGTGTTAAAAGCCACTGGATTAAGGGCTTAGTTTTGAAAACAGCTGTAGGAATTAGCACCTTGGAGTTAAAACATTAAGGGAGAAAAAGATCATGGTTACAGAAACACAACCAGGCAGCCACCGTAGCCGCAGGGAGCGGGAAGGTGGCCGAGCGCCCGTTCCGGCGGGGAGCGCTCCGTGCCCATGGCGAGCGGGGCAGCCCGGGCCAGGAGATCCCGAAGGCGCAGTTGCCCATTCCCACTCAAACGTCGCTCCCTTCGCCAAAAACGCCTTCCTCCTGGGCAGCCCGGCTGGCCCCACGCGTCCCGGGGCAGCCGAGCAGCCTGTGCCCACTCCGCCCACCCTGGAAATGCTGGAAGCGAGAGCGCTTTCCCGCAGCGGCACGCAGCCCTGACAGGCATCAGCCCACGCTGCGGATCTAGCTGGAGCTGCCTTCCCCCGCAGCGCCGGGCTTCTCCTGCTCCCCGCAGCGGAGCGGGAGACACGGAGCGGGCTGTTTTGGGCACCTTGTCCGCTCTCCTGCGCTCGCCCGCGGCCGCTCCCGCGGGTCCCGCCGCTCGCCCCCGGCGCTGAGGCGCAGCGGCGCCGCCCGGGCCCGGCCACCAGGTGTCGCTGCCTCGCACCGCGAGCGACCCCCGCGCCCCGGCCCGGGCCCGGCCGAGCCCCGCGGGTTCCCCGCCCGCGACCCCCGAGCCCCGGGAAAGCGGAGCGGCTCCCACCGGGACGGGCGCCTGCCCCGCCTCCGTCCCGAGCTGAGCCGGCTGCAGGTGAAGCCAGGTGCCTCGACGCCTCTCCGCGGCAGCAGCAGCACCGCCTCCCCCGGCACCGCACGGCGCCGTCCTCCTGCCCCGTGAGTGGCTGCCGGCTGAGTGACAGGCGAGGCGGCCACATAGGGCGGCCGCTGCCTGGCGTGCACCTATAAGGGCCGGCGGTGAGGGGAGCCGCGCGGTGTGGGGCTGCCGGTGGCAGAGCCGTCCGGTGAGCATCCTCCCACGGCCGGCGTCCTCGCTCGCAGAGCCGAGCGCTGTCGGAGGCGGGCGCCTGCCCGCTGGCTCCCCGGCAGCAGCCCCGCCCGCCGATCCCCGCAGCAAGTGGCAGTCCCGAGCCGCGGGCCCCCCTCTCCGGCAGCGGCGCCCGAAGGATGCGGAGCGGCGGAGCGCGGGCGGCGGCGGGGCTCCGCGGGGGGACCCGCCGCTGCGCCGGCCGCGGGCGCCGCCGCCCCTGCGCGCTGCGCCGGGCAGGAGCTCAGTGAGCGCGGTGGCCGCGGCGGGAGGAGGCGGGCTCGGCTCTGCTGTCGCCGGAGGGGCTGCGCGCCGCTCCGCGCTGGCGGTGGGGCTGTGCGGAGCCCCGCGCTGGGGAGGTTGCGGGCGGCACCGCCACAGGTGACTCGCGGGCCGGGGGTCGCGTTCCGCCCCGCTGCCGCTCGGCCGCCTCTGCGCGTTCGCACCCCTTCGCCGCGGCCGCCTGCGCGGAGCCCATCTTCAGCCGCCTCGCCGTGCCGGCGCGGCCGGCAACACCGGGGGACATGGCTTTGCTCCGGCTCCTTCTTCTCTTGCTCCTCGCCCAACGCGGGCTGGGGGCTGCCGCCGACCAAGGGCAGGCAGTGCGCGGCCGGGAGCGGGCGCTCGGAGGGAAGCAGCCTATTTACAACCACATCAAGAGCCGGGAGCCTCTGCCGGCCCCGCGGAGCCGCTCTACAGAGAGCACCATCTTGGCGCAGCGGCTCGCCGAGGAGGTGCCCCAGGACGTGGCCTCGTTCCTCTACACGGGCGACTCCCGGGAGTTGCGGCGAGCCAACTGCTCCGGGCGGTACGAGCTGGCCAGCCTCGCCGGCAAGTCGCGCTTCACCTCGCACCCCTCTCTGCACGGCGCCCTGGGCACCCTCACCCACGCCACCAACTTACTCAACATGATCCTCCAGAGCAATAAGTCGCGGGAGCAGAACTTGCAGGAGGACCTGGAGTGGTACCGCGCCTTGATCAGGAGCCTGCTGGAGGAGGACCCCAACATCTCCAGGGCCGCTATCACTTTCAGCACGGAGCCTTTCTCCTCCACTCCCCAGGTGTTCCTCCAGGCCAGCAGGCACGAGAGCCAGGTCCTCCTGCAGGACTTGTCCTCCACGGCTCACCGCCTGGCCAACGCCTCTGTGGAAACAGAGTGGTTCCACAGCTTGAAGCGCAAGTGGAGGCCGCATCTGCACAGGAAGGTCTTAAACACGGGCCCCAAAACTTTGGAGAACAGTTGGAAGAGGCGAGAGAGCTTCACTGCTGATAAGAACCACATCAGGTGGTCCTCACCATACCTGGAGTGTGAGAATGGGAATTACAAACCCGGCTGGCTAGTGACTCTCTCGGCGGCTTTCTATGGGCTGCGGCCAAACCTCCTGCCCGAGTTCAGGTAAGAGGAGTGTTCTGCTTGCTTTCTGTCAAGAAGGGGAGGGGGGAAGCAGGATGGGGGATTGGTTCTGCCCCCTCCTAGGGAAGGGCATTCGGGTCTCTGGGTGACCTGATCAACCCCTGCCGCTCAGTCACACCGCAGAGCAACCTCAGGCCTTCCTGTTGAGCTGTGCCTTCGGGAGCTGTTGCTCCGTAAGAGAATCGCTGTCGTCTCCGTCTGTAAGACAGCGTTTGCTTTACCTGCTCCCACTGGAGCAGGCGTGCATGTGGCTTACGTTCCTGGCGTGCTTGTGGCGAGGAGAGCAGCAGTTGCCAGTTGAAGTTTATCTGCATCTGCAAGAGGAAAATGCTCACTGAGGTGTTACTTCTTACCGTACTGTGAAGTTGAAACTAGCTGGAGCTCAGCTGTGCTTTTAACCTGCTGGGAAATACCATTGTTGTGCCGGTAAACTGCTGTTTCTGGTCTCCAGAGCACATCTGCCGTGGGGTGCTCGAGCCTGGTCAGTGGTCAGTACAGTAGGTAAATAAGTGTGGGTGACTGCAATTGTGTCATAGCTCATGTGGCTGTAACCTGAACTGGCAGGAGGAAAGCTTTCCTTTGACATCATCACCTTGATATTTGATACCTAGCGTATGTAAAGGTTTGCTTATTTTTTGTTGCTTTTATATACTTTGCCACTGAACTGCAACTAACAGAGGAAGACAGAAAAAGGCTCTTTCTTGTGTCTTTGTATTTTGACACCAAAGAGATTCCCTCAAAGAGGAGAGCAACCTGTAGAGTGTGAGATGCCAGTTTTTCTACTGCCACTCCTGCGAGGGGTTCACAGGGAGCTTTGTTCAGTGGGGAATGCCCACTGCCCAGAAGCAGCTGGCATTTCTCAGGATGAGAGAGGAGCACAGGATTTATTTTGTGCAGTGAATTAGTAGTAGGTAAAGATTGGTAGGAACATTTTGCCACACCTAGGTGACAAGGCAATAGTGTCTGCAAATGCTGTTTCTCTTGGCTCACTCTGAAATACAGTGCGATTAAAGATACAGAGAGCATACAGAGATATAAAAAGTGCAGTCATTAATCCTTGAAAAAACTTGAAATTTATTGAATGGATAATGGCTGCTTATTTCTCTGTTGAATTATCTTTTGCCCTGAAATTTTCACACCTACGGGGATGGTAGAGTTAAAGTAAAATGAGCTCATCCGTAGGCTGTTTGTTGGTGAATTCCTCTTGAGACCAAAACCCAGGAATAGGTTTACTGTAGAGCTCTTGTGGACCCTAGGGAGTTCAGAGAAGTCAGGAAGCTTATCAGGGATCATTGAAATGCAGTGTTCAACATTTGATGAACTTTGGGATGTGGATGTAAGTTAATGTAGGCTGATGGTCTCTTGGGGATAGATTTTGCAGAACCACTAGGCTGGAGGTGTGGTGGCAGCCACAAACTAGCTCTGAGAATATGAATTTTGGTATAAAACTTAAAGGAGCTTCAAGATTGACTTAATTGAAGAGGAAATAAACCCATTTTTTAAGCAAAAGAGTCTAAAGCTCCGATCCCTGCTCTGTGCCTCTGCCAAGATTGTGTGATGCCCGGAAGCATCTTAGTGGTGTAGGTTTCTGCTGTGGCAGCTTTGGTGTTCAGAGCTCACCAGGGCTGTTTTGGCATAGCCCTAGCCAACCATGGCAACCAGTAGATGTCCTCCTGGATGCAGTACAGAGCACTGCATTCCCTGCCTCATCTTCCCAGCCTCTTTTTGCCATGTAGGGGTCACTTCCGTTGAAGACAGAATAGCCTGTTATAACTCTGATACTTCAAAGGGCTTTCACTGAGCTCATCTAAGCTTGGAGAACCACTGCTTATTTAGAAGATCTTGGGATGGAGTGCGCTGTGCAAGTTCAAAGTGTTGTGTTGCTGTTATACTGAATAATTAGGATGAAACTAACAAAGATTTGTTGTATCAACAGAGATGAGTTTGTAAGCATTTCTGAAAAGTGGGTTATGTCTTTCCAAACTATTAAAGAAGCAGGTGGAAGAAGTGAGATTATAAATATATACACATTCTGGCAAGCTAAAGGAGTTAGCTTGTGTTCCTGATTTGAGGTATCCTAGATGAAAGATGGGCTAGAATATAAGATTATTACTTGGAATATTGAGAAAGTAACTTCTCAGATACATAGAAAATAGTATACACAAAATATTCTTCCAAGACTTGTAGTTTGTCTCAGTATTTACACAGTGTTTTCAATGCTTAATAGGTACATAGCCTCAATGTGAATTTTTAAGAGAAAAAATGGTTTAAAGCATGAACACATAATAGAAAAATTTTAAATCCAGTGTGGTCACTGGAAAATTAGTATGAATTACTGTAAGATGTCTCTTGAAGTAAGCTTTGCTTCCCCTCACCATCAGTCTTTGAGTGACACAATATTTTGAATTTAAATTCTTATTTGAGGCCCATATGGAAAAACAATGTTTTTCAACCTCCATCTTTTGGGACAGCTATGTTGGTTCTCCCAAAAGTGTATCTTTGAACCATCTGTTAGAAACATCTTAATGAATCGGTTACCATGCTCCTCCCATTTAGTAGTCTGGCATGATATCATTAATGATAATTTAGTGCATGCCACTTGAACATTCTAACAGTTTGTGTGCTTTCTTTGCTCACATTAGGTTTAAGGCATGGTACAATAGGGTGAGATACTGTTGGGGGACAGATACATTCAGGAGCATGCTATATCCACAAACATGAGTTCCTTCACATTACAGAAGGAAAAGCCATTGCTCCTTCTTGGTATCTCTTCTGTGGCAGTAACAGATGGGCTTGTTCATGTAGGATAGCAATGGAAAGAGTTTAAGGAAGACAATGCTGATAATTACTACTGCCTGTGTTCAGTGCATGCTGCTACTGCAGTGCTGTTGTCAGTCACGTTCTGAAAGTGCAGCAAAAAGCAGCAAGCTTTGTTCTTAACATTGTGAAGAGTTACAGTGCTTTTGGCTGAGGATGTGAGTGTTACAGGACAGGTCTTGCAGTTCATCTGTCTTCAGTTTCACCTCTCCCCTTCCCAAGAGATTACTGCCAAACTGCCCCAAATGAAGGCAAAGGAGATAATGTGGTTAAGTTGTCTAGCCATGGCTAACACTGGAGACAAATACTGAGATGAAGTGGAGAAACCAAAGGCAACTTGATTGTGCTGATAAATGTACCAGAAACTGTTCAGGCCCATGGGGCCACATTAGCCCGGTACAGTGCTAAACTAGCAGTGCTGGCTGTCTGCAGCTTCTTAGCAGTGCTGAAGTTTTTTGTGGTCTGCATTTGCTGGTCTTTCCACCCAAAATGCATGGAGAGAACATTGCTACTACCTGCTTATAAGGTGCAGAAATCAGGATCCACACAGACTTGAAGTAATCACACTTGATGTTGACCATCCCTCCTGTTTAAACTGATGCTGTTTGCAGCTGAAATTTACCACCTAATGTGCCTAATCACTCTAGTACTGTAATGCTGCAGGGGGTAGAGCACAGTAGCATGTCACAAATCTTCTGTGCCCCTCCTCTGTACTGCCTATCACATGGTCAGAATGAACCATATTTTATGGCACATGACGACCCAAGGGTCCTCTTGGCAGCCCTACTGAGAAAGTGGAAAAGTGTGAGAAGTTGCATGTTGTAAATACGATTCCTTTTCTAAAAGTATTTTCTTGGTGCCTGGAGAAGAAATGGGAGGTCTTCATTGCTTTAGCAGTCCAGGAGACAAGTGGGAAAGATCACTTCTTCATCTAGAAGAACGATGACTAAATAGTCAGCTAATAGGAAAACACTAGTTAAAAGAAAGTCCTCCTGGGTCACTGAGTCAGTCTTCTGCTGTCACAGGTGCACTTAATGTCATCAGTTGACAAATCTCCATCTTCAAGCAGGTGAATTTCCCTTTTGACTCTTCAATTCATTGGCATGCTGGACCTAAGGGTTGGATAACTTCTCCTGATTTCTGATCTGAATTTATTTGCCGGCAGTTCTCATGCATTTATTTTAGTCCAGAACTGTCTTCTATCTGACTTAGCACTCTTAGCTGGTGTTTACTGCCCTGACTTATTTATAGGCAGTGGCCCCTTCTCCACCATTGTTTACTAGACTACACAGACTGGCTTTCTTTAGTCTCTATCATAAGCTCCCTGTTGCCATGGTCCCTCTTCTGAAGTCCTGTTCCAGTATTTCCTGAACATGGTTAGTCAGATTCATGTGCACTGTTCCAGCCTTGTGCAATGACATCAATTATCCCCAAACTCTGATGAATGAGTTGCTGCTTTTGTGGTTCAAGATGTTCCCTTGTGTGCTGTTCTCATTTTCTTTAACACTGTGTTGTAATATGTCTGCATTTCGAGAACTGGTCATTGGCCTCGCATGATTTCTCATTGTGGAGGTCAGATTGTCTTCAGGATATGAAGCACTGGCTTTCTTTTCCCCTCCCACCATATTCCAGCAAGTTTTTCAGCAAATCCAGCATTTGCTACCTTTTCTTAAGGTTTTTGGGGAGCATCCATTGGAATAATGTCTGTTTCAGCAGAGAAGTACTCAATCAGCAAGCTGAATAAGTTGGGGTGGCTGTTTGGGGTTTGTTTGCTCTGCATTCCGTTTTTAAATTTTATTTTATTTTGAATGGAGTCTTGTTCTGGATCATTTACAGGTAACTTCATTCTGAAGTTTGGCCAGATTGTGCTACATCTTCATATTTTCTGTCTTCCAGAGGTTTGCTACTTCTCTCAGTTATTGGAAAGATAGCCCTTGATGCAAAGATAATCTTTACTGCACAGTTAAATGGAGCTGTTTCTTCCCTAAAGGCAGTGTAATGTAGTGATTTCCACTGTACCATTAGCAGTTACTTGGACCACTCCAGTGTTAGACTGTGATGGGACCCTCAGTTAAGGAAACATTACTAAAGGCAGATTAAACCATGCAGGTAGAAGTATTTGTGACAAATAAGTAATTTCATAGGGATTATATGTATGATTCATTATTCTGCTAAATATTTCACAGCTATTAAATTACTTGGTAAAAAAAACCCGAACAAATATAGACATGAAAAAAGGAATTTTAAAAGTGGGTAATTTTTTCTTTTAGACATGGTTTAATTTCTTCCTTTAGCCCCCTTTTTTAGTTTTCCACAATCTCTCTTTAGTCTGAGTACTGAGATAAGAGAAAATTAATTCTAATTGTTTAAGGAGACTTTTTAATTTTGTGCCATTGTGATGTGACATTAGTTGTATAGTACAGAAAATATTTTAAAATGTTGAGGTTGACTTTTTTTATCAGGTGTCCTGGCCCTTAACATGATTGAAAGTGTGTGTGGATTTAGAACAGGTTTCAAAAATGAAAAGGAATAATTTATTTCCTAGAATTTCTGAAATTCTTGCATTTGTATTCTTGAAAAGAAGTAAAACAAAGAAGCCTCTTATTATACTGTCTATTTGTGGAAACCCTCAGGATATTTTAAGTATTCTCTAGGCAATCAATTATGTCTCTGACAGCATTTTTCATATGAGGTCATGGATATGGATAGAAAACTGGATGTTGAAAAAACATAGGAAAGGAACAATAAATAGGGATTTCTCTTTTAGAACCATGATTCAGCTTTCTTCAGTACTGGAGAAACAGAAGTGGGTCTTTGAAAAAGAAGTTAAATGTGGCCATGAGAGAATTGAAACACATACTGCATTCATGTCCACAGTTACGTAGCACATGCTCAGTTGCAATAAAAGGAGCTATATTTTTTTTGTGTCAAACTTCTCTTTCCAGCTCCTTTGTTCTCCATCCTCATCCCACTTGGGCTAGACTTCCAGCACAGGAGGTTATCAAAGCTCTTTTGAAGGGAATGGACATGTAGCAGTCCTTACTGAGATTCAGCTCCAGGACTGTTATCTATTCTATTTGTGAGTGTGGGCTGAGATGGAAATCTTCCTAAAGGTAAGAAAAAATGTACTGCTGTGTTAGGTCAAATAAAAGGTTTCCATAGCCTTTGCTCCAAAAGCAGCTTCTGGCAGATGTTGAAGGGAAAATGTCAAGTATTCCTATCCGGGTTATATCCAATTTATCAATGGTAAGCAATAAAAAATAGTTTTTTTTCAGACTTTATCTGAATGACTGGATACTAAGTACGTATTACTCCATGATTCTCATCTATGTTTTAACACACTTCTGTCTTCTGCAATGCAGTTTGGCATTGCATTCTATAATATATTTATATATTCCATAATATCCATCTATTATGGGTTCCATAATTTTCTGGTTTTAAATTCACTTCATAAATTTAAATTCATTGTGAGATCCTAGATTCTTGAATTAATACTTTCCAAAGTGTTTTATTGCATTTTTTCTGTGTCAGGGGGGTTTAATTGTGGGTTATATTAAACATTTTTATCGCTTGCAGACTTTGCCACTGGCTGCTTATTTGTGAGGTGCAGAAAAGTCAGTGGTGAAGTCTAGCTTGTTAACTTCCCCGCTTTTGTTTCATTGATTCATTCAAGAGTGATGAAAATAACTCATTTTTGTCAAAAGATGTCTTTACTCCAAGCAATTTTTGCATCTTGAGTATTATGTTAGAGATTCTACTTCAGCCTTCCACTTTCTGAGGTATTTGAAATGTTTTTAATTAGTAGAGCCTATCCTTTTAACATGCTGTTTCTAAAAATATCTTGGTTTTGTCTTACATTCTTGTAATTTGTATGTTCCTCCTTGCCCAGGTTTATGCCTTTCAATTTCCTTTTTTTTTTTGAGGTTGGCTTCCACTTACTTTTGAGTTTTAAAATGACCTTGTTATCTTTAAATAAATCTTCAGTGTCACAGGATTTGGTATAGTTAGGCTGAGACCATCCCTCCTGTGTAGGATTCTTCTATTTCAAAAGCTCTTTGTGTTCCTAACATATTTTCTTCTACTGTGCTCAGTTCTTTGGGACCCTTTCTTTTCACCTGCTTCTTTGACCCCATGGATGGTAATGGAAGCACTAAAAAAAAAAAAAAAAGTAACCTGAATTTGGCTCCAAGAACTCTTTTCATAGTGCTAATCTAATGTAAGTGGTACTCTACCATCACTGACACCTGGCATTCCTATACAAGGTGATGCTCTGTGGCAGAGTTAAGATGCTAGCAGCAACTTGAGCATCCTCAAGCAAAAAAAAAAACCCAAACCATCCCTGCCCCTCAGAGTATCTAAGAGACTGACTAAACTGCAGGGGAATCCCCAGGGAGGCAGCACTGCATGCCATAAATCCGAAGGCAGATTTAAATTGGAAATAATTCTTCAGACAATAGAGAATTCAGCTTTAAATATTCTGCTCTTGTAGTACTGTTTCAGATGGCCTAGAGGTATTTTCTTTGCAGGTAAACCCTAATTTATGTGCCCACACTGCTATATGTTACTCTTCAGTTAATTTTCTTTTTAGTGAAAGCTGGTTCTCTTATGAAAATGTGTGCTGAAAAGCAGCAGTCATGCTAGGGCTGAGGAATTAGTGTTGTCTGTCCTGTTAGTAAGGAATTGGCGGTAACTCTGACCGGGTTAAAATCATGTGTCATGTCTCAGTAGCTTTTGTTAATCTGGCTGGTTATGCACAGTAATGATTTCAACAATGTCCAAGTGATGCAGAATCCTAAATTTTAACTTTAAAAAGCAAGCTGAACCTGCAGAAGCTGCTGTTTGTCAGCCAGACTTACGGCTGGAATTCATTTGTGAATTTGACACCAGGATTATTTTTGGGTGTTCAGTTGATGGTACACTGGAGGAGCCTCAGGTGTCAGGTAATATGCAGTATTTGAAGATTAATATTCTTGAAAGTGGCAATCTCCAAAATGAGTGGTCAGAAAAGGCATCTGCCCTGAAAACATTGGCTGTGCTAAATACAGCATGTGTTTGTCCAGGGGAGTGGGCATTTGCAGATTTCTGATGGTGTAGAGAACTTGTTTTTCTTAGCTCCTTGTTTTGTGGTAAAGAGGACTTGTGAAGGACAGTGTGGAGGGCTGGATGAATATGACAGCAAGAATCTGAACAGCTGTTTAGATGTGGGGAATGGTGCCCACTTCAGTGTGTGATAGCCATGCCTTATACCTTAATTATGGGTGCTCACAATGCTTACGGGCAGAAGTAAGTGTACAAACTTAGAAGACAAGCTGTGTGTTTAGCTGAGCTGTGATGACCTCTGTGCCAAAAAAGCTTTTGAAGAGCTAGAGCACAAGGATACTGTTTATCACCATTTACATGTTGGCAGACTATTATTTTGTACAGTTCTGGCTTAAGCTGACTAGGAGAAAAAGAACATGCTCCTTTTTTTTATGATGTAACAGTACAGGAAAAAAAATTATTCTGTAAATAGGTTTTACAACATGTTGTTACAATGAAATATTATAACTACTGAAACTATCAAGATAGCTAGTAGGTTGGGAAAATAAGCTTAAATCAATTTTTGGCACAGATTTCAAGGCAAGCAGCATGCCAACAAACAGTAGTACTGGAAATACGGACAGACATTAAAGCTTCTTAAATCAAACCTCTGGCCTGACAGAAAATCCTTGATGACATCATTCTTCAATGATTTTCTTATGTATAATTTAACTAATTCTTTCTTAACTGCATGTTTAACATGGCCATGCAATCCTTAGCTATCTCTTTTGTGTGTGTAAGGACTGTAAATTTGTGACAGGAAACAGATATCTATTGTTACAAGGAGATTAACGAAATATACTTACCTGCCAGATGGTCCACAATTACCAGTAATATTGTTATTAACTTATGGCTGTGGCTGGGGTTCAGCCAGGCAGCATTGCCAGTGTGGATGAATGTGTTACGCTGACAAGCTGAGTCTACTCTTACACCCTTGATATTTGTCTTGATTGCTTCCACCAAGATAGCAACACTGCAATTATTCCCAATTAGTTCGATAAATATAACACAGGGAGTTGGTCCATATACGTTCTAGGAGGATGTGCTCTTCCATATGTTCCATTTTCCGAATGCTGAATCAAAAATAACTGAAAATGTGGGTGGCTAAACAGGCTGTGCCAGCAACTGTATTAATCACAGATGAATTTCAGAAATATATCGTGTACATATTGGTGTACTCTGTGTAATAGCAGTGGGGTACAAGTCTGAGATGATGTTTTAAAATGGCAAAGGATCTGAAATGAACGCAGTGGGAGTCTCGTACCATCATGACACTTCTTTTAAATGCCACACATACGCTTAAAGAAACTTTGCTTTTGAAAGCACTGTGTCCTCAAGTAGTTTCAGACCCTGGTACTACTTCAGATCTGTGATGTTACTATGAAACATGTATTGCAGAGGTCTGGTGAAAAAAGAGTAGTAATTGCACCATGGAGAAAAACAGTTGAAATCATATGGCAGCTTGTAATTGTTAGGAGATATTGCTTTCCTGTTCCTGCTTCTGCACTGTCCTGTTTCTTCTTGCTGTAGATTTTCACCCCAGAAACTCACAAAGCTCTGAGAAAAAGGAAAACCAGAACAACTTAACCATATCAAAAGTTCAGGTTGTGCTACAGAAAAGCTGCAGATGGGAGAAGAGTGTGTAGGTAAAAAAGTTTGCATTCAGTTCATGAAGACTGGGTTTTGTGAAAGACAAGCACTCTTGTAAGAAAAGTTTTAGTACAAGAGAAGCAAAAGGAACATGGATTTAGTTGGAAATTAAATAATTTTATAGTGCTTGTGGAAGAAGTATTACGAAAATCTTTTCAAGCTTGCATGGCTTAACAGGGAGATCCTGACAAAACTTAAGCATAAATTGAAGCTGCAGGTGGAAGTGGGGCCAGGTGCCCTGGGAGGAATATGGAGACACTGTCTGAACATGACTGTGATCATGAGTATCTTGTATCATCAAATATAAAATAATAAAAATAAAATTAAAAAAAAAAGTGGCCCACAGGACTAGGGAAGTGATCATTCCTCTGTACTCATCACTGGTGAGGTTGTATCTTGATTCCTCTGTTCAGTTTTGGACCCCTCACTGCAGGAAAGATATTCAAGGGGCTGGAGCAAGTCCAGGGAAGGGCAGTGGAGCTGGTGAAGGGCCTGGAGCACAAGTTCTCTGAGGGAGCTGGGATTGTTTAGTCTGGAGAAAAGGAGGCTCAGGGGAGACTTTACTGCTCTTTACAACTACACAAAAGGAGATTGGGATGAGGTTGGGGTTGGTCTCTTCTCCCAAGAGACAGAGGACAGGTGATAGGACAAGAGGAAATGTCTTCAAGTTGTCCCGAAGGAATTTTACAGTGGATATTAGGAAAACTCACTTCACTGAAAGGATTGTCAAGCATTGGAACAGGCTCCTGGGGCTGAGTAACTGTCCCTGGAGTTATTTAAAAGATGTGGCACTTAGGGGCAAGTTTTAATGCTGACTTTGTCAGTGCTTGGTTAATGGCTGGGACTCAATGATCTTTAAGTTCTTTTCCAAGGTCTTTGCTGCTGAATGGAAAAGTGTATGTTGTGACATAGGATGTTGTAAAATCCAAAGTACTTGATATGTCTCCCAAGAACCTACAGGCTGATCAGTCTCACCTCAGTCCCTGGGAAGATGATGGAACAAATCATTGTGAAAACCCCTTCTGGAACACATGAAGAGGAGGAATGTGATTGGGAGTAGTCAGCATGGATTTCTGAGGGGGAAATAGTGTTTAACCAGCTCAGCAGTCTTGTAGAAGGCTGTGTCTGATTGCAGGTCAGTCACTATTGATATACTCCTGTGTATTGATACACCAGTTTGAGTCAACAACGTGTGCTTGTGGCAGAGAAAGCCAACAGCCTCCTGGTCAGTGAGAGGAAGTTTTGCCAGCAGGTTGAGGGAAGTGATCCTTGCTTTTTACCCAGCCTGGTGCCATCAAGAGGGCTATGTCCACTTCTGGGCTCCTCAGCACAGGAGACATGGGTGCACTGAAGCAAACCTAGTGAGGGGCCTCACAGGAGCATCTGGCACACAAAGACTGAGTGAGCTGGTACTGTTCAGCTTGAAGAAGAAAAGGCTTCAGGGGCATTTTATATGTAAGTACCCAGTGAAAAAGAAGAGAGAGACAGCCCTTTCTCAGCCTTATGAAAGGATGGAAAGCCCAAGAGGCACAAACTGAAACACAAGAAATTTCATTTAAGCATCAGAAATATTTTTTTTGGACACTGTGAGTTTAGTGATTCACTAAATCAGGTTTCCCAGAGATGGTGAAGTCTCCATTATTGAAGGTATAAAAAACCCCCAACTTAACTGAGCCTGCTTTGAGCAGGTGAATGCACTGAATGATCACAAGAGGCTTCTTCCGAAGTCAGTTGCTGTATGAATCTGATTTTCACATCTATTTTTAAAACAATAATTGCATTAAGGAACTTTCAAAGGATGTAAGTTCTTTAATCAATTGTGATGTGAGAAGTCCAGAAGTATTTTCCTTTCTTTCTAGCACATGGCTGAGTGTTAGGATGCTCTCCTGCTTTCTGATGCTTGTCCCACTAGAACATGCTGCAAATTCTCCAAATTGCAGTGCCTCTGGTACAAGGCCATACTGAAATGCTTTCTCAGTGTACTTACTGACTCGAATTTCTCTGGCTTGTGTGTGTTGTCTTTCTCACAAGTAACCTCTAGGTAAGTTTTCTTTGGAAAATATTTATATCCTTTTTTTACTGGCACACTGCTTCTATAGGGCTTGCTTGTGATAAGACACAGCAAACTCTTAAATATGTTTCTTCTCTTCTGGCAGTGATTAGTTTGTCCTTTATTTGTGATCTGTACTTAGCAGAAGTGTTTGAGGAGGAAAAGGTGGGTTTCCTCTCCTACCAGTTAAAAGCAAAATGTACACAAGGGAAAAACTTCCCATGTAAAGGAAATCAAACCTTCTTCCCTCAGGTGCTTCAAGTCTCCCAGGTGAATGGGTTGCATTTCTATTAAAGTTGGATCATCACTGTTTTTCCTACTTGTATAAACGGTTTTATTTGAAGTAATCAGGGTTGTGCTAATCCTTTATAGGTTTGCCAGTGTGACTGGTGTATAACGTGAATTAGGAGAGCAAGGAATAGTGTTGGTCCTGGTCCTGTCGCCTGCTTTGTGCCTCCTGTCCTCAGCCCACACACTAATATTTGTCTTAGCTCATAAAGGTCCAGAAAAGAATAGAAACCTCCTGGGTGGGATCTACCCATGACAGGATGAGTGACCTGTTATCTCTCTGCTATGGGCATCTGAATCAGGCACCTTCTTGCTGTGTTAAATTTTTAATCCACTGATATCAGCATTTTGAAGAGATAATCTGTGCAGTATGGCAGTTTTTCCTTTTGACATTATTGCTCACCTGGAGCATGGGTAAAACAGTTCCTTGGGGTAGAGTTATGGTTTGAGCAGTCCTTGGTGAAACTGCTGTTCAAAACAAATGTATAAAGGCACAAAGCTGTAAATCAAAAATATATCAGAATTTTCCAGAAGTGTGTGGTGTGTGCTATTTTAAATTTAACTTGCTAGAACTAGCACTTAAATATTTCAAGTAATTTCTAAATGTGCCCAGCATTATGTTGTTTAGATTCTAATCAGAAGACTGAGTGGGGTTAAGTGCTCCTGTACTGTCAAACTTCCTACTGTCTGTTTTATGTAATTTTCTAATGCATTCTTCTGACCACTTACATGATGTAGTTGTTTCTCCACTTACTATATAGCATGTCTGAAGATGAATGTCCAAACTCGGCTGTTGTGGACTCTTGTACAGGGGTGAGATATGAGGGAACAGTATTGTCCTGATTTTGATCAAGTTCACTCTTATGCCCGTTCCAATTTTTTGTATATATCCTCTCAAATATATGGGTCTGTAGCTATCTTGTTGCTATTGTTGTGTAATTGGCATTAATTAAAAGAGGGAACACACTTTGAGGTGAATGAGGTGCTTCTGAGATAGAGCCATGCCCTTGTTAGTTCACAGCCTGAAAGAAGGGAGAGGATGGTGTTTGTAGTTGTGGAAGTCCAGACTGTGGAAATGAAAACATCTGTCCCAAGTGGCTGAAATGATTGACTTGAAGGGAATGGTATTCCAGATTTAAGAAATTAGCACAGAGCATTCATCCACTATGAATGAGTTTGTGTACTGATTTAGCAACTACAAATTGCATATTGACATTTTTGTCAAGTCTGGACTGCAGCAAAGCAGTCAGAGATGACACATGCTGACAAAATGGTGCTATAAATGTCCTAGGTCATTCTGAAGAATATGTAAATCTTTGAAGACTTTTTTTTTTTAAGCTATAGAACAACAGTCTTGTACCTTTTTTCTTCTAATGATTTTCAAGTTTTTTATAAAATAGTGCCAACTTTGCAATTGGCTTGTTAGCTTTTCTTTCAAAAGAATTTTTGAGGTAAACTGTTGATGGCGAAACCTTAGAGACCCCCTGGTATAGGGCTTACACAATTCAGATGGTCCTTCAGCACATGTGTGTGGGAAACTTGTTTTTGGTTTCACAGACATCAGTGGTCTGTTGCTGGCTTGTGCAGATGTTGTATCAGGTTTTATTGCAGAGCCAGCTGGCAGAGGAGTGCGGAGAGGGCTTGGATGCCTTCTGGAGAAGGATGTTGGGCTGCAGAGAACAGCCCTGAATGTCTCTGGAGGCTGGGTTGTCTCTGGGGACACTTACAGAAAAGGTCTATTGCCAATTGTTTTGGCAAATAGGATTCCCAGGAGCAAAGGGGAGAATGTAGTTTTTGCTGGATGTTGGGTGAGGTGCAGTGTCTGGTGCCTTGCACTCAGAACTGGCTGGGAAGGTTGCTGGCTCCAGAAAAAGTAGTGCAGATCTTTTCCTGTTTTACTCTGGGTCTTTGCTGCATGGTAAAATGTGAAGGGCATTGTGAATTGTCTGGACATTCAACTTGTTCTTAACTGCCACCCTACTGCTAATGTTAGATTTACTGAGCTCTTGTCATAGTACATCTCAGTAAAGTGTAAAATAAAAATGTGTTTCTGTGACCGTGGCTCTGGGAGCACAAAACTTCTCTGGTCTTAGACCTTTTATCAAATTCCATATTTAGAAGAAAGATGTAGTTCTGCTTTTCAGGCTAACCAGCATCATAGAAAAGTTTAACTTATTTCTGCAGTTGTGTTCAAGGCTGTTTCTCTCTGTTTTCAGAGGTGTTGTCAAAGTCGACATCAATCTGCAGAAGGTGGACATTGACCAGTGTTCGAGCGAGGGATGGTTCTCAGGGACGCACAGGTGTCACCTCAACAATTCTGAGGTATGTCTGTCCCTAAGGGACCTCATTTCAGTAACAAATCTTTACAATGAGTAGTGTTCTGTAGTATTAATGTTACTTATTTTACAGACATTAAATGCAGTTTTTTAGGGCTGAAGAAATCTTTGTGTGAGGTGTTGTGGAATGCGTGAGTGTCAGAAGTGCCTACATTTCAGAATTATTGATGTTAAAACAGAAGCCAAGTTACTGTGAAGAGATAAGAAATAATTTATGAGATTCTGCTTTCCAAGTCAGACAATTTTGTGCTCAAAATCAAAATAGGATTTTAATGTCAGTGTCACTTTTGTTTGGACAGCTTTGAAAAATATAGTAGAAGTAGCTGAAATGCTAATGGTAATTATTCAGAAAAACATGGTCACTTGATAGAGTGGTACAGAATAACAGGCAGAATTGGGTACTGTAATTCCTTCTTAGTAGAAACGCCAACATTTTGACAGAGCTGACTAAAATGTTTGTGCTCAGCTCCTTCCTGCTTTCCCTTTCTTCTGAAGGTCTGTGTTCCATCTGTCAGCAAATCATAGATCATTCAGACTGGCCAGTCATATATGTTCAATTAAACTTTTAAACAAAATACATTTTGATTTTTTCTTTTAATTCTGCTGTGTAAAGGTGATTTCAAAGGCACCCATTTGTTTTCTGTGAGAGTAGGTACCTTGTGCACTTCTGTACTTTTGAAAATGCCAATGAAAATGTAGGGAAAGTTGACATTTATCTACCAGAAGTCAGGAGATGTTTGCCTAATTTTTTTGTAAAATGCCAATTTACCAAAACCAAGTCTAAGTTTAGAAAGACAGTTGGTTTTGATGAATTCAGCTGCTAGCATATTTGAACAAGAAGAGCTCAGAATTATTGTAAACATCTTTTTTTTGGTATTTTTGTCTTGGATTTTTCTCATAAAATAAACTTGAAATGCAAAATGAAGTCTTTGATAAAGACCGATTTAAGACTAAATATTTCTGCAAGTGGAAAAATGTTTTTCTTTGTCAGCTTTTTGACTTCTGAATTCAAGGGAATAGTTTTTAAATCCCTCATGTTTCTTCCTAGAAGAGAATGTTGTTTCCCATGTGATCTGGTAAACCTTGTTTTTCAATATATTCTATGTGATTATATACTTTGGCAAGTGCTCCTCCTTCTCCTAATGTCTTATGAGCAAAATCTGTCAGCAGAGGGGTGGGACTGTAAGTTGCATCTCTGCAAGTGAGAGTAAAAGGGGAAAAAATCCAGTCTTAGATATTTTGTGGTTTAGCCCCATTTGGTAACTAAGTACCACACAGAGTCATTCACTCATTTCCCCTGCCCCCACGGCCATGAGGAGGAGAATTTGGGAAAAAAAGATAAAGATGGTGGGTTGAGATAAGAACAGTTTAATAATGGAAACAAAGTAAATTATAACAATACTGATGGTAATATATATGCTATTGCTAACATGATGTAAAAAAAAAAAAGGAAAGTGAAACCTGAGACCAAGCAATGATGCACAGTATCACCTGCTGACTGATGCCTGTCCTGTCCCCCAGCAGCAAGTGACCCCTCCTGCCCAACCCTTCCCAGCTTATATACTGAGCATGATGTTCCATGGTGTGGGACATCCCTCTGGCTAGTTCAGGTCAGCTGTTGCTTCTCATGCCCCTCCTCACTGGCAGAGCATGGGAAACTGGAAAGTCCTTGATGTAACGTGAGCACTGCTTAGCACACTGGTGTTTTGGCTCCTGCTATCAGCATTTCTCTCCCAGAGAATCCAAAACACAGCAATGTACCAGCTGCTGAGAAGAAACTGAACCCAGGAGAAGGTCCAAGACCTTGTATGGGATTTCATACTTGCTTCATTGGAACCCACTCCGTGGAATAAGGGTAACTTACATAGTTGTGCAACAATAATTTCTGCACAGTTTTTCTTATAAATGCTAATGAAATCATATTCCCTGTGCTCTCTTACCTACCTAGGAGTAGTTAAACAAATGCCTGATGATGGTTGAATGCTCTGCCCCCATTTACAAAGTCTGTCTCCAGCAGAGTAGGAGGATGGAGATCTCTGGATTTCCAGTTCAGCTTTAGTTAGACCCTCCTTGCTCACTTTAGTTTTGTTAGGTCACTTGAGTATTGGCTGCAGGGTAGCCTCTGTGCAGACTGCTTGATAAGTCTTTGCCATAAGGAATTTCTGATTTGGCCCTTGAGTGTTCATTGTATAGCCCATACCATGTGGCCAGGCCATCAATACCATCAAACCAAATGCATAAAGCTCAATATTTCAGAATATTTAAAAATTTCAGAAATACAACTCCCTTCTTCTGACATGGTATGAAAACATAGTGACTTTATGCAAAAACAAGAGGAAAAAACCAAAGTTCTGGAGTAATCAAAATGCTTTCATAGTGGCTAAAATCTACTAGGCACATGGCAGACAAATTCTCCTACTTTCTGTGCTGTTCTGAAGCGTTTATTTTCTAAATAAAAATGAGTTGAGATGAGGGAGATGGAGGTATATGACAGTGACTGGAAACATATGGTAAGCCAGTGGTCTGTATGTGCTAGACAGAAAAAAGAGAAGGCATGGATGGGATCCAACTTCCACCAGAAAATAGAGACTGTTTTTGAAAGTACTGTAATTGCCTTCACATAGTCTGGCACAGCAGCATCAGGAAATGATGCTAACTGTGGCACTGGGATTTGTCTTTGGAAGGTCATCAAGAACAGCCTGATTGTGATGGGATAGTTGTACTGCTAGTCCTTGCTTGGAGAAAAATAGTGTCAGGCTGGGTGAATTAGGTATATTACGACTCAAATACGCAAAATGCTGAGACATACTAATCTTCCTTAAACTTCCATCTGTCCTTAGATTTAGGTGTTCCTTAGGATTGGTGCCTCTTAAATAACTTGCTTTATGTTTAGTGCCCTCAAGTACAAAACAGAAACAAGCACCGAGAACTTTGGATTCCCTATTTTTAATTTGACTATTTAAATTCCTCATATGTAGTGAAAACTTTTCCTGATTTATTCTCTTTTGTGGGCAGTACACATCCATCCCTGATATCATAGCAACCTAGATGAACAAGAGTGCCTTCCTTTAACCTCAGGGTAACTGGACACTGCTCAGCCTAATTAAGCAGGAAGTTAGGTGATGCTTGATGCAGAAAAGCCAAATTGCAGCCATGGATAAAGTCTATTTCGGTTGTTACTTTTTTCTCCTTTTTTTTTGAATAACTGAATCAGCCAGAAAGAGGCTGATGGCCAGGTGTTATTTTTGTGGGAGAGTGCTACATTCTGCTTCCTGCCTTCTATCTTGACTCCCAAATAGGCAACAGCTTTCCCAAAAGCTTTTGGGCAAGAGATTTGGATTCTCTGGGGCTGCAGCAAGTATGACAGGTAATATCTGCAGAGTTAGAAATAATTAAGTTGGGTAGGTCATAAAACGATGCAGAAAAGTCTGAAATTAACAAAGAGAAAAAGTGTAGTTACCCAGTAACAAATAGAAAGTAATTTCAATGTACAGGGAGTGCTGTACATTGGACCTTCAAGGCTGGTTATTTGGAGTAAGAAAACATGCACTTTAACCCCATTTGAAACCCTTGAAAATTTGTACTATGTTGGATTTCTTCTCCATAGATGCTGACAGCAGCTGCTGGCACTTTTAGTAACAACTTTAGAGTCCTTGTGGAGACACCAGCAATAACGTCAAGGCTGAGGAGCATCTGAAGAAATCAGCTGGTGTGGCCCCTTGAGCTCAGCTGGATCCTTCCAGCCAGCAGCATCAGTGTGTGAGCAGTGGCAGCAGACTCCACGCTGTTCCCCTGGCCTTAATGAGCCTGCCAACAGCTTACAATGTGAGGCAGGCTCAGCTGACATCCCTTTGGGTTTCAACAGTATTCCACAAATGACAGCGAGTAAAAATATCTAGAGGAAATGAGGGAAGCAGAGTAAACAAGAAAGCTGCATTGCTGTCTGTATACAGTGGCTGCATATCTGTGTTTGTAGAAGGATGCATAGGCCTACTGTGTGTTTATTTGCTGTGCACAAACACAAAAGCAATTGAGAAGGGAAAACAAATGAGCAGTGCAGCCAAAATCTTTTTTCTATTGTTTAGCGAAACATTTGGGACAATCATATTTTATTATACTGTATGCAAGGTTACAAGCAACTGAACAAGGGGGAGGCAGGGGCTGATTAAAAATAGAATTGTAATGGGGACTGAGCTGGGAGAGGGGAGGTGGGAAACCCAGTGCTTTCCAGGTTTTTCAAGCAAATGCTTTTCAGTGCCCTTGTCAGAATGGGACAAGGCTATTAATGTGCACAGTCTGTGGGAGGGGAACCATGGCAAGAGATTAGCATCTGAAGTCATAACCCACTGGGTCATGCTCAGTGTCATTGATTTTGCTTATTACTTGCATGTATTTTCTGTCCTGTCCATTAGGAAGAGTGCAGTCAGAATTAGAAGAATTTGAAAGCAAAGCTGTTTGGTGATTCAGTCTGAGTGAATGGGTTTATGGACTATAGTTAGCTTGCAATTTGGAAATAATAATGACTTTTGAAGCTACAGATTGCATCCAGCATAGGATAAGAGCAGTACCCAGCCAGAGTCGAGAGCACGTCAGGATGTATTTTCACTTAAAACAACATCTTAATTGGCAGAAAACAAATATTAAATGCTACAGCAAATCAATCCTGGGCTGAAGGGGGAATCTAAGGCAGAAAGGGCAGTGGCTTATTGCAGTATTCAGGTAAAGAAAACATAGCCAGCACTTGGATTCAGAAGCAGACAGGTGTATCTGTTCTCTCCAACAGCTCAGGGTGTTTGAAGAGTATGCTGTAGACACAAAGAACATTTCAGATGCTCTTTTAAAAATAACTTGTGCATCATCTGCATTCATGGGAAAAGTCCCCTTATGACAGTAAACCAGATCTAATCTGGCACTCCCCCAGACACTGTTACATAAAATAAGGTGGAGGTTTGTCAGTTCTCAGTGATAAACAAGGTGCTATGAAAACCAACTTTCAGTTTAAGGAAGAGCCAGGTTGCTTAGCTACAGTATCTTTGCTTTACAGACAAAAAATTTAAATGAGTCTGTGTTTTGCAGGAGCTAATCTTGGTTATCAATGTTTTCTTCAAAGAAGAAAACCTTTGCAAAAATTCCTTTCATCCTTGTTAGCAGTCTTAACTTGAGCATTTAAATTCATCTGGGTCAGTTCTATTTGCTTCAGTTTTTCCTTCCCCCAGAGTTAAAACATGAAAAGGGGTAAATGGCTGGCTGAATGATGTTGTCTATCAAATTAAAATAGCTGGGAGATTTTTTGGTTTATCTTGCATATGACAGGTGATCTGTTTCCAGTTCTTTCAGATCTGTGACTTCAATTTTTGGATCTTTCTCTGGTGAACAGAGATGTTCATGTCTGATCCTGTCAGGCAATGCTGATTAGTTGAACTTGTGCTTCTTCCCGTTGTGTTTGGGAAGAGGTGAGGCCCAGAAATTTAGTTGGCTGGTGGAACATGAACAAAATATGCCTGGTGGGAGCAAAGGGGAAGTTGCAGATGGAGTGCAGGGAAGAGATCTTCCCAGGAGAGAGATTGAGCTGTGAGACAAGAGCTGCTTGGCTGGGGCAAGAGAAGGAAGTTCAGGGTGTATTGGGAAGCACAGAAAACCTTGCAGTGAGGAGCGTGGGGACTGTAGCCAGGCTGCACCATCCTCATGGCAGACTGGCTGTGAATTACCTTTCCCAGATGTGAAATGGCAGAAGCTGTAGCAAATCCAGGCATAAACAGAACACAGCTTCAGAGTTCTTTTGTTATCACTACATTCAGAGGCCTGTACAATGTCTGAAAAATGCCTCTAGTAGCATTAAGCGCATTAGATACATGCAATTAGACAACTAATACAGCATTTTGGTTTCAAAGCATCTTTTCTGCTCTGTGAGAGATTTTACAGGCTTGTATTGGAAGGTGTGCAAGTACTCCCATATCTTGTGAGGTAATACAAAGACTGTTACCCCCCTTTTACAGCTGGCCCATAGGCACAATTATTATCTGTAAACTGATAGACTGGAATTGAAGAGTGGTCTCCAGGTGTGGGAATTACTTTCTCCAGAGTTTGATTTCTGCAGAGATGTGTGCCAGACATGTGAGTTGAGAGTCCTGATGTGCTCCAACCAGGACTCAGGCTGGGTCATCTTCAGAGTGGGGTTTTGGGGTGCATCACAGCAAGTACCCACACCATGCTTCACTTACTTCCAGCAAGACTTAAGCATCCTCATATATTTTTGAAACCTGTGTCTGATGAGCTTGAGTTTTCTTAGTGATCTTGGCTTCTGATAGAATTTTGGTCCAAAATGAAGTCATCCTAACTCCTCTTAGATAAACACATTGTTGTTGTCATTGCAAAGGACACAGCTTCCTTCTTCTTGAGTTAACTATCAGTTTACTCAGATAATATACTGCAGAGGGTTATTTCCAATGTTAAAATAGGAAAATTCTGTTCATGCATACTTACTGCAGTTAATTTATTTTCTTGGAAAAAAATCTGTTTTGTTTTATTTTTCCAAGACTTGAGAAGCAGTTAACCAATAGAAAAAACTCATTGTCTATCTTTAAAAAAGCTTTTATCATCTGTAATAACTTTTTCCTGCTTTTTTTTTAATATTTCATCATACCTACACAAGAGGCAAGTTTAGTTCAACCTAGAGAAGAAAGTTCCTTCTTTTTTTCTATAACAAATTAAAATTAGCTTGAAAACATATTGAAGATCTCATGAAGAAAAACTGGAGACAATAGCTGCTGAGTCTTTATATTCAAAACAATGTACCGAATCATAGCAACAACCTTAATGGAAAAAACTAATTTAGCTTTATTTTTAAGCACAATTTTATGACACTAGACATTCAAATACAGTCATTTTTGTTGGTGACTTCTGGTAGGAGGTAAATCCCGTTTTGCAAATGAAAATTGACTGCTTTTGGGTTATCTATGGTTTTATTTACATCTCAGTAACTCATACAATTTTTTTCTTCAACTGGTTTGCATTTGGCAGTACTGTAAACTGATGGCAATCAAGTACTGATCTCCTGGAAATTTCTTAGTCTTTACTAACCTACTTCGGCTCATCTTTTGTGTTTAATACTTTCTTGCTCGTTGCTGTTTGAGATCATGAGTATACTAAGCATCAGTACTAATATGGGAATGCAGAACATTCCATTTTTGATCATTAGATTTTTGAGCATTACTGCCTTTTTGTGTTTTGACTATTTTGTAAGCTATTACTGAGTTTCATCCTACTGCACTTCTTTATTGTTCATTTCTTATTGTTCATCTGTTCATTTTATTCACTTTTCTACCACTGAAAAAATAGTGAAAGGAAATACACTTCTTCCCAACATCCTATGTATATAAACTTACTAAATAAATAAGATATTTATTGTCTTTGATTATTCCTTAACTTACAAAAGATGATGAGGGAAAGCAGATATTGCTTAGAGGCCACTTAGACAATATTTGTTATATTGTGCTGTTCTCACCACAGGATCAGAATCCCTCTGAAGTTAAATTTGGTCCCCGGATTTACCTTGACTATTCTCAAGGCAACCAGTTTTCATTTACTTGCATGAAATAGGTAGTAGGATTTGATTACTGAGCTCTACTATTTTTGTCAGAATGTAATAGCTGCTTTTTATTCACCAAAAATTCTATCTAAACATTCTAATAATTTTTCCTCTTTCAAATATGGTTGGCTAGGGGAAAAAATATTTGTGAAGCGGTGTAGCTATGCATTCTAATTTAAATGAAGTGAGTCCCATATCTTTCATCTTAACCAGTTTTTTGTCTTACTGTCACATTTTAAAGTAAAACTCAGTGGGCTTGACCTGTGGCTGCAGGCTGAGCAACCGGGCAGCAGCTTTGTGCAGAAGGCACAGGGGGTCCTGGTGGGCACCACGCTGACCGTGAGCCAGCAGTGTGCTCTTGCTGCCAGCAGCCTCGGGGGCTGAGTTAGGCAGAGCTTTTCCAGCTGGTCAAGGCCTCCCCTGCAGGGCTGTGTCCCCTTCTGGGCTCCTCAGTTTGAGACATGGATGCTCTGCAGAGAGTCCAGCCAAGGGCCACCACAGTCATCGAGCTCTTGGAGCACCTGTTGAGTGAGGAGAGGCTGAGCAAGCTGGACTGGACAGTGTGGAGAAGAGAAGGTTGACAGGATTCCCCTCCTGTCAGGGGAGGACAGTGACAGGGCAAGAGGCAGGGCTTCAGGCTGAAGCAGTAAAATGCCCTTTTTTTGATTGCACTGTGAGGGCAGTCAGGCACCAGAGCAGGTTGTCCATAGATGTGAGGGAGTGACCACCACTGGTGATGCTCAGAACCTGAATGTGCGTGGCCCTGGGCACTCTGGTTTAGCTGAGCCTGCTCTGAGCAGAGCTTGGACTGGATGGTTTTCAGAGGTGCCTTCCAGGTTCAGCTGCTGTGTGATTCTGTGGTCAGCTGCTCTTTCATCCTTCTCATGATTCGTTTTTCCTGTCTGATTTATGCCCAGAAAACATGGCATCCCTTCTGAGCTTTGCATTTCCACTCTGCTTTATTTATACTTGTGTCAAGACTCTTCCTTTGCCAGCTGCTTTTGCTCATCACTTTTTTCTTTTAAATTTCTAATAAGTGTGTGAAGATGTGCATGTAAGTTTCTTGAGAAATCGTTTGCTTTAGATACTTATTCTATAACAAGCTCAACACTTCTTCCTTCTACTACAATAGAAAAAAGGGAGTCAGTATATCCAGATTCTTATTTTTTGGGGTAATAGCTGCAAGTAAGCATCTCAACTTACTTACTTTCAAAACTTCTCTGAGAATTGATGTAGTAGAAACAACACTAAATTTTGAATTATGCTGGCTTGCTGCTTGCACAAGGTTTGAAATATTTTTATCCCTTCATATATACTAAGTATCTAATGGTAAAATCTTTGAGTGGAGGGAAGATCTAAAATATAGATTTATTTAATCTATAGTGGTGCATTTAATTGGACAACAAATGCTGCATTATAAATGGGGAGTTTTTCAAATAGACTACAAGGTATAGAATACTGTCCTAGAGTTAGAGGATTGCTAGGGCTGTTTAGTAAATTGTTATAGATTCTCTTGAAATTAAGACATTCTGAAACTTGTTATTCTGAAATGCAGTGAAGCATCACCAGCAGTGCGTTCTCCTGAATTAACACTTGAAAAAAGTGTAATTTTGACATATGAAAACATGTATTTCAGGTAGCTTCTCTTGGAAATAGTATAATTTGAAAGACTGAGTAAAACTTGATGAAAAATGTGCATTAATCTTAATCCTTTCTTACGGGTAGAAAATGAAAAAAAGACACTTGGGCAGAGTCCTGCTGTATGATAATGGCAGATGGTTTTGTGATACATTTTGAGCATTTCTAGAATCCTGTCTACCAGTCAAAGCCCCATCAAATGCATGTCTCTTTTTCCTCTTGAAAAGTTTAAAATCTTTTGATACCCTTTGTCCAGTTCCATCACTAATCATATCTATCTTGTACTGTTGGATATTCATTGAGTTATTTTGGCTTAGCCAAAGCATCTTATCTCTCTTCCAAGAAAGGAAGTCAAAGAAAGCAGCACTCCAGAACTTGTAAACTTTTTAAAGACATGATAAAACATCATTACCTTCCAGTGTGTATAGGACATGGTGCAAATTGTTTATAAGCATGTGAGAGGAAATATTTGCTCTGTAGAGCTTAAACTCTGTAATTAACGTTTTTCCACTGCCCTTCAGAGTAAATACTGCATTACACTGGCTGAAGGAGGCATTTCTTGGTAGCTTAGTTTTACAGAATTTTTATATGGATAACTAATATATGATGCCTGTTAGAAATAAATGTTTAAATAAAATGCTGCTGTCATCATGATATGAATATTTGGAAATACTTTTGTGAAAAAATGGTGAGACTGATTTTTTTTTTTCTTGGTAGTAGAATGAATTTTACTTTTTAAATTTGAATTTTCTCTGTAATAATGATTACTTTCTAAGGGACCACTTTATTGCTACATAGCCTGTGAATTATAAAAAGCAATTCTCATGAAGTATTATTCAGTAAGCTACTTAAGGAAGAAATATTTTTGCATGTTTAATGCACGTTTCAGTTATGTTTCATTTCCATAGGTAATTGAGAGTAGCTTTTAACTATGCAAAAGTGGACTATTCTAACTGTTTTCTAACATTGTTTTAAAAAAATGGTACATTACAGCAGTCATTTTTGTTACAAGTGTAACCTAAAAGTATTTTCTTTGGTGATGGTATGATTATATGGAGAGACAATTTGCATCTTTGTCATTGTGTTGTACTGCAGCAGATGTTTCCCCAATCTGTGTATCATTGTTGAAACACTGTTAAATGGTGAAAATGTTGAAATACCTGTAATAATTGACATGCATCAACTTTGAATTCCTGATTTCTCACTGAATTATCCATAGGCTTTACATTAATTCTCTTTTTGAATTTGTATGTGTGTAACACAAGAAATGACTGCCATTGGTCACAGATGTGGGAAAGAAGGGGAAGCAGGTGTGGATGGAAGCACTGTGTACATCTCTGGGGCCCTGGGGCCACAGAAGCTGTCCCCATAAACTGGGGCCACAACCTTCAAAGTCCTATCCAGGAAAGAGTGATGGAAGAAGAGGAGGGCATGAAAAGCATGAATTCTATACAGCAGCCGTACACTTACCTGTTTAGTAATTGTTTAGTAATAGAATTGTTGCCATTAACTTTTTACAGAAAAAGAACACCTCACTTGTCCTTGGCAAACATCAAGCATTTGACTGTGCTTTTGCTCCACTTCATTTGTTTTCTCCAAAGCTATAAATACTGTTAAAAAGAACAGTCCTTGTGTTTTGTGAGGTTTTTTTTCCCTCTGTTATTTCTTGCCTTGATTAAGTTCCAAATAATTTTGGGTTGCAAGTGTAAGAATGTTTGTAATTATCCATTCAGGTCATCCATAGCTGTATGGCTTTATAGCAATAGCTTTACATTAGGAATTACTCTTTCAGTCTGTAGCATGCAGATAGTTCTCACTAATATCATTTGAATCCTTGTTGATCCTCAAGAACAGAGGCAGCAATCTGTGATCTCAGCAGGGAGGAGTGGAGCTGCTGACCTGTTGTGTTGGCCCTCAGAACTCCAGTTGTGCTTTGTTCTATCACCAGCATTTTTGAGTGCATCCTCTGTAGAGAGAAATTTTAGATTCTAGAGGGAGAATGAAGGCAGGTGGGATATGTTCTTCCCTCTTGCAGCAAAGGCTAATCAGCTCACCATTCAGGGATCATTCTCTCTATCACCCTTCCAGGTACTATTGATCTTTATGTTCAATTTAACCATCAGTACAAGCAACTGTAAATACAGTTCTGTGGCCATTATCCAAATCGTTAAGATCAGTCTGGTTTCTGGCAGGCCTTCATTCTGATTTCTGGAGTACCTATGTGCAGATTAAATGGAGTCTTTTTCTGCTTCCTCTTTCTAAAAGGATGTTACCAGTAATTATTTTTGCCTTTTGATACAATGTCATAATTGGGACAATCAGACCATTTTCTTTTTACCTTTTCCTCCTACCAAAACCCACACCACGTGTTGCCTTTTCAGAAAAAAAAACCAACCCCAAACAGCAGTATAAATTTTTCATGAGTCTGCAGTCTTTATTTTAAAGTGGAGTCTCAGCTTAGCCTTGGGTTTAGATTGTGTTCCTTGTTTTGGGTAGCATGCAGATGTAAATGCTGCTACCTCTGTGCAACTCTGCCTTAAATCTGATTTTGCTTTTCTCTTCTCTAGATTGACTACCCATTGAAAGGCTTTGGAGTTGCAGCTTTTCTAAGATTATTTGTTTTGCCCTGACGACAGTGCAAATGCATGGTGATGCTGGGAATATTTGCATTGTTAACCAGGAAAATACAAGTACAAATATGGCCAAACTTCTCTCTCTGGTGTTTAAATGCAGACCAGATAGCTTCCTGGAAAACCCTGATTAGCCATTCCCATGCCATTGGAATCCAGATAGAGGTATTTTATTCATATTATTATATGAATTAATGTGGGTTTTTTATTATAGGTGGTCATACTGTATCACCTAACACTTGCTTTTGTCTTAAAATATACAATAAAGTTTGGGAAGTGATGAATCATTTCATCATAGGGAGCTTGGTTCTGTGTTCCTCCTGGGGAGCACCACTGGACTGGTCACATCTCTTCCTGAAAATAGTCTGTAAGAAGAAAAACAACACTAGATTTTGGATGCCTGCCTGAGACTGGCAGTTTGGCTTTTACAGAGGAAATGTTACTGACATGAACTCAGTGAATCTTCTTCAAGATAAGATAAAAGAAACATCCCAGCTTTTTAAAAGCAGCTTGTACAGTTTGTTCATTCACCTCAAATCACTGTGGCCATATGTAATGAAAAAGTACAGTCAGAACAGTGAACATTGTACCATTTATTTATTTTTTTTGGCTATTTTTCTCTACTTGTAGGAAGTAGATTCTGCCTTAAACTACTATTAGCACTGATCTTGTGAGAGTTGACTCAAGAAACTGTGCTCTGACAGGAAAAGTTTATGTATTGGAAGGTTGGTGAGTTGTCAGAACACCTAAAGATTCTTAAATTGCTTCAAAAGTGACTGCCAAGTACAACCTCATTTTTGAATTACTGTCCTTATACAAGAATTAAGTTAATGGCATACCTTCCAGGGACAGAGGCTGAGAGGGTAGTTAAACTGCTGTTAGCTGTATTCATAAATATTTTCATTGAAGTCACAAGAGAGAGCAGTTACTTTCCAAGCTTCCTATCCCTTTTCCTTGGCTTGTGTACAGTATACTTGGTTACCTTTTCTAGTGTGATTTATAATTGCTTTTAGGAACACTTACTTTCATGACAATAAATGTGTCTCTGTTTGCTGTGTCTGTGATGTAAAACCCACCACACATTTCCCAGTAAAAGTGGGCTTTTTAGAGAAGAGTTCGTAACATTTGTTTCCACAGCTTCATAGAACTGGAGTAACTCTGGCACATTACAAAATATATTCTCATTATCATTTCTCCTGAATAAACAGTGCCAGGGGCCCTTCCTATGAGATTGAGGCACAATCTAATGTGCGTTAGGATGGAAATCTCAGTCAATGGCATTCTGACAGAGACAATTCTTGGGGAGAAAGAGGAATAGATAAAATCATTATTACTGCTGAAAAAAATACTCATTTTTGAATGTACATTGAAAGGACTGATGCCCAGTTTTGCCCACCCAAGCAAATTCTGATAGAGAAGCCATGTACTATGGCTTTGTACAACACAGCTCAGCAGCTTCTAGGTCACAGTGAGAAAATCCTTTTTAAGGAAAAAAAACCCTGTAGAACTCCAAATTTACAATAGTAAGGAAAAGGTGCTTTCATATATAAGTAATGAGGGAAAGAGATTAGCTAAAAAAATTAAGTGTAATGAAAGGTAAATAACAGCAGCCTCTTACTTCTAGATGTAATTATTTGAGAGCATAGTGACAATATAAGCTAAATAAATCAGATGGGAAAAAAAGCCATTTAAGTTTCTCAAATACGTAAACTGAGAAAAATGCAGTCTTATTAATATAATTGTTTGTATTAAGACAAGTGAACCATTTTTATTAAGTAAAGCACTCTGTAGAAAGTTGTTACATGCAAGTTAGAAATAACTTACATTTAGACTCTAAATTTGGACTCGTATATAAATCTCAATCAGACAGTATTTTTTATTGGTAAGTCCCTGGGTTTAATGTTAATTTTGGATTAGCTAGAATGAAGGTAATGCTGAAATTGTCCAGTAATAACACTTTTTTTACCCAAAAAATATAGTTCTACCATTACAGGAGACAAGGATTCCTCAGGAATTTTCAGATAAAGCAGAAAAAGATGTTGTTCCCATTGTGATGCTGATTGAGCACCTGTGAAGTTAGTTTGTCCTCATATGATCTCAGGCTTTTCAACTGTGCCACGTGCCTGCACCCTAAAATCCTGCATAAGTCACTGTAGCAGTCTGGGTGGGCAGGCAGCCCTGCTCAGCTGCTGGACCAAGCCTGAGTTCTGGTGTACTGATTTTAAGTACTATTTGTAGGATCACAGAAATTTGGCAACTGATAACTTATGTTTTGGGATTAAATGAGGGGAAAAATATGCTATGGTTGAAGAGTTATGTCTTGGTTTACCTCTTTGCCACTGATGCTTGGCTGTAATTTTTTATGACAGCAGAATAGCTTCATTTGAGAAGCAGAAAATTCCTTCCCTACTGCAGAATGTCCTAGCAAAAAATTAGCACAGAGGAGCCACAGAGGAAGTGTGTCTTTTTGGTTTGAGGTGGATGTCATCCTTTCAAGGGGAGCTTAAAATATAAAACATGGGGAAAAAAAGTAAAAAAAAGAGTGGGTAGTACTATGTGTTGTATACTGTAGTGCAGGTAGGGCTACTACATGTAAAGCCAACAGAAGCTGGTTTGTCAGATTTTAACTTTTTGTCATTGAAGGGTGCTATCCTTGATTTCAGTTTAGGACTGAACCTTTCGCTACACAACTTTGCTGTTCAAATGATCGAACGTTATCAAACGGCCTTTGAACTCATAAAGTAGTGCCAAAGATATCTGAATGCATTTAGAAATTTCCAGAGCTTTCTGAAATGCTTATTTGGAGAGAAATTACTGTATTAAAAGTTCACAAAATGGATAAAAAGACCTTAAACCTGTTAAAAGAACCCCTCTGAAATATCTTTGTTCTTCTTTTCCCTGACACCTGAGCACAAATGGACACTGGTCTGCCACATCCTGCATGAGTGCTTGAGCTTCACTCATGAAATCAGGCAGAGGTGCCCAGTGATTGGTATCTTCCCAGGGGGAGAAATCACCTGTGCTGTTTTACAGGTGTACCTACAATAGCTGGAAGTTCATTAATATTCTGTAGTATCCTGTGGCCTTTCAAAGGACAGGAGTTTCTGAGGACTTTCTTTGAGGAAGGTGGGAAAACCATTATGTTTTGGTTTTGCTCTGCCTGAGAAGTCAAAGCAGATCAAATAACTCCATTATGCAAACAAGTAATGGATGCATTATTCATCTCTGTCGTTCCCATTTCATGCATTTTGTATATGATCTATTTCCTTCCATTTAATGAAGAAGATAAAACCCCCTTGGTCCTGCACTAAGTAGCTCATTTTTTTCTTCTTTTTTATTCTCCTCTTTTTATTTTTACAATGTTCTTGCCAGTGCTGTCTGCTAAGAATTCAAATCAGGGTCAGGGTGTCCAGTTTACCTAAAGTGAAAAGGCTGGACCTACTTTTAATTCAGAACCCCAGCAGTGGGCACAATGGTTGAGATTAGTTTTACTGCTACATTCCGTAATAGATACATAATTGCATGCCTGGATGGAATGAGAAACACTTAATTTGGGAATTAGGCATTCTAGGAAAGATCCCAACTAAATTACTGTGGCAGTGAGCATATCTTGCGGTTTGTTTCACACTTCACCCTTACCTTGAAGGGAGGAATTATAGAATACTTGAAGATTAATACTGATAGGCTGATAAAGGGTTACATTTTCCCCTTACTTACACAGGGTTTACTTGAATATGACTGCACAGATTCCGAAGAACTGCTTCTGAGTTAGGTTGTGAATTCATCACCAAGTCTTGTGTTTCTGAGCAATTTCAACCTGAGGCATTGCTCTAGCAAATGGCATGCATAAGGTGTTTAGTTCCCCCAATAGTTTCAAACCATGACTCAGAGGTTTTCAAAATCATTGATTCTTCCTTTCCTTGCTGTTTTATATTTGTGCCTACTTCCTAATTTCCGTGTTCACATATTTTCTACACTTACTTCTACCCATCCAAACTCAAGATCTCAAAATTAGTCTGTGCTCTGGCTTCTTTAGGAAACAAAATCTGGTTTATGTTTGTCCAGCCATATTAGTGTATTGTACAGATATTGAATTCTGAGATAAGAATTAAATTAATTTATCCACCTGAAACTAAGTTACTTTAAGGAACTTGAGAAGCATCTTTCTCTGAAGTTGTATGAGTGTTACTGCTAAAATTAGGGGGAAATAGTTCCTGAACTTTCTTCATATCCAGGTCTATTGCAGGACCAAACTTACAAATAATTTGAAGAATTCAGTACTGTTTAACACTGACTGCAGATCTTAGGAATTTCCAGTCCTGTGTTTTAATGTTCCAGGTGTTGTTTTCAGCTTGTTTTTCGCAAACATTTTTATTCACTTTGCCTACAGTATTTGTCAATTAATCATTAGGTAGCAGTACCACTAAAGAAAGGTAAGTAAACTAGTATGTACACACAGTCTGTGAAGAGGCCACCAGGGCTCACACTGTATGCTTGCACTGTATGTACCAAGATGGAATTTTTATTTATGAACCATTAGTATAATTAAATTACTTTTTTTTTTTTTTAAGTTTGTGTATTTCCAGCAGAAAATGAGAAAAGGAGGTCAGAAAGCATGACTATAAATACACAAACTGTTTTTGGAAGCAGAGCTCAGCTCTTAGAAACTTTGAAAGTTCAGTTCTTTTGTGACAGATAGATGCCGAGCAGACTAAATATTCTTTTTCTATGAGTGTAGTGAAAAATTAAGGAATTGCATTTCTTGGGGATTTAATTACAATTATCTGTGCTGTCTTTGGTGGCTGTAGGGTAGTAAGACCTTAATGGCCTTTTTTAAAAAAATCTCACCATGTTAGGAAGCAAGGCTTGAAAGCCTTGCTTCAGTATCACAGTGCAAACAACAAGACGAGACCCAGCAATAAAAGAGAGGTTGGCTTTCACCCTCAAATGAGGACTCTGACCGTGAATCTTTTCTCAGATTGGTTCAAGGTCCTAGGTCAGACCTTTTCTGCCCAGAGAAGCAGTGGATGTCCCATCCCTGGAAATGTTCAAGGCCAGGTTGAATGAGGCTCTGAGCAGCCTGGTCCAGGTGTCCCTGCCCATGCAGCGGGGCTGGAACAAGATGACCTTTAAGGCTCCTCCCAGCCCAAAGCTATTCTATGGTTCCATGGTCAGGAACACATTAGGAACCAGGATAGAAGGCCTTAAACCTCAATGGTATTGAAATGCCACTGTAATTTTCAGCACAAGCTGAAGTGCATTGCTGATATGAAGTCTGGCTTGGGAGTGACTGAAGAAATGAGGTCAGCACACTGGAAAACTTGTCTTCAATCAGGAAAGTGTACAGGAGCATCCCTTTGGATTTGTGGGCTACCCATCTTTGTAGTGAATTTTTTATATGCCTCCAGGAGGAGACTTGTAGTACTGAAAAGGATTGTTTGATAGGAAAAAGTATTTTCACACTTTAATAAGGATAAAAGCGACAAAAGTTTGTCCATAAGACAACTTTCATCTGCCTAGATCAGTTAGCAGTGGTAGCAAAGAGAGATAGGTAACAGAGAATTCGGGGCAGTTTGCACCAATTCACACAGGTCTTGGTGCTGCCTGGTTAGGTGCAGGCAGCTGAGTTGTTCCTGGTCGGGCTGAAGATATAATTTCCTGAGTGTTGCATAAATACCTATGAACATCACACCTCATAAGTAATGTCCAAAAAGTATGAACAATATCAAGAGGAAAAAAAATCTCAGGAAAATACCTCAATATACAAAGGACAGCAAAGCCTTGTCTATGGTAATCAAATGGATTCGTCAGCATTTGTCTCAGTAACTGAACACTAAGTAATTTAATTATGTTTGACAGACACAAAGCAAGCCATTTTTATTTGGAGACTGATAAAGGCATACAAAGAATGCTGAGAGTGCTAATATATTGTCTACTGAGCTTGGTGAGACTCCTCAGGAAAGAAAAACCATGTTTAGAGTTTGTTTCATGGTGGGGACAATAAGAGAGGTTTGAGAAAATCAGAGATGGGTTGAGCCCTGTGGCTCTCATTTGTTATCTACTGACAATCTTTTCAGTCTCTCTTCTCTGGCAAAAGTGTTATCTTCCCTACTGAGTAAAAGTCACGCTTTTTGCCTGGTCAGCACTGTCACATTAGTAGAACTGATTATTTGTTTTAATAGACCGGAAATAAATACTAGAGTTTTCTTACTGATGTGGGTCACTGTCTCTACCACTGCTTGGTAGAAATATGGAAAGCTTTTTATGTACTCAGAATGACGTGTAAATTGTATCACAGCTTTGTTGTTAGAAGCATGTTGAATATAAATTTAATGAAATACAGGAGAATTTCCATTGCATTTTCTGAGAAAGATGCTTATTGCTCTCTCTACATTAGTTACACTTCAGTTCACAGGCTATTGGTTATAGTGTGGTGATATTAGAAAAAAGTGCTTTTTAATATAAGACTTGGAGAACTTAGGAATCCTGATTTCTTTGTTACACAAAACAGAGTGTATTTAAAAAATCAATTTTTATTTAATGAGAAATTATTGAAAGCTATTTTCAGGTTGGGTTGTTTTTTTTTTTTTCTTTTATCCTTCCACCTTCAGTCTCACATCTTGGCAGTCTTCAAGTTCTTTAAAATACAGAAATACTTCAGCCTGAGCAACACTTTTTGCAAGATCTGTTATTAGCTGATTCCAAGGAATTTCTTGCTGAAAAAGGGAAGAATATTTACTGTGTGGTTAACACAGATAAGATCTATTGCCCTCTGTGTCCACAACTTGTTCTCATTAAGATCAGTTGGCTTGTACTGGATAAAGATTAATTTTTCATTAAGGCTTCAGAAGGGCACAAAAAATGTTTAGTTTTATGTGTGTCTTTTTGGCTTCTAAAATAATTTATTTCTATTTTTTTTTTTAATGAATAGTGATGTTGATTTATTTCTTAGGAGGAATTGTTCTTATTGTCACCCTAGTCACAACTAACCTTAGCTAGCACGAACATTAAAAACAGACTTATATTTTTAAGTCAAAAACCCCTAAGGGTGCTGCTATCCATTTTTACAAAAGG
Organism: Parus major; assembly: GCF_001522545.3. Classification (NCBI taxonomy): domain Eukaryota; kingdom Metazoa; phylum Chordata; class Aves; order Passeriformes; family Paridae; genus Parus; species Parus major. Next base: position 16,672,487 of record NC_031769.1, on the reverse strand, counting down.
AATAGCCATATTCCATCAGTCTGCTGTTACTTTTATTTCAGATTGTTTTTCTCTTGCACTCAGGAAAGTTTTCATGGTTGTGTTGATTGTATTATTGTAATAGACTGGAGCTGCTCTTTCACAGTCTCCTACCTTTGCAGGACACAAATGCTGTAACTATTTCAGAGTGAAGCAAACAGAAATCAAAGGCACCAGCTGAATTACTGAGAGAATTAAAAATCACGGAATGGTAGCAAGCATAGGGATTGAACAAGAAGCATTCTCATGTTATTACTGATAGAGAGTACCCCAGGCCTTTTTTGTTACCTCTTTTGTGAAACAGTACTGTGCAGTAATTTCCTGAGAAAAGAAGCCAAAACCCACTTCTGCAGCACAGAATATGTTGAGTTGGAGGGGACCCTCAAGGGTCATTGAGTCTTTTTCAGCAAGGAATCCCTTGGAATCAGCTAACAGCAAGCCTTGCAAAAAGTACTGTTCGGCCTAAAATGTGTCTATATTTTAAGAAACCTGAAGACTGCCAAGATGTGAGACTGAAGGTAGAAGGATAAAAGGGGGGAAAAAAGCAGCTTAATAATATCTTTCAATAATTTCTCATTGATTAAAAGGACCCAAGAGTCTCACCATGTTCCTGAGAGAGAAATTTCAAATGGAAAATTAACTATTTGGTGGCATGGTAGGTTTTTCAGGAAAAATAAGTCGCTCATTCTGCATCTCCTTTACTGTTGGTTAACTTGTGCTATAGATACTTGGCAATCAAATGAAATTTGCTTTGTTTGTGAAAGTGTGTTTCAATCTAAACTATTCAGCCTTTGTTTTATCATGAAGTAAGTCTTCTTGCAAAGCCCATTTTCTGGTGTTCAGCCCATTTTTATGGGTCTTTCTCTGGATTTACTCTAGCCTACCACTGATCCATCACAGAATGTATACACCAAGATTGGGCACACATCCCAGAATGCTTCACCATGGCTGAATTCAGAGCTGATGTAATATCCCTACTTCAGTAATTGATATTTATTGTGGCATTATAGTCAAAGATTAGGTTATCTGTTGTATTTCAGGTGACTGGAATGTTTGCCTTTTGGGTTTTTTACATATTTTTGCCTTCTAAGTGGATCAAAAGAAAGAAAAAAAATTAAAAATTTATTGGTATCCTTGAATGAGTCTTTAGTGAAATAGGAAGTGTTTTTTTTTAAGTTCACTATGCATTGATATTTTAACTCAGCTTTTTGCTGCTCTTGAGAAATTAGAATTTGAATTACATGGAAGTATTGCATTTGTATATCTGTAACTGGTATGAAAACATAAAAGAAATGGAAATTTGAAATGAACTGCACTTTCAGATCCATAATGCTCCAGTACTTAGCTAGGATGCTTCCCTAAGCAGGTGGAACCTGCTTGAATCAGCTGTGATTATTTTTTTTTTGATTGGCCTGTCACTGATAGGTCTATTACATATTGCAGCACTTAAAAAGTATCACTGAAAATAGCAGGTGGCATAATACCAAATGATTTTACTTAAGACCCTTCTGAGGCAATATTCAACAGTATAACTTGCCTAGATATCACTTCTCCTTAAAACTTTCCAAATATATTTACTTCAGATTGAACTGGATGTTGTCAGCTGTGGTGTGTTACTCAGAGTCACTGTGCCAGTGCTTCATGTCAGGTGTATTGAAGCGAATCTTGGATAAATTACCTGAAATCAATGAAGTTGCCCTGATGCACTGAATTTTGAAAGTTAGGACTGAGAGGAACCACTGTTTTTGTATCACTTCAGTTAAAAAATTTAATTTCTCTCTATGGCATGTTTGTAATTTCTCATTCAGTTTCAATAAGGTTCTTATAAAGGTATTTGATCGTGGTTGAATTTCTTACAGTCATCTCTTACTGACCGTAGGAGGCAACAAGTTGTTACAAAAGTCTTTAGCTGGCAAAAGTAATAAACCTAATTTACATTTTGAGCTTATGTAACTTCAATTTCTAATAATTGAAATGACTCAAGGACATTTTGTTGGATAAAGGCAACCAGTAATAGAAGTTTGTCTGGCAGAAAAATATTTTTGAAAATAATTGATTGTTACTTTTTTAAAAAATAAATTAGAGTATCGTCTCCCAATCTTTAACTCATTCCTGTAGCAGTTTTTGACTTCTTTATTTGTCCTTATCTTTTCTGATACTTGAATGCTAAGACAAGATGCTACCTTTTAATTATGGCTTCATGAATGCCACAATATATTAGTGTTGTCTCTTCACTCTTTGAGTATTCCCGTCTTGATATATGTCAGGATTAACTGTGCTGTCATAGCAATCAAAAGTAATTGGCGATGATTTTTGATTGTTGATTTCTAATCATTCAAAAGTTTCCTTTTGCTGCAGAGTTTCCTTTTGCTGATTTCAAGTTCAGTGGTTAGCAGATCCTGTGGGTTTTCTGCAGGTCTGAACTTCAGTCATGTTCTGTGTAACTGCTTTCTCTGACACTCCTTCATCTCTTTTAGCTCCTTGCTCCTATAGGTGTAAAATTCAGATTGCATGCTCTGTGAACGTCCTTAACTGGCTATGAGATTCCTATTTTTCCTATTTTTTTTCCTAGTCTTGGTAGCACTTTTTCGTGATTATGCCTTTCTCTTAAACAGTGGTTTTCCAAGTTGGACTCTGCATTTCCCTAGAATATCAGGAGTTTCCCTTATGTTCCTCTTTTGTGAAAGCTTTTTTATATTAACTATTTATGCATTTGCTGCTAGGGGAAGAAGGTGACTGAATTGATTAATTTAAATTAGGTATCCTCAATATATGGCTGAGTTACCTATCCAAGTCTGGTTTTCATTTAAATATCAGAAGACTTGAATAGTGCTATCCAGACTGCTGGCACTGAATTTCTTGCTTCTAGGACTTAATGCTTGTTCTTCAAAACTGAAGAATTTTGAATCATCATTTTGGGTAAAATTTTGTCCTGCTTACAAAGGTGGGAAAAGTCTGGAGATGTTTCTGTAACAGCAGGGCAGTGCAGCCTATGGGACAGAGTCTTTGCAGTTTCAGCAACAGCCTGGCAGCACCAGCAGTCAGGGCACAGATGAAGTTTCATGTAGCAACATGACAGGTCTAGACATCCCTGTCTGGCTAGGACAGTTCTGAAAACCAAATATCCAGGCAGCCTGATGGAAATGGTCAGGATGGTTTTGTGCTGTTTCTCACGGCATGAGATTTTCTTTCTGAAAACTACTGCCTCCTCTTCCCCCCTCTCCAGCTGCAGCTGTAGGAATTAAATGGTTTCTGGGCTCAAATGTGAAGTGTAATCACTGCACTGGGTTATGGAACCTGACACAGAACAGGTCCCTGTCACATCTACTAAGTGGCTATAAGTAATACAGGGAAAAAAATTACAAAAATTGCAAAGAGGAAAAGAAAAAGCACATGTGTTTAATAACAGAAGAAATGACTTTGTATTTCTAAGGTTGTTCATTGAATGCTTGAATTGCCTCTAAATTTTAGCTGCTGCTGTTTATTATAAAACTTTCTTCATAAAACTGATTATTGCATGTTCTGTGGCCTTTTGAAATTGACAGCATTTAATTTTGAAGACCCACAAATTAATAAGGTCCAGCCAAATGAATGAGTCATTAATGAGATGGAGCATCCTGTTCCTGTCTGCTCAGTAGCCACACCATCACCCTTTTCTTCTGTGTTACAGACACCCATAGGCACTTTTTCTTCCATCAGTAATTTGGAGCACTGGGATCACAGTGAGTTGCTGAAGCTCCTATCGGCTTGAACAGTTTAAGGTCAGCAGTGGGAACAATTTGCAGGCTGGTTAGGACTAAATCTTTTCTAATTACTTTTCTAGATATCTTGGCCCACACTCCAAACAGAGTAGTTGGATCTCCATTATCCTGAAGGTGCTGACCTACTTCTGCCCTGGGCTACTCTTGTCATCCAAATGCTTCTCTCTCTTTCCTCTGTGATACAGTTAAATATTTCATAAAAGCTAACCTGGTGGGTCAAAATAAATCTTGTCATAAACATAAACTTAAAATATATGAAACTATATGAAAAAATATATATGAAATATATGAAAAAACTATATGAAAAATGGTGAATCCTTTACAGTCTGTAGAAGTAGGATAGTTCTTCATCCTGATGTAATTGTTGGCTTGGGAGAAGCAGATCTGCCTCTGTTAGACAGAAAGGGTAGATCTATGATTTTTAAAAGTATCCTCAGGTTTTTCAATCAAGTTCTGAAAGTTTATTCTGTTAATGTTTAGTGTAATGTATTTTGCTTTTAATTAGTGATCATTGCCTATGTAGAACCAGCATTTGCTGAAAATTGATGTTTCTATGACTATTTTTTGATTATATCTGGAAACTTTCTGTGATATTTTTAGCCTTTTCTCGTCTCTGCACATTTCTAATTTTTGCTCTAATTTCTTGCTTGTGTCTGAACAGATTTGTTATTTCCTGCTGGCTAATGGCTTCTAGTAGTAATGGTTGCTGCTGTAGTAACGGAATTTGATAGGCACATTTCAAAACTTCAGGAAAGCAAATATGAACTACTTAGGCTGTCTCTAAAGTAACAGAAGAAAGATAATTCTGTAGAACAAATGAAAGGCCTTTGGTCGTAGGAAATTTTGTTTCTGCTCTTCTGGAGAAGTTTTCCTAGAACTGATACTCTGCTATGCTGAGAATATCAAACCCACTAACTTCATTTATTACTATTCATGTCTGCGATTTCTCTGTTAAAATTGACACACACAAAGTCCTTCAAGGCTGCTCAGAGTTCAGTGCTGACTTGACTGGGGTAAAAAGGGTAAGTTCCTCACCTCTGCTTGGTATAGTACATCTTGTGGGGAAAAAGTAGTTTTCTTCTGCCTCCAGCTGTGTTGTAAAAAACTGTGAATTGTCCCTCCCTGTTCACTTGCTTGGTTTCTGTCATTTTTAAAACATCAATAGTACCTCTAGTGAAGCAGGACTTTGCCAAGCTGGAGAGTCAGTGAAAACACTGCTTGGAATACATGTTTGGTATGGTAAACACCAGCAGAACCCACTGGATAATGTTTGAAAAGCAGAATGCACAATTTGTCATCAAGCATCATTCCCAAATTTAATCAGCTACTAAAAAAGTAAACAGGCAGTAATTGAAACTAAATCAAATGGGAGTGGAATCAGAGTGAAAAATCTAAAGTTGTTCTTGTTATGAATGTCTGGTTATTTTTTACTGTTTAAGCATTAGATTGAATTTCATGTTGATGAAATACATAGTGTGAGATGCTCATGAAATGAACAGCCAAGTGAGATGGTGGCTAGGAAGGGGAAGAGTTCTTGGATTCCCTGGTGAACATATCTCTGTTCATGTTTTGTATTAGTGAAAACAGCACAATTTTTCATTAGATGGATAAAGTGTTGAAAATTGTCTTGGGAATGTGCCTGATTTTGACTGAGGGCTGTCTGTAAAACAGTGCATGTGAAAAGGCATGGCTCTGTGTGTGTGTGTGTACATAATGTAGCTGTTGGAGATTGGCATTTTATTTTGGAGAAAAAGTTGTTTAAAGAAAAGTTAACAGAAAAGGATAATTATTTCTTTCTCCAAATAACAAAACAGACAAATGCAAAAACATTAAAATTTAAAATAGGATATGCAGCAAAATCAAAGTGGAGCTTTGTTTTTAAAATAGGTAATATCTCTTAAGTTCAGATTTTTTTTTAAAGCAGTTCTGTACAGTATGGACTGAGTCTCTACAGGGGATTTTGTGTATGGTGTGTAAGAAGTGCAGGGCTGTGCTCCTTGTTGGAATGGGGAGGAATGCTTGTAGTGGCTGGCATCTGCCTCCAAGCCCAAAGTGTGCTGCTCCCTGAGTGTCCATCAGACAGCCTGTGCCTTTCCTGGGCTCTCAGGTACAGGTCAGCTCTGCTCCCTGTGTATTCATAGCTATGGTGACTTGTAAGCAGAATCTACTGTCTGTCTCCCAGGATGATATGACATTAGTGGATGCCTGTGGTGACAAAAGCTCTGCAATTTTTCTTCTTGTTTTAGGCTGGTTATTTTCTCATTACTTTCAGCTCCCTTCCTTGGGATTAGCTCTATATTAGTCAAATTTTCTTAGGCCATGCTTATTGACCCTCACATATTTGTTTAATTGCCTGTCATGTTCACCTGAGAAATGCAGTTGGAATGAGTTTTCTTGTGAAAATATGTTGAGCATTTCTGTTCCTACTGGGAATATTCTTTCAGCATTTATGTAAAATTCTTGTTAAGTGGCTGAATATAAATACACACTGAAGCATGCACATAACTCCTTTGAATGTGAGTAATTTTATTGATTAATCTGTTAAGTGTATATAATGTTGTCTCCCATCACTCCCAAAGAGGCTGGGAGACCCAGAAAAAACTCAGGCTCTTCTCTGGCTGTGACACTTGTGGCAATGACTTGACTTTCTTAGGAGAGCCCAGGCAGGCTGAGTCCTGCATTCTCTGCTGCTGACTACAATCACAACCACCAGCTTTAATTGTTTGCTGTAGCCTTTTGGATACAGCTCTGTTCCAGGGAAGAGAGGTCTGTTTTTTCAGGTTCTTAAGAGAACACCATCCTTCATTGTCCTTCTCTTCCAACACTGGTTTGTTATTTTCTACAATAAGATCTGTCAAATTTTTTTAGTCCTTCCCCACAAGTGGAGAATAAGTATCAGAGATACTTTCTCTTTCCATAACAGTGACAGTCTGGGAAGGAAGATACCAAAGGTGTCAAGCAGGTGACAAAAAGAAGAGAGGATTCCTTTGTTTGCTGAACAGTTCTCCACTGAAATTCCTTGAGAAGGGAGCGCTGTGGAGGCTAAAAGTTCACATATGTTCAAAAACTGTCTGGACACATGAAGGGAAGCAAAATCAAATGGGGATTAAATCAGATGGGGGTTATGGAATTCAGCAATAAAGCCTCTTGCCCACGAGCTGGAAGTTGAGGGAGTGTTGTAGAGGAGTACCACTGTATATTATTCCAGTCCATATGGACTTTCCCACATTTCCTCCTTGCCATGGTGCCAGACTGGATGCTAAACATCTTCTTGGTCTGATTTAATGTGCCTGTCCTGTGCTCTTGACAATTTTCTTTAAAGGATGCTCATAAAAACATCAGATGAGGTCTCTGGCTGTATAGAACAGAAAGCAGAAGAATTGTTGGCACAGTGTAGCTTTCTGGCTTTATGGAGAATGAGAAGGGTTAAAACCAGTAATTTTCTGATGTATCCCCTTGTTCTCCATCACTGCAACTTACTGAATCCTAAGCCTATGCTTTTGTTTTTGTTTTTTTTTTCTAAAGAGATCCTCTTAAAAGAAAATTTTGGACAGGACACATACAACTGGGATCTGTTAGAGGTGGAAACATTATAAAAATTCATGTTAAAATTGAAAATCTACACTACAAATCGCACAAAAATACATGAGTAGATTAAGAAATTTTATCCTTCTGTTGAGTATGGTTACATTTTGTTTTTCTGCTAAGTCTGCTGCATATGTGGTTATCTTTTGATTGTTAGTGGCTAATAGCTTCTTGACTCCTGCTCCAGTCAACCTGTGCCATCCCTCAAGCCAGGAGTGGTTCCTAATGCACGCCTGGCCCACTGGTCTGCTCAGCTGGGGCTGTGCTGCAGGTGATACAGGCTCTTCCATTGCCCCCTGTCTGTTCAGGCTCAAAAAAGGAGTAGATGTCCATTTCTTCTTTTCTCTGCAGTTTTTTTCAGCTGCCTGTCCTGAGCTGGTAACTCCTACCAAGAAGGAGCCTTACTAACTTGTCTGCAGCTCTCACTGTATGCAGGTACTCCCTTCCTGGAGCTGAGCAGCACCTCTGCATGATGCAGCTTCCCAAAGCTAGCTATGAGATTGCTCTTGCCTTTTAGCCTCTGTGATTGCAGGTCCATTAAGGCATGAACATGATCCAACAGCAGAATTCCCCCACAGATGCAGCACCTCCAGCAGCCCACACAAGTTCAGGTTTTCTATCCAGCATCTTGTTTTAGAACTCTTTTCTTATCCAGCACACCTGCCAGTGTATCACGTCAGCCAACTGCTACTTTTCACACTCCATGTGCATACTTGTGCCCAGTGCAAAGGTATGGCAAATTGGCTCCTTTTATTCCTTTGTGTTTTGTGTACACCTAAAGTCTGTAGCTGTTTCAAATTATTATGGGATGCAAAAAAATATATACTGTCATTCCACATCTAGTTATTTCAGTTATTTTCTAGTTATTTCAGTTAAAGCAACAAATATAGCAATGTAATTGAAAGCATTCTGGTTTTTGTTAGCTTTGCTAGAACTACCTGCTTACTTAACCCTGTCTGTACAGCTGGGATCATCATTATTATTTTAACTCATCTCTGGGTTTGTGCAATTAGCAGTTTCTCCTCAGTGTTAAGCCAGTTGGCTCTATAAGTTATCAATATCAATATAAAATATCAAGCTGTCTGAGACCTTGCTGAGCTGTCACAAAAACACAGCCAGAATTCCCACTGCCTGATATCCATTTGCTCAGCTGGCAACATCCCTCAGTCATTTGAAGTGGTTTCTTTGGAGTAAAATGGTGAAGAGATCATAAGACCTTTGATGATCCTTGCAGTAATACCAAAGTGGTGACAAATCCCTTCATTGGTATGGAGAGATACTCTGGGTTCTCCTATGATCTTGGGTTTCTGCTCCTTGTTTGAAAGGAGACTTGGACATGGTTTCTCACAGAAGCTTGGATTGGACAGTAACACTACAAAATTCAGAATATCATTTTACACTGCCATTGGAACAAGGTAAGATTGTTAAGATCAAAGTATTAAATAAAAAATTCTTGTTTTTTTTTTTTTTTTTAAATCTCTGTGTAGTTACTGAAAAAATTGACTTTGAATTTCACATGTAGTGGGATCACTGGAAGATTGCTACAATTTCTGTATTGTTTCTATGAATTTTTAAAAGATATTCTAATATGTCTTTTTTGGTTAATTTTGAGAATCCTGCAGAGTGAGACAGAAAGTAGGACAATTCTATTTAACTGCTTTAAATTTCCTCTAGATTAGGCCTGAATAGAGCCTTATATTTATCCCCTTTTGCTGCCACTGGAGTGTGATATCACAAAAGGACTGTGTGGTCCCTGTTTACTTGCCTTGGTCAAATTTAGCCTTAATGATATTTTTTTCATTACAGTGGTTACTGCAGTGTAAAAAGCAATGAGACAAGGGAGTATATTGCAGTTGGTTACAAAGTGCTTTATGGTGCTGCTACAGAAAGAGCTTTTAGGGTATACTTGGAAATTCTTATGTAACCTTGTATCGTTTATGCCTTTGCCAGAGTATTTGCTTACTGTGAATTGTGAGATGTGACCCTTTGATACCTGCTTCTAATCTTGCCTCTTCCCAGTTCAAATATAACTTAAAGATCCAGTATATAACAATTTTTCTAAAAAATTAAAGGAGAAGGTTAATGCTTCATAGCCTTTGAAATGTTTTTAAGCTATTCTTGGCTAGTACAAGGATCTGATTTCTATTTCTGGCGGCACTTGAATTATTGGTTGCTAATATTGCATCCAAATTGAAATAGAAGAAAGGAAAGTAAAAAATGATATAAAAATGAAGTTATGTGATTTTAATATCTGCTATTGTGCCACTTGCCAGGAATAGAATAAAATGCTTTCTACCATTTGGTAATTGAGAATTGCTGTGTTCCATTAGCACAGCCAGTCTTCTGCTGCAGCTGGCCCATGAGATACTAATTTTCCCAGCCTTGAACGATTTTCTGTGGGGAGCTGTGGAAATTTGAGTTCACTCAAATCTTGCAGTGTAACATTTAATCTTTGAGATCTTCAAAGACATAAAAGTAATATGCTATGGAATACAAAATCACTTAGTATTCCTCTGTCTCAAGATAATTGCAGGTTAATAGTTATAAAAATGAATGTATTAATGCTGTTGAAAGAAAATATTGGTGGGTTTTGTTTTGTTTTCTTTCCCCCACGCAATCTAAACCTGATTGATAATTTACTTAGGGCTGTGGCTTGTGCATACGTGAAATGTTTCCTAACTTTGGAGTTGTATTAAACTAAAACTGAAAAATACGTTCCTATCCAATAATACTGGGGGTTGGAATCAGTCAGGACCTGTCAGCTTGATGAAGTGTGCCACCTTAAAGTTGTTCTGTATGGAGACCAGTCTGTAAAGTAAATACCAATTTGGAAAGTCTAGGCCACATCAAATCACATATCTTGGGCTCAGCTGTGGCTCACCAATTTCAAGGCCACAAAGAGAAAATACAAATAACTGGTCTGAGCACCTGCATAATCCAAAGCACAAAATATCACTCAGTAATTCCTGCTGTGGAGGAAATTAATCTATTCTAAGACATAAGTAAAAGCTGTCAAGTCTGATAAATTGTAACTGAACTCAGTATCTTTGAGAAAAACCTACCATTTGAAATTAAAGACTAATCATCAAGAAATTCCTTAGTTCCTTTGGTAATCACTTTGTTACTCATGGCTGTGACTGGCTCATACTCTGCTGTTGGGGTGAAGGAAGGAGTTATTTGAGTGGATTAAATGTATGCTAATGCTGTCCTTTGTCCATTTCTGCCTTTCTCCTAGTGCACTTTTTTCAAACTGTAATTCTCAGCTTGGTGAAAAATGTGTGCAGTGATGTGAAATGGCTAAATTAGAGTAGACTAAAGACTAGCAGGAAATAAAATTATCAGAGAAAAGACAATGAAAGAAGAGAATATAAGCCATGGAAAGCACCTCATCCTGTAATGCAGTGAATATTGCAACTTCTTTGCCAATGGGCAGAAGTGATGCATATCAACTGAGATAATTATGTAGTGGTGTTGAAATCACTAAAGTCGTTTAAGTTTGATTGAGAACAGAATTTGTCCGCTTATGATCCATTTTGGGCATATTGCTCACGTAAAAATACAAAGATGGGTTTAGTTTTCTGAACAGATGTCCTTGATGTTTATTTGAGCAGCCCTGTACAAATGTTCTGGAACTTCTGCTCATCATCCAGGGTATTTCTTGAACCTCTAATGCAAAACTCTTGGACAGGGAGAAGGATGTTAGGTCTTGTAATGCAAGTGTGAATTTAAGACTGCACAACAAAACTGTATTTTGAACTGGGAGTTGTGCACAAGGTGATAGGAAGTTATCTCGCTTATCTCTTTATTGATTCAGGAAGGCTTAGCAAGGCAGGATTTTGAAAGACATGTCTTTGACTTTTGAATTTAGCAGGACTCTTCCTTGTCTGCTGTGCTTAGTTATTTTTACTTAGTTATTCTCAGTTATTTTCTCACTAATTCTCACCTGACCTTTTGGTAACTCTTCTGTTAACAAACTGTTAATTTCTGGATACTGAGCTCAAAGATGTTTTGCAGTGGAAAATATTTTGGGAGGAGTTATTTTTCCTAATGCCACCCATCTCTCGTACACTTTTGTCTCTCTGAAAATCTGATTACAAATGAATGATTGTGCTGTAAGTCCAGCCTGTAATATGGTGACACCATTTTTGGTACAGCCAACTACTTTAAAAAAAACTGTAAGGTGGTTTTTGAGAGATAAATTCTGAATATGACATACTGCAGGTTTCTCTAGATTCTTCCAGCTGCAGTGCAGCTCAACATCTCAAATATGCTCCTTTTATCCACATAACTTTACATTATGTTTCAGTCAGCTGTGTAAACAAGAAAAATCACAATATAGTCTAATTCTGCATACTTGCATAGTAAGGGACATTTTATAAAAAGTATTACTTTTAATTTTCTTCAGAACATGTTTACAATTATCTGTGTATTAGGTATATAACTGCTGTACATACTGTTGTATTCTGAGCTGTGTTCTTAAGCAGTGAAAACCATTTACAGTTTCCTTTTATTTCCAATTTAAGAAGACATTGATCTAGTACCTTAAGGTATGGACAGATGTCTCTAGCAGTATTTATTTATTTATATTTAAACATAATGCCAACAACTGTGAGTTGAGTTTTGTCAGCAATTTTGTTTTGGAGAATTTAGATGGGTTATCCTGATCCCTGAATGCAAGGGGCATCTTTAGCATCCATGTGCTCAGCAGCCAGGGATAGGCAGAAGGGACTTAGTTTTATCCTCTTATCGAGGCTATAAATAACTTTATAATTAAAACATACAGCCTCTGTGAGTTGAGGTTCTGAAGTAATTTCAGTGTTGAATGTTATTGATGCCTTATCATTAGACACATGGTCTGCTAATTATGTCTGATTTGGGCTGTGCCTGGAGTCTCCTGTAAGAGAGGACCATGAATTTTGGCCTTGGTTTCACAGGGGTTGTGGATTAATAGAGGCTGCTTTGCTGTGCAGCAGCTCACATTTCTGTTGTTGATGTAACTCGGGATCTTATCAACTGCCTGCTGAAGCAGCTTGTAAAGGTAGGGTGTGATGCACACAGTAAGTGTCCTCACTGTTTACTCGGCATCTTTGAGTGAGTTTTTGCAGAGGGAATGACAAGAGCCAAGGAATGAGCAACATTTCTTGTACAGGGAGACCGGAGGGCTCCAGATTGAGCCAAGAGTATGGACAAGCCTGTGCCCAATCCAGATTTTAGCTCCTGGAGTTCTGTTTATCAGTTCTCCTTAAGAATATATGTGTACTTGCTGAGGTGTGTGTTCTCTAAGCTGCAGTGACTCCAGTGTTCTCCATCCCAGCCTCACTTTGCAGTAGCTCCTGAAGTCTCATGTAAGTTATTCTGGCTAGTGGGAGAAATAATAGCAGGGGGACATGCAGTGACACCGAAGATGCTTAAATATAAAAGAGCACCCAAATTAGGGAAGAGCCACTCTGGCTCAGGAAACTTGTGCTTTTTTGGAGCAGCCTGGAGTTCAGTCCTGGCTGTGCTGCCTGACTGCTCTGCAGAGAGCATGGGCAGGCAGCTCTGCTTCTGCTTGAACCTTTTCCACATGGTTTGCACACTGGCTCAGAACAGCACCATTGCAACCTGCTTCAGCCTGCCCCCATCACACTGACTTTGACTTTAGCACTACAGTCAGGGAACCAGGAATAAATGAAAAAAATTTTTTGAAAGTCCTGAGGAGTGGTCATGCAAACCTGGGTGGATGTGCTGGTCCAAACAGGTGCTCTGTGCTGCTGCAGCACCACGTTTTCCCAGTGTGCCAGCCAGCCTGTTCAAAGATGGTATCTCTGTGCTGCACTGTGTCCTGCAGCATCAACACACCCACTGCCCCTGCTGCTTGAGTCCTCATCTGCTCAGGGAAGTAGGCCTTTTAAAAATGTAAACACACTTGTGTCAGTGGATTTTGTGGATCTCTAATCAATTGCATCCCTTTGTGCAGACAGCCCTCAAGCCACTGGTTCTTGTAATGTATATCAGAAAAAGTGGCAGTATCATGCAGTCACATATATACACACAGATTAGCAAGTCATTCTGGCTTTTCTGTTTTATGCTTTTTCTCCTAAGTTGCCTTCACTTGCTGCTTCAAGATAAGTGCTCTGTGGTGTAATCTCAAGCTTGTTTCTAAGAGGTAACCAAAAAATATGGAAAACTGAGACATATTGCCCTTCATTCCTCTATGTCAACTGAAGTAGAAAATCTGCAAGAAGATGGCCTGAAGATTTCTGTTAGCCAGTGGAAATTTTGCTGATTCATGCCTGTCACAGATCTCCTAATGAAGAAGAGTCAGGGAGACAGATTGAATGCTTTGGCTCTGTAGAGGGACCAGGACGCTCGGCTTCCTCCACATGACCTGCTTCTGGAGAGAGCTGGCACTTGGTGTGTTTGTTAACAGGGCCTTTTCAGGTGCATTGAGCTGAGGCACCCTGGAATCAGAACACACACAAGAGCAGGCTGCTGTAGAAAATGTTACCTAGATCTACAAATACCAGACCGGGAGCATTACCTGCATCCATAGGAAGACAAGACATTTAAGTTCAGGGAATTGTCAGATGTTTCCTAGCAAACCTATGTATGGTAGACTGAATCACTGCTACCCCCAGCCTTCTGTATGTCCCTGCTGTCAGAGACTTACACACTTCTGCCACAGGGTGCTGCCAAGAGATTGTGGGCAGGTTCATTATCTGCATCAATTTTCTATGATGAAATTTCATCAATTTCTATGATATTTTTTCCTGAGTTTTAGTGCAAACCCACCTTTACCAGCTGATGATGGTAAGCTGATGTGTCTGAGGCAGAACAAACAGCCAGGGCAGCAATGTCCTCAGCAGTGACAGCTGGAGCCAGCCCTGCTGACTGTCATGCTAAATGTTCAAAATAATTAACAACAGGTAGGTTCTCCAGGGAACATCTGCAAAACTTGTCTGTTTAACATGTTTATGTGCCTCCTTTCCTTGTGAAGTATGTGAACACTACCAGCCTTTTGCACAGCCCTCTGTGACCTCCCTGCTTTAGGCATGTACTGTAAACTGTGCCTTCTAATGTTGATGTGGTCTCAGACAAATGTCAAAATTATGTCAGGGTAACAGGCTGCTGCTTTTTATTTGTGGCACTGTGACTATCAACCTGATAGACTCCCAGAGTGATTCAGACAGGAAGGCCCTCAGGAGTTCATTTAGATGTTCCTAGTCTTCCTGAGTAAAATGTGAAATGTGTCGGCTTTAACCTTTTTGCTGAGGTTTTAAGCGAAGCTGCATTGCTTCATAACTTCGTCAAATATGGGGAATTGAAACATAAAAAGAAATTCAGGGGAATGGGAAGCAAGTTGAAGAGAATGTATTTAGAGACAGCCATTGATTAGTCTAGTCCATGAGACATTGCCAGAACAGCCATGGGTAAGATGGTCAGTTTGAAGGAAGAAAAATTAGATTTCTAGTGCTAAATCTGACAGCAAGGGATGAATCTTGAAAAATTGGGTGATTCTAACACTGGAAGCACTCAAAGGGCAGTTTAATCAACAGCACTGCAAACCCTGTAGCAACAGTAAAAAAATGAATGGGACCATCTTCACATTGTTTAGAAAAGGAAACAGACTTATAAATCCATGCTGTTTCAGATTATCCTGATACTTTTAATACCATTATGTATGAAGCACAGTGAATAAATGCCTAACAGTGTTTACATGTTTAAACATTGAAATTTATTATTAAATTTATCATATTTATCCACTTCTGCTGACAGCTTTAATGAACTGCAGGTCTTAGAAGTTTTATTTTCCCCGTGGTCATTCATGAAATCATTACTGAAGGGCTGATGGAGTCAGGCAACCAAGCTTTCAACAGAAAACCTAACTCCATTTAATTTCCCATAACAAGAAAAGGAGGAAGCTATGTATAAAATTGAAGATCTAATAAGTATGACAAGTCACCATGTAACTGGTGGGTTTCTTTTCTTTCAATAATATGCATGTTGTCTCTTAACTTTTTGATGATAAAATGCTACATCATTCCTTCTTCCTCCCATCCCCCTGATTCAATCTGCCCCTATGGGAAGCTCCCCTCTAAGTTATATATTTGGAAAAGTAGGACAATTTCAATTCTTCCTCCCAGAAAGGTGCCTTCTTCTCAGGCTTCTGAGTCATCATGGCTGTGACTCACATGGCTTGCTTTCATGAAGATGAGTCACTCCAAATTTTCTGGCATTGAGACTGTCCTACTCTCTATCAGTGTGTTATCTGCTCTACACTGGAAATGCTCTGAAGCATAGAGTTTAAAGTAAGCAATAGTGAAGGGTAACAAATGAGAGAGAAAATCTTCAAGTGATAGTGGGGGAGACAGGAAGTGGAAGAAGATGATGGTGATAAAGTATAGATTATTCTGGTGACATTAGCTGATCTTCCTTGGACTGCCAGGTTCCATGGACAACGGTTCAGGAGACTGTTAAAGAAAAATTCTTAGCAAGTTAACTGTGAGAAAGAGATAGAAAAGTCTTGAAGAGGCTGAAATAGCTGATATCTGAAACTGAGAAGCCTTTTTAGCTTCCCATAGCTAGGAAGCATGTCAGCAGGTATAAGCCAAAAAGCCAAAGTAGAATAATGATCACATGCTGTATAAACTACAAGGGTAAATATTTACCTTTTGTGAGACTGTATTTCTTCTCTTCAAAGAGACCTAGAGGAGAGTAGTAAGAGCAAAAATGGGTTTTGCTTTGATCATGTGGCCACAGACATGCACTTTGAAAAGGCTCCCCAGAGGCTGGACAGGTTGTCTCTTTGAATCTTCCCCCACTTGGCTTTTTCTCTCCTGTGTCCTTTTCTTGAATGTGCTGAAGAGCTTCGGGAGCCTGCAAGGCAAACTGAAATAAAGCTGAGGGATCTTGGGTGGCTCAGCTCTACTTCAGCATTGGAAGTTGTGAGGTCAGAAGATGCAGCAGAAAGGACACTGGATTAGGAAGCAGATTTGGATTCAGTTCCCCATTGTATGACTTCTGTCAAGTCACTGAAGGCAGCAAAGAGGTTTCTTTCTGTCATGCTGAGTACCCCCTGTGTTATGGGAAATCTTTTTTTAATGCTTTCCCATGGAACCTCACCACGCTCCACTGTTTTAATTTAAAATGCATCTGGAGGAACAGTTCCAGCTAGTATCCTCATTCTGCAATAGCTCAGTAATTAACTCTCAGATAAGAAGAAGACCAGATTCCAATATTATTCTTTCTGAGTTAATGTAAAACCACTAGATCAGAGGAGTAGCACGCCACCTGGCTAGTGCAGTTCTTAGGTGGGACACTAACCTTCCTTTTGTTGACTTGTGTAACCGAGGAACCAAGATGAATCAGATGGGAGAAAAGGGTTGTGGAAAGATCTGTTCTGGAGCCAGATGGTCAGAGACCTCACTAGACCTGGTGGAAACTTGTCCTCTTCCTCCTGCATATGTCATTTCTGGGTCTTGTACAATGGATCTTTTATTGTGTTTAATAATACTTCAGCTTCATGGCTGAGGAGCTCTCTTATGTCCCTTGGCCCTTCATCTCCGGTCACATGTGCAGACTCTGGTGATTCATGCTTTTTCTTGGGATTTACATGATGAGGGTTGAGCCATGTTCAGACAGGAGGGACCTAAATCTTTCTGTGTCCTGTGCAACTGCTCTTTTCCAAAAACAACTAGAAAAATGGTGTAAGGTGGTGGGACGCTCAACTAGGCAAGTGCAGCAGCTGCCTTGGGCAGGGACCCGCTCCTGTCAGCACCAACGTGCCTGCCAGGTACAGCTGCAGTAAGGTCAGGAGCTCTGGAGTTCTGCACCTTCCTCAGGTGTCAGCATCTGCTCAGAGTGTAAAAGCCTGGTGAGCTCTTGTTAAGGGACACTGTCAGCAGACTAAGGGCCTTCAGTACTCTGTGACCCAAGTTCTGACTTTTTTTTTGCAGGGGATGGGAGGGTGGATCGTTAAGGTTAGTAATGGAGTGAGTGTTAGGACTGAAGTCCACCTGCCATTTTTGGTTGTTGTCCTGAGCAGACTGAGGTCATGGATACCCAGAGCTGAAGGGTGGGGAAGGTTATGTCACCGAGAAGTTTTCAGACTTAACCAAAATGCCTGCGCTTCCTTGTAATATTATCTTTCCTTCAGAGCAATCTCTTCAAATCCAGCAAAGAAAGCAAGCATTGCTTGGGAATGTTTCTGCAAAAATAGCAAAATAGAAGTAATTTTTAAAATCACATCATTTTGATTATGTAACAGAGTTTGCATTGTTCTTTCTGCTATGTACTTTATTTGTCATGGTTATGTTTTGTAAGGGGCTCCACAACACATAATTTGAAGGAATTCAGTTTATTCTGAATTAAAGTCTGTTATTTGTTGCAACATGCATTTTTGTAGTTATTAGACTTAACATCCAACACTTCTAAACACATGCTGAATTCCAGTCAAACCAGTTGATAGTGTCTCTTTAAATTTATTGCAGTGCTTTCATCAAGCTAACTAGCACAATAGTCAGTGCCATGAAGAAGCTTAAAACATGCATATTTTATGAGAATTTCAGAGAGCTGCCACACAAAAAGAGAAGCAGGCTATGTCTACAGTGCTATCACTTCACCTATTGTAACCTTCTCAAGGTTGTTTTTTAGATAAAAGGAAAACTGCAATGTATGATCACTGCAGAGCAGGGTCAAAGATCATAAGAAGTGGGAGGAAAACAATGACTTGTGTCTGAGGGCATTTACTTCTTGTCACCTTGGTGCATGCCATCTGATCATCAAACTGTTCAGAGCTTTATTCGGGTTATTATTGGAATCATTAAGAATATGTTAACACCCAACATTTGTTTCTGGATTTTGGGGTTTTTTTCCTAAATGGTTTGAAATGTTGGCTGGGTGTTTCCTGTTTTTTGTTAACGCTGAAGGCTTGTGACAGCTGGGAACCACACAGGATTCACAAGATATATATAGCATCCTTTATAGTCAGTTTCTATGAATCCCTATGAAAACAGCTTTTCTCTTTAATGAGAATGAAGGGAAAGGCTTGCTAGAATGAAATGCAGTAGTTGCCTGTTTAAAAATAAACCAGCACAGTGTGCATCCCAGAATATTTACAGGTTAATTCAACTATAAAACACCGCTGGGAATAGTAGTTCAGGTCTAGAATTACGCAAGTAAAACCAAGAGTGCGACACACCTTGTGTTTGCTAGGCCATGAAGAAATACGTGGAGCAGTATTATTGCACATAAATATATAGGAAGAACTGCAGCTGTTTTTGTCTGTTGGCAAAGGCGGCAGCCAGGGACAGGGGTGACCTCCACACAAGATGTAGCTGGTGCGTGCAGAGTTCTCTGGGAGTGGGTGGCTGTGCAGAAAAGCCAGCAGAGCTTATTCCTGCTGCTGGGGCTGGGTGGGGTCAGGCTGTGTGCGACTTGTGCGGCTGGGAGGGTGAATGAGCACCCAATGAGTCCATGAGGATGGTGCTCCATGTGCAGGATGCTCCTAGTCCGTGAAAAGATGTGGGCTGCTGAGCATTTGCTCTTGCCTAGCATTTGTTTCAGATTTCTCACGAGGCAACCTTTGAAGGACTATTTACACAGAAGTTTAAGAGGCATGATTAAGATAGCTGTCCCTGGAATTATTTTCCAGTTTTTATTCATCGGCTTTGTATGCCATCTTTTTTTGTTCATGCTCCTGTCTGGCTGATCATACCATGTGTGATTATCAGACTGCTTCAGCTGGCTTCCCTCACAGCAGCAAAAATGTGCGATTCCAGTGGCATTTGCTGGGCACTTGTTTCTTTCTTCTGATCTCTGCTGCTTGGTTTAACCAAAATCCTTCATGCCCAAGCTTTAATAGATCTCTGCCTCTTGGAAAACCCTTATTTTCCACCTCTTGATAGGATAGCTGTCAGGAGGAGTCCCATACCTTCCTTGCCGCAGCTCTTGAGACAGGGCCTGAGCTACCCCTGGCTATGATGGGGCTCAACCAAACAGGCCTCAGTAGAAGTCACATTCTTAATACTTCACTATACTGACTTCAGACACCTTACATGCAGTCAGGAGCCTGACTTCCTTCCTGCACAGGGCATGTGAGCCTGGGCTTTGTGCTCTGGATGTGCAGTCTTGGATCAGCTCACTGGCAGGCTGAGCTCAAGTCTGCCAGATGGACAGCAGTACCCTTTGCAGCACGGGCTGGAGCAGGAGCTTGTTCTTCATAGTTACCCAAATCATGTAGTCATTCTGCAAACCCTCTGATGTTTGCCTCATTTTCAGTGTCCTGCTCAACAACAGCAGCAAATGAAGCAAAGGTTACTCAGAAAGCAGGTGCTGTCAGCGCTGAGATTTGTCCCAAATCCAGGTCTAGCCTGTGTCCTGAATGAGGAAGAGGCAACAGCCTTGGACTTGTACAATTACAGACACTATCGTGTGTTTCTTTTTCTTGTCTCAGTGTTTGCTGGGCCATCCTAAATCTCTCCTTGCTTCTGCTGTGAGATAAAGCAGTCCTATAAGGCTCTCAGAAATATGAATTTCAGGACAGTGGGATGGAGATAGAAGATGTGATCAGATAAGCCATCCTAGAAAGTCTATTGCTATGTGAAAAAACAAATTAAAAGAAGTCCAAATAATTTAGTTGGAAATGGCAACAGGATACCACTGGATCTGATTTGTAATGGAACAATCAGTCACGGGATTCAGAGTAAGTAGACAATGTGTAATATTTATGTTATATAACTTCAGAAAATGGTGGGAAAAGGAGCCAGTGCAGGGCATTCAGAAGTGCAGCTAATGGCAGGGCCGTGAAAGGACAGTCCAGAGAGTCTGCAATAGAGACCAAGGCTGGCATGTCCCCAGGAGCATCACAAGATGGTCATCAGGAATGGTTCTCACCTGCTGGCATCATGTACATCTCAGTGAGCTGTGTTGGAAAAATTGGAAAACAAAGGGAATCACAGGAGGGAAGTGAGGCTGCAGTTTTCTTTCCCCAGCTTTCCCAGGAGCTGCCTTTCTGACTGATGTGCCCCATAGGAAGGATCTGTGACTGAGCAAGGGGGCTCCTGGGAGCCATGGCATGAGGCAGGGCTGGGAATAAAACCACTTGGTGAGTAGTTTCTCCTTCCCATCGGTCAGAAGCTATGTCAGAGCTGGTTAGAACTGGGGGCAAACTGCTCACAGTTCACGCTGTAGTGAAGTGTCAGGAATAGATTGTGTTTGAGACAGACTCATGCCTTCTGCAAGGAAAGCATTCTAAGTATGGGAAGATGGTTTTTTAGTCTAGAAGTGGTGGCAGAGAGACCAATGATCTCACATGTTTCTGTGGCCTGGTTTCCACGCTCCAGGATCACTGGTTTATCTATGTAATACATAATTCCTGACAGTCTACTTCTACAGCTGGTAGACTGATGTGTAATACATCTGTGACGAGATGACTTGCTTTGCATCATTTGAATGAGCAGAGTTTCTCTGAAAACTTTCTAAGGTGGTGGTCTTGTTGCTGCCACAAATTGCTCAAATGGCAGGAGACAAACCCCAGCATAACTGTGAAGCATTGAAGAGGTAATATTGGATTTCACTTTTATGATGAATAACAGGATGGGTAACAGCTTCTAATGGGAAGGAGTAGCCAATAATGACAGAAATGATCCTGGGGCAGATTGAAATTATTCCATATGGTCTGGGAAAGATTTGTGGTGTCTATAAATAAGCAATTAATCTTGTGAGGGAAGGAAAAAAGAAAAATAAAAGAAGGAAACTATTGCTACTTGAGTAATCTTAGTCTAGCAGTCTAAAGGAGTGGGAAAGGAGTAAACAGCAAAGATGTGCAACCAGTTATCTAGTAAGGCAAAAAGAAAACAGGATGCTATTTTTCTGCTATTTTTCTGCAGGAATCTGTAGTGTATTCATGTTGATACTGGTTTAAATCTTGTTCAAATGCTGTAATAAGGCGAGAGGGGTTTTACTACTAACTTTGTATTTGACTTAAATTCTTTATTGTACATTTTTTTTGTCCTTTTATTTCATGCATACTAGTTAGAACTGAAAAAAACCTGAAAAATGTACAAGTTTGTTTTAGAAATTGACTTTGTAGATATATTTTTTTCTTGGTTTTCTCCACAATCTAATATTCAAAATTCAAGCAGTCTCTGTTGGTTTTCTTGGACTGTATTTATCTCATATGTTCTATATTCTTATTTATCTTACAAATATCCAGCTATTAGGCATTAGCCATTTGGTTTTCATTGTTTGCACCGTTATTTCTTCTGGTAAACTGTTCAGCTGTATATATGTAGGAGTTTAAATAATGGAATATTCATTGAAAGGTTTAATCATTCCACAGTATTATATGAAGAAATATTATGAAAATATATCAAATTTCCATTTAGTGATTTAAAACCATTCTTAAGAATGATAATGTATATTTGGAATGATAGCTATTTATATTGGTAGAGAGTTAAAGAAAGCATGACTTCTTATTTATGAGATCAGTACAATAGTCCTAATATAAGCACTTTATTCTAAATAATGCTTTTTTCTTGAAATGCACAACCAAAAATGAAGAAGGTATATAAAATTTCCATCTTTTTAATGATAGTCACTTCTAGAGAAATATCAGCATTGTGTGCTTTCAGTCCACATCCACTGAGAAATTAAATGAAAAATCATGTCATTCCCAGACAAGAAAAAAAACATTAATTTGGCTGAAAGCGTAAATACATATCTGATAATTAGAAATCTTATTAGAGTGTTATTAGAATTTTCGAATACACCAAAAAGCAAATCTTAAGTTCAAACAGAAAGCTAAGCACAAGTGCAAGTGTGTTATCCATATCTTCATTGGAAGGAGTAGCAGCACACAAATCAAAGACATTTGTATCTGTCAGTAAGGATAATGGCAAAACCCAATAGTGATTTTAGTCAACCTTGAACTTTATTTTATTTTTTTAAATTATAAAATTACCTTAGTGAATTGACACTTCAATTCCTCCATTTTCTTGCTATTCATATGTTTCTGTTCTGACATTGAAACACTTCCTTAGTGAAGGTATCTAATAATTGTTAAAACCCTGGAGACTTACTAAGAGGAAAAAGAAAATAGATGTTTCTGTGTCCTAGACTCTGACTTCTATTTCTCCTAGAAATCTTTTTACACCATTGTTGCAGTGCTTAGCAAAAGTAGTACTTCTCTTATGCGGGAGAAAGAATAAAGGTTTCTTGCTGTGTGCTTGCTTTTAAACATAGCAAACCAGAATGTCTTGAATTAAATCCATCAGGAAAACAAGACTAGAAAGTAATTTTTTTTGTTCATAAGTAGCCTATTTGTTCATAAGTTTCTCTGTAGCCTATTCTCATATTATGGCTGTAAAGCTGCATCTGCAGCCTTGGTAGGGTTGAGGACATTTAATTTGATTAACAATGTCTCAACGAAGTGCAGCAGCCCCCAGCTGTGAGGAAATTTCCAGTGATTCTCAAATAGGTATGATACAGGTCAAAGCTGCTCAGCTTGCTGTCCAGGCTACAAAGGTAGCAGATGATGGATCAAATGCTCATGTGTTTTTTGGCTGAGAGTAGGGCAGTGGTACTTACCAAACTCTTTAGGTTGCTTTGTATTATCTTTGGACATTTGGATTTTAGGACAGATTCTTTTATAATGCAGACAGTTGACCTCCCTGGTTGGGAAGGGTTCATGAAGAAACAATTATGGCAATTACTAATTTTATTATTTTTTTTTAGGACGGGGGGATAGTCTCTGATGATGAGGTTGTTGGATAAATTTTGCTCATGAAGCTGGTTTCTGCTGCTGATAATAAAATTAATTAACCATTGATAAGCAATTTGGATTGTATAATGATCCTTACTTTGTTGCTACTTTGAAATGGTTGGAAATTATTTTATAATCCCCTTGCTCAGAAAGCAAGTTTTGGGTAATTCTCTGTCTTTTCAAGATGCCATCAATCAGTAGGTGCCTGTCTTCTTTCTGTTGTTGGGTACTTGCAGCAGTTATTGGGGTGCTAATGTAATGAATTTTATCTGATGTAATTACTCAGATGGGGGTGCTGGACACAGGAGACATGCTCTCGATTAGCTGTTGTGAGATGACCCAATCTGCAGCCAGGGCAGTGCTTCTACAAAATGTGGAAGCTGTGGTAGAGATACTTCTAAGAAAAAGAATGTGGTTTTTTTTTCTGATGACTTATTTTAACTGATAAAATGTCAAACATATAGGAAACTTCCATATTTCTACAGTCACTTTTCTATCCAGGTCACACAGTTGAAGTTGTGATGGCAGAAATCTACAGGCTCAACAGTAAAGAAGTGTTGAAATTGAGCTCTCTGTAATAGTGTTCAGTGTAGCCCTGGGATAAAGAGAATAAGACCTTGTCAAATTTGTAAACATGTTCCAATATCACAATTTTACTAAACTGGAAGTCCAATTGGAAGAGTTTTGGAGGTCAGCCATCCAGGTTGAGTTGGGACTGCCTTGTAGCTCAGTGGGGAATAAGTACAACAACCTAGGTCTGTGAGTGATTGGAGCAGGGGGAGTCTGTGTAACTGTTGGATGTATTTCTATAGTAATTTTAGTCTGGATTCCCATGGAAAAGATGTATTCACTAACCATGTTGTGTGACTGTCAGGTCATCTCAGAAAATTTTGAGCCATTTGTCAGTATGACAGTGAAGTCACAAACATGTTCTTGTCTTGTGTGTTTTATGAAGAGAAAGGAGTGGAGGAAAGGGGAAGCTCTCCATGAGGTGAAAGACGTGGGGTGCTTCATATGTTTCAGGCAAGAGATGCTGTCAGAGTCCCAGCCACGTGAGATGATTGAAGCAGAGCTCACAGTGAAAGATCAGGTACATCTGATAAGAAACCAGACTTCCTTCATTGTACTGACTATAGAGATTTTTTTTAGATGGTAACAATGGCATCCAGAGTAGCTGGAGAGATGTTAAATCCTATTTCCAAGCACCCTTTATATAGTCCAAGGTCTAAAAGTAGGGAATTTATATTCTGTCTATACTATAAAGCACTGCACAGCCTGTACAAGCATTTTTCAGAAAACTAAT
This sequence comes from Parus major, assembly GCF_001522545.3. NCBI lineage: Eukaryota > Metazoa > Chordata > Aves > Passeriformes > Paridae > Parus > Parus major. The sequence goes on along the minus strand of NC_031769.1, from coordinate 16,648,075 downwards.
TTCTAACAAAATCCAAGGGACAAAGCTTTGTGCCAGCCCATGAGCTTGCTGAATTCATGCCTACTAACCACAAAGGGTAGCTCTGCAGATTGCTTTGATGGAGCTCTGTTCCTCTGTGGCCTTTTGACGATTTGCTATTCCTTAGCACACAAATGGGTAGTAAAGTGTTACACAAAGCAGCATTTTACTTGTCAGCTGCACCCCTGCTGCTGATGCTTCCCTCTAGGGAGCCATTGAGTTAAATGCTGCATAGTCAGCTGGATGTATTTTTCTTCTCTTCCATGGAATGACTTCACCTCATTACCTCCCAGGTGAAACTGGATCTGTCTGCATCAGCAACCTGCTTCTGATTTCAAAGAATGAGTTAGAATTTATGACTGTTGACTGGGTGAGGCAAAGACATTGGAGCACTAGCCTATTTTAAATCTATTAGACCAACTTTCTTTTGCAATCACTGCTTCTGGAATTAATTGCTGGGCATTCTTGGTCAGTTTTGTTTTCAAGTACCACAGTAAAAAGTTGAAAAACATAGGAAAGGAGGGCAACACTACAGAAGAAAATTTAAACTGTGACTCCTGGGAAATGTCACACTAGTCTTAGATGTAATGTTCAAATAGTTATTGCAGATCTCCATTTATCAGTTTCAAAAGTGTATTGCTAAAAATTGAAGTATGCAGAACATAAAAGTGAACTAGGAAAAGAAGGGGGAATCATACTGGTTTGTTTGCTTCTCTACTATAGCAGCTTAGATAACGCAGGCTGAATGCTTTAGATTGTCTTTGTAGGATATGTTTGAAAATTCTAAAGCAATTATTTAAAAAGATGTAAATCCTTTCATTTCTATGGAGATGAGCAGAAACAAATAGTTACAAGTGTAAACTAGGATCCACTGTATCTGCAATTAAAAGCCTGTGCTCTCCCAGGGTGTCTGCATTTCCAGAGTGCCTGAATCCAGGCTGCCCAGTGTGAAGTTCCTTGGCATTCATCTCCTAGTAGCCTAATCCTGCACTGACAGTTCTAAGGAGAAATCTTCTTTGTTCATTGTCCCTTAGCATTCAACAGAATCTATTTAATGCAGGCTAAAATAAAAAATAACACACTCAGCTGGTTCTGTTACTCTAAAAGCCAGTGCAGAAACTGAGTAAGTTGGATCACATGGAGCAATTTCACGTGCATTTGAGGCAGCTGCAAGCCAAGAATGAGTGGACTGAAAAAACATCCTCAAATTCTGTCTCCAGGTGTTGTTTCATACTTCTGCATGTGCTGCTATTTGCAGCACTGTTTCTTACAGAGCCCAGGTGGGAGAAGCACTTCCCACAAGGCCCTTGGGAGCACTTAGTGTGCTGGTGCCCTACCAGCCTGCATGCCTTGTTTCTGTTTCCCTTGGAGCTTACCAGCTCTCCATTAGCAACTGCTCTGGTGACACAAAAATGCTGTAAGTGTGATACAGGTCTCTGGGGACAAGGTGTCTAGGGAAGTGGACTGAATTTGTTTGGGGTTGTAGGGAGATGGTTCATCCTGCCTGAGAATGCCCAGCTTCTCCAGCCAACATAAAGATGCCTTCTGAGCTGATGTTCTTTTTAGATTGTGTAGTTTCTTTGCAAAATAGCTCACATAAACCTCTGCTTGATTACTTCTTAACATTTAAGCAATTCATGTGATCTGTGTTATTGGGAAGAACACTGTGTTTGATTTTGTCCTTCATTCATTAATCAAAAGTGGTAATCATATCAAACTGATCTAACAATAGAATTGAAGGGAAAAGTCAGAAGCAGAAAGAGATTCTGAAGGAAATTAAAAAATGGAAGAAAAAGATCAGCAGAGTAATTTCTGCAGATGCAGCTCAGGACTGGGAAGATGCCTCTTTCTGAAAGGCAAGTGCTCTAAAGGCAGACAGGAGAGACTGGAGCACTAAGTGAATTCCCAGGCAAAAGCCTGGGAAGGGCATCTCCCAGAGCTCAGAAATTCTGACCCTGCTGGCTTCTGCTACCCTGCTGCATTGTCCCTGCTTGCTTCTCCAGGCTGTGAGTTCCTTGGGCAGGGATCATGTGTCTCTGCCATCCAGTGCTCTCGTGAGTGCCATGAAATATTTCAGTGCTCCGGTGAAACATGAAAACTGAGAGGGCACCTTGAGGAGGGAAGTGTGTGATAAAAAATGTAACAGGGTTTTTTGGTGTGAGGAAATGGGACACTTCCACTATACCCTACTAAGTGTCACTTAATAAATTACTTAGTGCTGCAAAGAGGCATGGAAGCACTAAGGATGTGTGAATGGATTAGCTGCCTGGCACCTAAAGGGTGCATTTAAGAGATGAGATGCTTTTTCTAGGGCACATTCAGACACTTGAGCTAAAATGCCCAGAGATCATTATTTTACATTGTTCTGTTGAATCTGAGACAAACTACTTCCAGAATAATTCTGGGTGCTGAAGCTGTCTCTGGGGATGGGAGATGCAATTTTGGGTCCTCCAGCTCCAGAGAGGACCTGCACCTCTGATGCCCACAGTTCAATGGTAGGTGTAGGTGCTCCTGGTTTTTCTGCGCCCAGCTGGAAAAGACCAGTTCTGCAGCCATTATTGAATCGGTGTTTTAATCATACAAAATTTAAGCTCTCCCTCTTCTCAGCAGTATTTTTTCACTGGAGTGGATTCAGACAGTTAAATAATTTAAATATGACCCAGACAATTCTTATTTTGCAAATAATAGTTGAAAAGTATTTGCTCAGCCGTGGCCTAAGGTAGTGCTAGAGTTTTCCTTCAGCCCATATCTCATAGCTATAAGTTAGCAAAATAGGAATAGTCCCCATTTTTCAATGGAGGCCCTGGTCTGCTTGTCTCAGTTGGTAGAATTCAAGTATTTGTGATACATCCCCCACATGACATAGGTTTGTTAGGGAAAAAGTGGTGTCACAGCTGCATTGCCATCAGCACTTGCAGGCAGATCTGCTGCTCATCCATGGGCTGAGCATGACAGGAGGTGTGGGAAGGGTTTTCAGTCTGATCTGCTGATGAGGATGACTGCAGGATATGTGTGTGGATAGCTGGAGGTCCTTTCCCCCTGAAGAAGGATGGCTGTGGTGCCTGTGTAGTCAGCAGGGATCCTGAACAAGCAGCTGGGTGTGAGGGCAGGTGCCCAAACCCTCCTCAGGCAGGAGGGGAGGGGGAGCACAGGGGAGGTCAGGAACATCTGTGCTGTTGGCTTCCCACGTACAGGCATAACTTCTCTTTTGAACTGAGCATTTTCCTCTTGCTCTTGTTGAAACAAATAATACATCTCCTAGACATGCTTTTTAGGCAGGATTCTGTCTGGTTCAACTGGGGAGGACCAAGGACCACAGCCTTTGCCACTGGGTGGGACTGGTGCTTTCAGACCACTTACTACCTCCTTGTGATCCACATTAAATAGGGCAGAAGGTAACATAGTGCTGTGCTAGGTATTTTTTGGCAGAAAAATTGTGATTTGCTGATGGCCTTTCCCCAGATAAATGCTGTTCAACTACATTCTTGTAATTAATATTTAATCAGACACTAATAGTACTTTATGCAGAATTCAGATGTGCTGGTGAGACCTTGCTGCATCTCAGAGCTTAGAGTGGTACTGCTTAGGGAACAGTTGTGTCTATATTTTAAGATGGTACATTGACAGATAGCTCTGCTTGCATCTCTGCAGTCAATGTAGAGGAAATGTATCATAACCTAGGTAAACAGGACTGCAATTTGCTTTGCTCTATGAAATTTAACAACACTGAGAGAAAAATAAGAGCTTCAGGGGCTACAGTTCCTTCAGAAGACTGGACAGAACATTTAGAAAAGTATAATGATTATTGGAGTGGAACTAGCATTTACTACGATTTTGTTTGGTTTGTTTACTTTTTGTTGCTGTTCTGAAAATTTTACCTACAAAATTGAAAGTTAATAAAAAGTACAGTAGGTTTTCCTTTCCTCTCCATTCTGACCATCAGATCTCTTAACTGTGCTATCGAGCAATGTGGCTTGATCTCTTGCTTTCCTGAGAATAAAACTTTGGACTGCACTGCTAAACAGAAAACCTCAAAGTCAAGCTATGGTTAAAATAGTCAGTGAAATCAAACTGAAAGCTACATGTGTACAATTAAGAATAATAATGGGGAAAATCAATCTTCCTGGTGAAGTGAGTGTTGACATAGTAGATACTGCCTTTCAGGTTTGAAAGAGACTGCTTATAATGTGTTTTTTTTCAGTTGTCATTCAATGCAATGTTAATTACACTGTGGGGTTTCCCCAATGACATGTTTGTTGAGCTCTGTGTAAGTGACAAGATGATTATGTCTAAATGATTGGTAAATGTTTTGGCTTTGGGGGCTTAAATATTTGTAGAAATGATTCCTCCAAAATCTAAGAAACGCTTGACATCTTCAAAGAATAACAGCTTTGCTACACATCTTATTTTAGGGCTGTATTTTATTTGTCTTGCTCATTTTGGTAGTTTCTTACACCAGCAAAGCAACCATGACAATGCAAGGGGTTATTCCAGCATAAGAAGAAAATCAGGATAGGGAAGGTGGCAGACTCTCCCATGCAAAGAAGGAATTTCTGTTGTGGCCATAAGACATATGCAGCCATGACACCTGCTTGTTTTAGAGCAAATGAGGAGAAAATCTATCTGAACTTAGTGTCTTCAAGTACAGAGTGCTTCTTAACACTGTGGAAGGGTTTAATGGAATTCTGTAAAGTTATTTTAAAGGATGAAATTTTGAATCCCGACTGAAATCCAAAATGTGATCCTAATAGGAAGAATATGCTAATGATTTTTTTTTTTCCTAAGGAGCTGCTGATACATTCAGTTAAGGAGATGTGTAAGGAATATGAGTTTCAGTGTGGTTGCCTAAAGATGTTTAGTGACTTTCCCCCAGTTTTTCAATAAATTAAGAAACGTGTCTTGGACTGAATTGAAAAGTGGAACAAAGGACTGTGTGAAGTGGGAAAGAGAAAGAGAGAGTTTAGAAGCACAATTTCAGGTTATGCAGGTAGGGAAACCTCCCAAGGCAGCAAATGGGCTGCAGACAGGAGGGGGAGAGGGCAAACCCAGTCTGTGCTTTGGGGCAGATGGCATTTCCAATCCAGCAGGCAGCTCTCATGAAAGTGAGTTATGGCTTGAAAAGCACAGTGGATTTACACAGCAAAGGGAGAAGATGCTGTTTGGAGAGAGTTCTGGGTGATGACTGAAACAGGGAATTCTTACAGCTCAGGTGAGTGTTACTGCTGGATAAAAAGCAGCTAATTTACTGACAGGGAAAAGGTGCCTCTGGGCAGTCAGTTCTGCCAGGGAAACTGCTTTTTTCAGACAAAGAATTTGGCAACTTAATAGCTATTTTGGTTGTCTAATAAAATGGGAGTCAGACATAGCACAAAAGGCAACAAGCAGAAACTGATGTGCAGAAAGTTCCACCTGAATGTGAGAAGAACTTTGCTCTGATGACCATGCACTGGTACAGCCTGCCCAGAGAGAGTGTGGAGTCTCCCTCACCAGAGCTACTCAAGAGCCATCTGGTCACATTCCCAATTAACATGCTCTAGGGAACCTGCTTTAGCAGGAAGGTTGGACCAGAGACTTCCAGTGGCCCTTTCCAACCTTAACCATTCTGTGATTGTATTCTGAGCCAGCTTTCACTGTAATCTCAAGTGATGCTATAAATATTCCAAAGGATCCTCGGTTTTCACGGAAAGCACTCATAGAATTGTATAACTCTCTTCTTCCCTCAGAGATCCCACAATCTACTTTATTGAGTTCAAGAATAGCTTGGGGATTTTTTTTTCCTGCCTGCTAACACTGAAATCCAGCTGTGTTTCAATGATAAAACTTGGCAGTTGGTTGGCACCTCAAGGCAAGCTTGGAGTTTACAGCAAGGAGAAGGGCTTGCTCAAGCTGTGCATTGAAAAGGAAGATTTTGGCATTAAATAGTTTTAGGAAAGTATTTATTGATAAAGCTGGAATTTGGTGGGGACCTGGGAAGTCATGTGGCTTAATGAGTATAAATTGCTAATTGGCAATAGTAGCAGGGCTGCCCCACTTTCTCATCCTTTTGGAATCTGCTGGAAGCTGGTATCAAAGGTGGCACTTAATGCTGAGATGATCTTCATTCTTTAGGTTTTATAACGTCTTAATAGTCCCAACAAATAAATTTATATTGAAGAAATTGAGGATAAATTAAAGTTTAAAAGCAGAAGGAGACAAAATGGGTTTGATTCAAGCATCGTTAGCCAGTAATTTCAGTGACTGGAAGCACTGGAGTTTTGATTTATTTAAAATAAGGGAAAATGAGAATAGAATTGGATCCTTCTCATTTTGTCTTTCAAGTGTCTGTTACAATAAATTTCATGTGACAAAGACCATATATGTCTTTTGTTCTGTGCAGCTCTATGCACATTGTTGTGATTCTGAAAATAGCCACTAATCATTTCCTGAAGAATTGTTCTTTTTGATGAACTGCTGTGTATTTTCAGCTGCTTTTGATATGCCATTAAAAGCTGGTTTGCCTTTCAAATGTATTTCCTCAGTTCTAGTTTGGGGTTCAGCAGCACAGGATAAATGGCTTTGTCTGGAAGATTTAGAGATTACAAGAAGTCTGAGGGAGGAAGATATTGGAGAGGGTCCTTTTTTATATTAACTTCATACGGTTGGTAATCATGTGGATTTATGTAATTCATATTTATTATTGTAAATTAACAGCAGTATTTACTTTTATTGCTAAGAGATTAGTACAAGATGAGACTTTTTTTTCCCCACTCTCCGTGTATTTATTTTGGAGTTTTATAATACGAGTTAGGAGATGTGGCTGAGGAGCCTGTGGCATGTTTCTAGGGAGAAAGACAGTTTTAAAGATACCTGGGTAAAATTTTGTAAAGTGCTCAAGAGTGCAGGTGAAGGTAGTTTCTGTGTGAAATCACCTGTCTTGTAGCTGTGGGAACTATAAGAGGAAAAAGCTTGATGGGTGCAGAATATCCAGACCCATCCTTCTCCTGTCTCACATGGGGCAGGTGGAGGGGCACTGGCACTCACCTGGCTGCTGCTGGAGGGATGTGTTCTCTAGCTGGGGGTGTTTAATTGCACACTCACTTCTTTCTGTTTGGTCCTTACACAGGGAACTTCGTGCTCAGAAAACAAACTGCTCTACCACAAGCCTGTAAAAATGGTGGATTACAATTTGAAAAGTAGCCAACTGCTGAGTGCATCCCAATGTGTCCCAAATTTGCTTTTAATATAATTAATTTTAGTGTCTATAACTTACTCTAACAGTACCAGCATCACTACCAACATTAACTGTTTGGGTTTTTTTTTTACAAGTCAGAGTAATTATAAACAGCATAACAGTCTCAAAAGATAGCAAGTACAATTTAGCTTGTCAGGTGACTTTCTGTATGTCACAGGAGTACTTTAAAAATACTTACATTAGAGTCAGCAAGTTACAGCTTTTTAGAGCAAGAAACCTTTCTTTTTTTTTTTTCTTTTTTTCTTTCCCCCCCTGTTTCCCTATGGGTATGATGCTGACTAAACAGCCTGGTACTACTTCACCAAAACATTTCTCATGGTACAAGGCTGTATGAAGTCCCTAATCTTGAGATGTCTTAAGAATTTGAAAGTGGGATCAAAAAAGGAAATTCCCCACCCCAGAGAAGTCCATAGATAAGGAAAGGAGTATCTTGTATCATCTACAAGACAAGTGAGAAAGAAGCCTGTAGATAAGCAGAGGAAATGTTTTCCTGGTGAGAGTTAAGTAAGGATTGTTAGTAGGTAGGTCACATTGAGAGTCTGTGGAAGCATTTATCCTGGAGTGACTGTGGCTGTGAACTTCTGAACATTTGAACCTTACCAAGAACCTCCAAACTTGACCTGGAAGCTTGCAGGCTCTGCAGGGCTCTCTCATGCTGCCAACAGAGAAGGCTCTGCTTTTTTTCTCTGATGTTTCTGAATTTTTTGAGCTTTCAAAACATTGCCTCTGGGTTTTAGGGTTTTCATTACATATTCTGCAGCTGACTCACTGAAAAGTTGACGTGAGAGAGAGTAGGATTTCACCATAAGCTTCTGCCATGGTCCATTCATGCAGTTTTGTAATTCTATAATACAGTGAATGCAATCCTATAATAAGATAACTAAGATTGAACTTTTGGGTATAGTTTATCATATTATGGGATTGTATTCATTCTATTATAGAATTACTACTTTAATATATAGAATTCAGAAACTTCCTGGAATCTGTGAAGCACTAACAGTACTTTCTGAGAGTTTGTTCAGACTCAAGAAAACTTCATAGAAAACTCTTGTCTACAAATTTTGCTGGTTTATAATTTGCTTACCATGCAGAAACATGTTAATACAATTTACCTGATGGTTTGTGTTTGTTTGGTTTTGGGTTTGTTTGTTTGCTTGTTTTAATAATGTGAATGGTTGAGATGGAATTTTTCAAGTCTAAGGACAGAAATCTGGAAGACGCAGTTTGTGTCCTATTTGAACTTTTAAAAAATTGGGAAAAATGCTGGACGATGTATTTGAACTGGAAAGGCTCTTCAGACTAAATGAGTTGGTTCCTGGACATAAGTCTTGCTTCATAAGTGTTTGAAATATGAGGCTGTTGGAGTGAGGCAAATGGAGAGTCTGTGGTGTTCCTGGGGATGAGGGGGGAGGCTTTTCTGGGGAAGTGGGTCACAAGTCCTATGTCCTTAGTGATGTGTTGTGCTCTGCAGAATGAGAAATGAAAGGACAGAGGGCAAAGCAGTAACAGAAAACATAGTAATAAGGTAATTTTACAAGCTTCTGTGCTATAGTATTGTTGTTCTGGAATTGTGAACCCTGGAAACTGCAAGTATTATTTATTTATAAATATGAAACAAAATCTCATGCCTTTAAACTACAGTTTAAAGAAGTTACTAACCAAAAATTTTCTCTCTTAACCTGTAAGTTGTTTCCTCTTCCACTGTGAACTTCATAACATCTACATGTTACCAGCTAAAATCTGTGGATGAGAAAAAGGACTTGATTCCTCCTTGATTTATCCTGGCAGTAACTTCACTGGTCTCCAGAATTTTTCCAGAGGATAGAAGTGGTAACTGCTGCCACATGTTCAAGTTATTTCAAAATGAGAGTTAAAAAATAATGATAGAGAGCGAGGGTGGGCGCCTGTGTGCACACGCCTGTGTCACATTTAAGGCTGGCAGGTCCTTGGTACTATTTTTGTAGTGGCTTCCAATAAAAATGGGTTTGCTCTGTCAGATGGAAAGTAAACTTGACATTTTGTTCAGTCTGAGGCAAACTCTTCCAAGCATCCTATTGTCTGCTGAGGTTTATATGTCTACAGTGTACTCCTACCAGATGCTGTTTCACCATTTCTGAGAGCTCTGAAAAGAAGAGGGACATTTCTGTAATTAATAATGGAAAACAATTTCACTTTTCATGATGTCAGAAAAGATCCAATCCATCAAGCTTTGTGAAGCAGCTCCTGGCAGCTGCTGAATAATAGAGAGAAAGCTCCAGCTTGCTTTCTCTTCAGATGATGTACCATATTATTTGTTATTCATTAAGCCCTGTTTTCATGCAAGTTCATTAAATAGAATTGGTGAGTGATAGGTACTGTACTGCCTGAAGGCCACTTTGATTCCTGCATTTTAGTGTTACTCTTCTGCCACTGTATACTTGCCAGTGCTTGAGGAAGAAATAATTACAGTGCAAGTAAATGTGCTGAATGTTCTGACGTTGATAGTGATTCCTAGGAAATCCGCTTCCAAATTTGCAGTTGTGTGTTTCAAACAGTGTTATTAGTAGTTATCCTGCCAGGGGAAGGAATACAAAGTTCCAGAGTTTCTGATTCCCGGGTCTGTTTGATGCTTTGCTCTTGCTTTGTGCTGCAAGCAGGGACATTATGGTGTCTCTCTGTGGTGTGGCCATCTACTGTTTGGGTTAGCAGGGAACTCATTTTGGAATTGGGCAATCTGTCCCAAGGTTTGGGACTTTGGCTCAAAAACAGGCCATTGCTGAACCAAGGGAATGTAGCCTACTGAACAAATTGGAAAAAAATAAGTGTATTTCGTCCTTCCAGCCTACATTTGAACTTAACCATCATTTTGGGATGTGTAGTGTTACGCATCTCAGAAGACTGATTAAATGTACAAGCACTTCTGTGGTAAAGATTAGTTATACTATGGATTCATACAAGAGAAAAGCTGTCCTTCTTCAAGATCTCACAACAGAGAAGGGCTGCTACCAAGGTTTTAAGTCACCTTGGCACACTTATGAGTCTGGACTGTTCTGTGGATTCCCTGGCATAACAGTGTCCCAAAACCCCTCTGCAGCTCTGGGGCCACTTACGCTGTGCGTGATGTGCTCCAGCAGACATCCACTTAGAACTGCTGTGGATGCAAGAGGGCTCTGTGACACAAGGACTCCCTGCTGGAGGCAGGACAAGGGAATATATACATTCCTATAGATATCTGGACACAGTTCTTAGGCTGAATGCTCTTTACAGGGCTGTATCAAAGCTCATGTGCCACTGTGACCTTCAGAGAGCAGCTTTATAGTGTGTGGCTTTCCTAATGTTAAATGGAGGAAGGTTTTAGCCTTGTATGAAGGAGGAGCACAGCTTGGGCAGGAAATAGCAGTCAAGCAGAACAGGGAAAAGTGTCTTTTAATCACCAGGGCACAGGAATAGCTTTGTTGGAATAAATGCAGACCTGAAAGAAAAATAATGATGGGCAGAGAGAAACATCATTAAATATCAAAAGCAGACATTTAGAATGAAACTTATAAGGAATTTACATTCATGGCCAAACCCTCCAGCTCCAGAAGGCAATGGAGGAGTGAGATATGAGTCATCAAGGCTACATTGGCTTTGGAAAAAAAAGTAACAATCTAGATTTGAAATAAGTGAAGCAGAATAGAGGAAATATTTTTAAGATGTTTGTCTGAATATGGTGGCTTCATATATGGGGCTTGATCACCAGCCCTCTGGCTAGCCTTAGACCTAGAAGTGAAGACTTGCCTATGGAATAGTTACTACTCAAAATTAGGACATTTTCCATCAAATCTGATAAAGGTTGCAGGAAAAAAACCAAGTGTTCGGAGCAAAAAGCAGGATTTCATTTTTGTGGCTGATCTCTGAGGTGTCCTGGATGAGAGACTGTAAGCAACTAGACAGGTATTAGTTTATCAAGTGTATTGCTGTTTCATACTAGGTTGTTATAACATTTTGTTTCTGATTTGTTGCCCAAAAAGTTTAACTGTCTTGCCCAAAGCACTTTTAAAAACTCTTGTGCTTGCCTAGTGCTGAAGAAGAGGTGGAATGAGCTATCAAATAGCTGACAAATAGTGGGTGCTCTGTTTTCATGGTGCTGGTGGGACATGCAGCACCTCTGTGGGACTCGTGCCTCGTAATGAGTGAGTGTGCAGCTCCAGGCTGTGGAGATCAATGTGATGCTGTTGCTGTCAAGTAGTAGGATTTGGAGAGGATCTTTTTCTGACAGCAGCAATATGGTGCTTCTTCTCACTGTGGGATTGAAAGCAATCAAGAAGAATCTGTAATTTGACAGAGCTCAGATTGTGGTTAAACCCAGAAGCTGTGCTCTGAACTTTAATTGTGAGGGACATTCCAACCCTGAGGATGGGAGACTTGTGCCTGAACATGGAAATATGCTTGACAAGTAGAAAAGTATCATATTCTGATAGTATCTTGTGCATAAGATTAACTTTCCCGATGAGTTGACACATTGTCAAACTGTAGAGGCTACAATCCAGAAAGAAGCAAAATTAATGAAAGGATATTGATCAAGTCGTGGACAGAGTGAGCGCTCTGCTGCAGGATTTGGCTGTCTTCTCAAATTTAAGAAATATACTTTTAAAATGCATGCTGTTGATGGACAGAACATAGTGGGGAGTTTAGTTTTACCAATGACCAGCAATTAGACAGAAAGACTCATGTAGTTAACTATGTCAGACTCTATTTTGTAGTAGAAGAGGCTGTGTCTTCATTTAAGTACTAGTGAGGTGGGTATTTTCCTTCCATTTCTGTCTAATGTGACACCAATATAAAAAGGAAAGAATGCTGTAAAACTGACCAAGTATATTAAGATTTGAGCCTTTACATAGCTGTCTTTTTAACCCGGTTTCACACAAAATCGTCTAGTTAATTAATTCAGTGAGAATTAATGTTGTAACTAGGAACATAACTTATTCAACTTCACCCAGTTGGACTCAACTCAAGACTCCTGGCAGTCTTGAGTAGTCAAAACTTCTGGAAAAATAGTTGTAAGGATGGGCTGAACACCAAGGAACAGAAACATCAGATTATTATAGCCTGGTTTCCTAATATATTTCCTTACCACAGATCACAACATGGGTCAGGTTGGAAGGGACCACAGTGAGTTACCTGGTGCAAACTCCCTGCTCAAGCCAGGTTGAGCCCATTGCACAGGATTGTGTCCAGGTGATTCTTGAGGACTTGCCTTGTTGAATTTCAGACAGTTCCTCTCTGCCCATCTCTCCAACCTGTCAAGGTCCCTCTGAAGGGCTGCAGAGCCCTCTGGGGTATCGGCCTCTCCTCCCAGCTCTGTGCTGACAGTGAACTTGCTGAGGAGGCCTCTGCCCCTTCATCCAAGCCATTGCTGGGTGAGTTAAACAATGCTGGGCCTGGTATTGAACCCTGGGGGACCCCACTGGTGACAGGCCTCCAGCTACACCCTGTGCCACTGAGTATCACACTCTGGGATCTGGTGTTCAGCCCATTCTCAATCCACCTCACTGTCCCCTCATCCAGCCCACACTTTGTGAGTTTGTCTGTGAGGATGTTGTGCTGTTCACTGATGTCTAAGATGGCACCAGTGCCAGCTAAAGCTTTCCTTGTGACTGTGGCATGCTCAAAGAGCATTTTCTGGTGTCTAATAGAAGGTATGTTCTCGTGATGTAGTCTCCCCCTCAGCAGTGACACTCAGGGTATCTCTTCTCTAGCAGGATGTTATTTTCATGACGCTTGTGGGAATTTAGCAAGTTTCTGACTCCTGCTGCACTGTCTGGAACCAGGCAGTAAGTCCAGAAAGTGATTGTGGGTTGGGAAAACAGACACAAACTATTGCAGTTCTTTTCAGTGTGGTTATGTATGTCTTGGTAGTGTGTGGAATCAGCCTAAAAATCATGTTTTAAGAATAAAGTAGTAATTACATGAATGGTTGCTAGGAAATGCAATAGAAATGACAGATACATCTGCTGGCTAGAAAATGTTGCTTTAGCAATGTTGTCCACGTTAAAATTATTAAGATATCATGCCCTGTTTTCCACCATTCTATTCCCCTCTTTGAATTATGTGTCTAAATTACCTACTGATCATAGCAGTTATTTGTTAGCTTTTGGATGAACCACAGGAAATTTTTTCCCTTTCCTGCTAGCAGGGCCAGCAGGCTGTCCATGCTGGAAGCACTTCAACAGTCAGACTTTTTCCAAAAAATGGTGCATTCTCCTGGATGTTTGGTTGTGACCTTCTGTGAGATGAGCTGTGCAATTCCTGTGCACCCCCACCCCCTGCTACTGTTTCCTATTCTGAATAAGTTTTCTGTGCTTAAGCACCACAATTGTCATAATGAGTTGCTGGGTTGGATTGGCTATTCTAGTATTTCCTCCTGGACTTTAGAAGAAAATGTGAAAGTCTGTTTTTAGTACTGTAAATAAATATTTTTAATAAAGTTTATAAATGTGTAAAATGGATTTCAGAATGGAACTAATTTGCATTGTCATAGTCTACTAATTGCATTTATTGGTAGAGATGGACCAACTGAAAATTTGGTTAAAAAAGTGACATGGATAAGTAATTTAAAATTAGGGGCTTCTGCATTTCTTAAAACACTGCCTCTTTTGTAGGGATCAGGAATAGATACAGCTTTCCTCCCCGCCCCCCTGCCCAAATGATTTCATAAATGACTCACATTCTTGCAGATTTTGGCAAGCTTTCTTAATCCCCTGTCTCACTGTGTGGCTCATCTTCCAGGCAAACTTTGCAACAGTTGCTGCCAAGCTAGAGATGAATGCAGAAGTAGCTGGCAGAACCAGATATCCAGAGGTAAAGGACCTCTGTGTTTTGGCATATTACTTGAGAGCTTCTGGAAGGTCTTCTGCAGATAATATTTGATATTTCCAGTATTGCCCGTGTGTAGAGCCTGCAACCACCCTAATGATAGGAAGAAAGGGTTAGAGAGACAGTATGAAGAGAATTCTCTCTTATTTAAGGCACTGAGAAAGTGACTGAAACTGCTCTAAATGAAGTTTAACCTGTGCTAATGGTGAAAAATGTCTAGCTCATCTTCAAAGCCAAGGATATCTGGCCCTGAGAAAGTGCCTTCAAATTAATTACAGTGCATTATTTAATGGCTATAAAATTCTCAGTCCCTTTGGTGTCTGTTAACAGGTTCCCCTGTAATTGCAGTGCAGTTTTCTAGGAGAGGAGACATCGTAATTTTATTGTTTAGTACGTTAACCAGAAGCAAAGTTTGATGTATTTGAAAATAATATTCAGGTTGTCAGTGTCAATTCCAGACTATCAAATAAAGAGATTTTTAATTTTAAAGTCATCTGATTGTAGATGACACTGGTATTTTCAGCAGTAATGAAAAATCTTTCTTAAAAAATATCATTGCTGAGAACCTGAGTAGTGTCTAAGCTACCCATCCACTCAAAATTGCTGTGATTGTTGTACTTTGACCTGTCTGGAAAGGATCCTGACTGTGGGAAGCTTAGTTTGTAAGCTGACTGTGGGTTCTCCATGTGCATGACAAGAGCTGCTGCTGAGTTTTCTGCTCCTTAGCCCCACCATGGTCCCCATGTAACCTGCTTTCAAACACTGCTCAATTAAACTTACTCCCCTTTTACCATCTTCCAAGAAGGAACTGTGATTTGTACATATTTCTGATCTCCTCTCTTCATTTCTTTGCAAAATGCTTCACTTCAACCTTTTTTTTTTCACTAGCACCTGCATGTTGGTAGTGTTTGTCCACCAGTGGGCTGATAACACCATTATTGTTGAAGTGAAGAAGAGAACAACCAGAAGGGAATCAGTCCTATGTGTCCTCAAACATACAGCCTGATCACCAAACTGACACACATTTCAAAAGAGGTTCATTAGATGTTAAAGACTCTGCAGTCCCTAACATTTAGTGAATGACATTAACTTTTCTGCTCATGGTTTGTCAGTAGTCACGTGTAATCATTATTTGTGTGAAAGAGCTGAGGTTCCTTTCCATCGCTATTTATTCTCATCCTATGCTTAACAAAAGCAGAATAATGAAAAATCAAATTAAAAATCACTGAAGAATTTATAGCAAAGCACTGAACTGTAAAGACAAATATTGTCCTGACAACTACCTTTGTTCTAAGCTGAATCAGATCAGCTGTTGCTGTGCTTTGACTGACTCAGATTTAAACAAATCAATGTTATTCTAAGTCTCTTGTTGCTGGAAAACACATTTTTAACTTGAATATAAAAAGTAATTAACTCCACCAATGCATTCAGAAAGGAGGAGAAGAGCTACAGGGGCCTAAGTGACCCTGCAGTAAAAGTATAGAATGGCCAACCCTGTCCTGTCTCTTTGAACCAAAATGTTGTGTTTAAAAAGAAAAGTTAAAGCATAGTGTGGTTGGCAAGCTGGCTGCCTCCCAAGCTCTCTGGAGGCAAGCAGGGCCTTCCAGGTGATGCACAAGTTTCTTGGATGTGTGGATGTGCTTACTGCTTGTGAGGCTTTGTGAGGCTGCAAACATACTGTAACACAGTACTCTGGTCTTGAAGGGTAAATGAAATGAGAAATGACAATGGGTAAAACCTTTTCAACGAAAGAGCTGTCACTGACTTAGGCAAAGAGACTTATCTTACATTTTAAATTTTTTTTTGCATTTTATGATTTGTTGTTGTGGGGGTTTTTTTGTTTGTTTTGGTCTTTTGTTTTGCCCTTTTTTTTTTTTTTTTTTTTGGTGGGTGAGTGTGCTTGATTTGAGTGGTAGAGAGTGTCAGGAAAATCCTCCTGGGATTTTGGAGGACACCAGCCTGCTCTAGCTGCTATTGTGTGCCAGGAACAAAATTACTCTACACATTGCATATTCTAGAAATCCTGTATGTGCTGCCCCTAACCAGAGCAAAGAAACATGGGCTTACTTGTATTATCTTTGTTAAGCTTTATCTATCATGACATTGCTCTTACTAGTCTTTTGAACAAGGCAGAAATTCTCAATGCTGTATGCATGTGGAAATACAGATTCTGAAATCCGCTCTTCAAAAAACTTGAAGTACACAACTTTTTTTTTTAAAATTTTATTTCTTTTTTTTTTTTCCTTAAGCTGTAAAATTACTGGTTTTCCCCCTCTCCTTCAGAGCACCACGGCATGGATTTGTTTAGTCATTTATCTGAGTTTCTAAATTACATGTGGGACACGATGCCATGAGCTTTCTCTTAAACTACTTGTTTGTTTTTTGCCCTTTTCTCCTCTTCTGGATGTCTCACCTGCTTTGTGTGTCTGCTGAATACTTTGTCACTTGGTTTTGGGCTAATCACATCTGATGAAAGGCTTTGTCTTTCTTGTGCCAGAAGATTTGGCTCAGGCTTCCAAAGCAATTGCACAGGTTATTTGAAGGGTTTATTTTCTTTCCAACAGAGATAATCTTTATCACATTAGATTTTACTGACTTCGTCCTTTTCAACAAGAAGCATAAAATTAAACCAATATGGACTTTTAAAAAACTGGTTTAGATGTTGTGCTTAAATGTGTTAGAATCTTGTCTTGATTCAAGAGCTATTTGTTTATAAATAATCTCAAGATAAATATTCATGGAATAGCTAAGGTTTTTTTGAGCTGAACGTATGATTTAAAGGTTACTATAAAAAGCTTGGGAGTCATTACATTATACTAATACTGTAAAGCTAAAAATACAATACCAGGGAACAGACAGGTGGAATAAATGCACTCTGTGAATTCTACAGACACCTATTACTCTCAGCAGACATGAAGATGAAGCTGATCTTAACTGTAACCAAGCCATCTATAAGAACTGGAAGTTAAAGTGATACAAATTCCATTTAGGAGTGTGGTGTCCTGAAGGGCATATCAGTGAAGGGTGACTCAGTAGCCACCTGCAGCATTCACTGTTTGCCCCAACACTGGCTGTTGGCACTTAGGAGGTGTGATACAAGCCTAAATGGAACTTCTGATCCAACCTAAGGTAGCTGCTTTTATGACTTGATTAAAGTATGATTTTTTAAAAGCTGATGACTAGTGATAAGGCAAAAATGCTCAGGAATATGGTGGGTTTATTCCCAGAGCTGTGCTTTCACATTCATAATGAAATTTGAAACCAGGCCAGTTTTATCCTTTTTTTTTTTTTTTTGCTTATGTGGAAGCAGATATTTTCCACACATCTGCTTTTATCCAGTGCTAAGTTCTATATGGATCAAATCTTAAGTAACTTAGCATCAGATGAATATTTTACTGGCTGTATCTACAGAGCCTGTTGTGCATCACTCAGTTCCTGTGCTCCTGAGGGTCTGAAGCCCATGGCCAATTCTGTGGCTGAGCTAGTCCAGCTTTGTAAGGCTCGGGCTCAGAGTCTGCCCCTGGGGCTGCTGGAACCAGGTGCCACTTGTCAGGGCAAGGACAAAAGCTGCTTGCTTGTGCCTGCTGTGTGTCCTGTAGATTCACCTCCAGGCAGCCAGGAAAAGCCTTTATCTGTAAATGAACATAACAAGCAAATCTGGACTTTGTTTGCTAAACTCCTTTTGTACAGCAGAAAACTGTTTATTACCTTTTTCACCTTAGTACTTGTCACCATTGGTAAATAAATTATTATCTGTTAAATCTTTTGTAAAAAGAGTGATTTTTTTTTTTTCCTGAGAATGTATTTTTCCCATTTTTGACCTTGTAGTATTTAGTGTTTTTTCCGGCCCAGATGCTGTAATTTCTTTAAAAAAAGTTGGGCTGTAAATAGTTTTGTTTCCATGCAATGTTAAGCACAGTGGAATTTCAGAATTTGAAATTGCATCTAGAGGGATCTAGACTTCTTTCTACTTCTCTCCTTCCCACCTGTTAACATGATATTCTGATCCCTATTACATCTTTGCTGGGACCATTTGCTGGGACCAATTGACTGATGGCTTTTAAGCTGTATTTCGGCTGCCAAAATCTGGAAAAAAGGATCATGTCCCAGACCAATAGAAAATAACAGCATTTGAAGTATTTGGTCTGTTTTCAAGTTCTAGACTGGTCAGTGACAATAAAATAAAAGTTACAGGGTTTTTTTGGGGATGAATATTAGATGTTTGTGAAAGATTCATCAGTAAAGCATTTGTTTTAATGCAAAACAGATTAATGAGCCTACAGCATAATTGATATGAGCAATTCTATGATTCTATAAATTTGTTCAGTGGCAAGGGATTATGAATATAGTACTCGAGGTGCTGCATCATTCACATAATACAGTAGGAGCTACTTCTTTTCTTCCTTTTCTTCAAAAAGAAAATGTAATCTCTATAGCAGCATGTAACTCCATCCTACAAAGCAAGAAGCCAGAATGCAGAAGAGAATTTTTTCTCTGAAAAAGTCTTTTTACTACTTTAACTGCCTTTCTATGCTTGGTTAAAGAGGTTTGGCTGTCAATGAACTTGCACACACACTCATCCCACTTAAATTTGTCCTGTCCTCTACCCTGTCAACAGTCACATTTCTCCAGGGTGAAGATAAAGTGGGAAAAAAAAAAAAAAAGTTTCTTGCCTTCTCTTTCATTTTTTTTTCATATTTCATGCTTATACAAAAGTTGAATGAATTTTCAGTGTTCTTGCGTACAGGTTTCCTACTTACTAGTTGTTTTCCAATAGCACCTGGAGGCCTGCACTGACATCAGATTCAGGTTGGCAAAGAGTGCGAGAAGAGATGATGCTGTCTGGGGAACTCAGGCAATGAAAAGCCAAGTAGCTTCCCTAACATCAGGCAGAATTATGTCACAAAGCTGATAGTTGAGATAATAAGAAACTCTTAGCTTTTTTTTTTTTTCCCTGAGGTTTTCTAGAGTGTCTACAGTGCAGACTGTCCTCTCTTGGTGTACATTTGATTTTTTTATACTCAGGTATTTTTTACTGAACCCTGTCCTCTGCATCATCCTCCCAGACACAGGCATTAGATATTGGAGCATATCCTAAAGTCACAGACAGTCAAAAACAAGTGAAAAATAGGGAGGTGTGAGGACAGAGGCTCTTTTAGTTAAATCATTCAATTGGTCACTGAGGAACTGCTAGTGTCTAGTTCACATTCATGGTGTTCCTTGCTATAGGTACACCTGTAGTCATGGGAAATGCATTTAGTCTAGTAGTCTACTGTCATCTGATGGCATGAAATAAACTGCACTGGGAATCATCATTTTACAAGTGTTTCTACCTTTATGTTGCTGGACTGTTTCTTCCCTCTGTACTAGGCAAAGTCAATTTGACGTACAGAAATGGTCTGACAGTAGATGTTCTGTCATGGTAATAAATTTGCTGTGGTTGCTGATGTCAAAACTAGGCAAGAGTGAAGCTGAGTTTAAGCAAAACTTGATTCACATATTGCTACCTCAAAAAGTTACAGCATATTTGAAAAGTATGGGGTTCCTGTTGGCATAGGTTTTTTTCTCTTTCAACCAGGTCAGGTTTATGTCTGCAGCCATTTTCTTGAACACGTAGGTTTCTTTTTCGTAACTGGGTTAGCTCCACTTCGCTGTTGTTTGGGGGGCACGGCAGAAGGCTGGGGCTTTGCTGCAGGTGTTCAAGTTCTTGCTCACGTAGTGAGCTCCAGCTGTCTGAAACCCACCTGCTGTGCTGGGGAAAAGTGCTGGAAACCCTTCAGGAAAAAACCCACAGCTGTCTAATGTCCTGCCTAGATCAGATGTGCAAGAGTCAAATTTGTCACTTGGTCAGTTTATCAGCAGGACATGCTTGATTATAGCTGTCTTTGCTGTTTGCTAGAGATGAACAATAGGGCAAAAAAACTGGAGTGATATATGACTATGGGAAAAGCTGTTGAGAAAATACTGTCAGTCTGGAAGGAGTGCCTATTTGTTCTTAGAAGTCTGCACAGAGTATCTTGTAATGTTTTTATGCTTGAATGTACATCTGAGACAGTTGTGTGATCATCTGCATGACTTTTCTTTTTTTTTCCTTTCTCACAGTGCATGCCAATTAAAGGCCTTGGATTTGTGCTTGGAGCCTACAAATGTATTTGCAAGGCTGGATTCTATCATCCCAACATCTTCTCAGTGAACAGCTTTCAGAGTAAGTGCCTTTGCTTGAGTTAAAAAAAAAGAAAAAGAAAACAGAGCTAGCATTAATAATGCAGGGCTGCTTTTTATCCTCATCAGGGTTATACAGCAAAATCCCAGTGGTTTGCAACTCTCAGATTATATAATCACTTAAGGACTTCTAGCCCTTTGGTTTGTCATTCATGATACTCTTGAGGATCCTGTAAAACATACCCACTTGAAGAATATTTGATTTGTAAATAAATTAAAAAACATGAAAAGAAGCCTTGCTAAGGGGAAATAGAGATTTCTGGCATCTGTGCTCATGCACAAGTATTCTGGAAATTAATCTACTCATTTTCTGTTTAGCCAGAAGAGATGAGAATGCCCTAGCCTCTGGCTTTGTGTGGGCTTTAATTGTTTTCATTTTACTCCATTTGCAAAGGAGAATTCAAAGGAGCATCCAAACTCCAATATGTGCTGATGAGGTAATAGAGATGGCTCAAGCCTGGGAGTCTGTTTGGCTAGATGTGTGGATAACATGCATCCTGAACAAGCCCAGGACACACATTGTATGGTTCTTAGACTGAATTCCCCACAACAGGAGAAACAGAACTTGGTTGATGGTCATCAGGGAAAACAGACGAACTGCATGGCCAAAGCTGATGCCTGTCATGATGTGACCAAATCTCTGTTTGGATTTTGTGCTGAAATGGTTGCAGTTATACTGGTAGAGCTCAGGCTGAAGTCACAGGTGCAAAGCTGCTGCTTGGAGGTGTAACAGGCATCCTTCTCTGCCTCCTGCTTTCAGGTTCACCTCATGCCCAGCTTCTTTGCACTATCCTTTATCCAGAGGTTCATGTCATCACCTCTTGCTGTGAGATCAGTTTGTGTGAGATATCCAGGGAATGGCAGTGAGTGACTTTCACTGAGCTTGGTCCAGGACTGCATGTATTATCTCCTACCTTGTGTGAAAACAGCTGTTTCTGTTCCCCAAGAGAAATATCTCTAGTACTAATCATCACTTGAAGTACATATAGATATAGGGGATGTAATGTCTCCTGTCTACAATGTTTGTAGAATAAATAGCACAGTTTGTTCAACAGTTTATCTGCTGAGTGTTTCCCTTGTCTTTTCATATTGTAAAGTGGTGCAGAAGGCAGCCTTGTGATAGTGCCATTTCTCTGGGCTGGTGAATGTGCTGCTAGAGTGAGGAGGATGTTTGGTTCTTCCTGAAGTGCCGTGAGTTCTGGTGGAGTTAGGATTTAATTCCTTGAGAGAGCATGTAAAGAAGACTTCATACCAAATGACATAGAACACACACAACAAATGTGGATAGAGATCAAAACAACATTGATTATTAGGGATGAGATTAACTGTATTTCATGTCAGTTGTGCAAAATACATATGCTTGGTATGTATTAGTCACCTGGGTTTCAACTGCAATCAGCATCAAGAGCATGACTCCCCTGGAGGGTGATTTTTCTTTAGATGGAAAAAGCAATACCTCCATCTTTTCTTCATTTGCTATAGAATGAAGAGCCTTCAAATGGCTATTCAGCTCCTAATAAAGTGAAATTTGTCTCAATGACGTTTGTAAATGCTGATATTGTAGGCTGCAGGAGGCCAGTTTGATTTGAGCCTTTGTTGCTGTGAGGTAACTCGAGTTTTGAAACAGTAATGAAGAAGTTTTTTAATTTATCCAGATGCAGGTCCATGTGCCATGTTGTATAGATGATTTCAGAAAGTGAACAGTGAGACTGGAAATGATTAAAGTAATGAGAAGAGCCTGTGGTTCGAAGAAAACTTTGCCCTGTCATAGAGCTGAATTCTGTAAAAAAAGAGGAAAAAATGACATGGCTAAAATGGCTGTAGTATGTATTTGGTGGTTCAAAATGATGTTAACATAGGAATTCTAGACACGAATTCTGCAAGCAGTTTTGACAGAAGCTGTCTGACCTGGAGATCTCCTTGTGGAGCTAAGTTGGTGAAATCTGATGATAAAAGAGATGGAACTGAATAGGAATGTTAATCATTTACGAAGTATTCCTAGAGGAAGAAAATAAAGAGGCAGCAAAGATTTGCAGGTCTAAAGATATCAGAAAGGAGATAGAAAAAAATGACCAGCTTTGTACTTCACTCAGTTGAAAAATTGGATTGTGTTGTGTCTTGAAATGGGAGCATTACTCAGTGATTGTGCACCACAACAAAATATGGGTAACTCTGGATGCACATTGTGTCAGAAGTGTCCAGATTTGGAGTGGAGGAAAGGTTCTGCTTTTGGCCCAGATGAATGCTTTGGTTTGAATCTGAAAGATAACTGTATAATACATCTTTGCAGAGATGTTGAACACTCTACACTGTTTACTGGTCAGCTCTGTGGGAACCTGCAATGTGACGTAGAGAGTGTCCTGTGTAGGAAAGATTCTACAAATCAGTTGCTTTCCTATCTTAAAGCAGCATGGTGTAACTGCTCCCAGGGAGGCTGCACATGTTGCAGGCTCCTGAGGAGTGTGTAGGGCAGGGGCACAGCTGGAATTCAGGCTATTCTCTCACTGAATACGAAGCCAGGTAGGAGGGCATTTCTCTCCCAAGTCTGCATTCGTTCTTCAGAACTGACGGTGCCAAAATATGTAAAGCCTTTCTATTTTTTCTGCATATGTTAATGAGGACCATGAGTACTAGAAGGGGACAATGTTATTACCATACTTCCAGGGTGTCTTTTGAGGTTGGAAATTGGTTTTAGAAAAAAACACATTTCATATACACAGGTTGTATTAACCTGTAAGTGCTTGAATGCATGGTTATGCACTTTCTCCAAATGGCTCATTTTTAGGTAGCACTATTAATATAGGTAGAATAGACTAACTGATGATTGCTTATATTTTAATATTCCTGTAACACCCTTCTCCAAAGCACTTCTGTTCTCTGCCTTATGAGGCAATCAGGTTTGCATTGAAAACTCTTTATCAGAACAATGGTGCTTTTTTCAGCCTTGAAGTTTTCTCTGCATCATCCATATACTGCAGAAATTCTCAGCTCTTGCTGTTTGGATGTGGAACTGCCCTGCTTGCACCACAGTGGCTCTTTTGTCTGAATATGGGACTTTGCTATCTCTAACACTACAATAATCACATAAAAATTTCCAAGAGGTGTTTCCAATTCAACAGGAATTCTCATTTTCTCACACCTGTCCTTTGGCTTTGTTTCTTCAGCAGAACCCACATGTGCAGATCTTTGCACATATGAAGGTTGTCACTGACTTCAGTGATCCCTTTCTGGGGTGAGGCTTATGCCCATGGCTGATGACCAGGTTTTGGTGCCAAGAGGTCCAGTTACATTCTCACCAAGTTACTGCAACATTGCTGATGCAACTGGAGTGTTCCTAATTTACTCTATTACAGAACAGGAGCAGAATCAATCTTCTTTTCTGCTCAGTGCTCAGCATGCACTGTGCTCTCTGTGTTCATGTGCTGAGTTCTGACTGGAGTGTGGGATGATTTGGTTTGGGATAAAGCAGTCCCTGCCCTGGCTCTCAGCAGTCTTGCTGCCTTTCTTACTTTGCAGGAAGAGCTCAGCTGGCAATGTTGCAGCTGCTGAGGCATCCCTTGCGTGGCAAAGTGTCCTTAGGAGAACCAAAGCTGATGAAGAGTTACCCTCAGGAGAACATTTCAAAAACAGATGGGCCAATCAGACAGAAAAATCAGACTGGGATGGAAGAGAGAAAAGCTAGGGAAAAAATATGGTTGAGTGGAAATAGCTGAAACATTAAGCTTTTTGGTTTATTTTATTATACTTTATGCTAGTTTGTGTCCTTATTCCTACTTTCCACCTACTTTGCTTTGTTCTTTTCTCCTCCCTTTTTATCTTTTTTCTTTTTTGGTTCCTACATTTTATTTCTGTTCTTTTCTATTTTTACATCTTCCTCATTTTCAGTTTTAACTCCTGCAGCACAGGGTTTGCTTCCATCTCATTTGTGACAGTGCTGAGACTGCAGCTGCCTTACATAGAGCAGAAATGACTTCTTACCCATCTACCTTACCAGTGTCTAGAATCTTTTGTCCTCTTTGGAGGAGGAAAAGCTTTTTATTCGCTGTGGGGGACATGTAATCCCAAAGAACTGCTGAGATAGGACAAGGCACAATGAAACATCTAGCAATTCTGTTAGAGACACTCCAGGGTTGGCTTGGAGTGTCTGTGTCTTGAATTGATGTTACATTGACTTTGGTGAGGGGACAGGACCAGACAAGAAGGGCAGAAATGTTCAACTATCCATTGGGCAGCTGTGCCCTGACACATAGTCAGGGCAAGGGTGTAGGTGGACAAGATCCCTGTCAGTGGTGTATATAATGAACAGTTCTTCCCCAAGAATATATGTTAGAGGGTCTGAAAAAAGTTCTTTTTGTCAAGGAGAAAAAAAAAAAGCAAAAAAAACCAAACAATATGGCAATTGTTAATTGTTCCTCATTGCATTGTGGAAAACTTCATGTAGATCCAATTTTTTTGATCCTTCTTTTTATTAGCTATAAGGAAGAATCACAAAGAATCACAGAATCCAGTCAGTTGGAAAAGACCTCTAAGATCACCAAGTGATCACCTGTGAGCAACCCCCACCTTGTTAACCCAGAGCACTGAGTGCCATATCCAGTTGTTCCTCAGACACCTCTACCTCCATTTGTTAGTCAAAAGATATTCACAGAAAAATCAGTCCTGGCTGGCAGTGCAGACAGAGCAGGAGATGTGCATCAGTGATCTTCCTTTGTGTACAACAGAGAATATCACAGAAGCAATAGATTGGAAAAGACCTCTGAGTTCCTTGAGTCCATCCTATACCCAAACACTGCCATAGACTGGAGCATGGCACTGAGTGCCACGTCAGTCTTTCCTTAAACTCCTCTGGGGACAGTGACCCCACCACCTCCCTGTGCAGCCCATCCCAGGCTCTCAACCAGACACCAGACACATCTAAACAAAAGCTTGCTCTGGTGTTATGAAGTCATATCCATGGGATATTTACTTCAATGTGCAACTGTTTATCTTACTGTAATCCCTGTAGTATGTGATGAGCATCCACATGAAGACACTTCAACATGTGATTCAGATAAGAAACTGCTTGATAAAATGGAATATAGTGTATTTGCAATGACTTTCAAGGTTGAACATTTCAGAAATAAAGTAAGTGCATCAAGTTTAGGATCATGTTAAATTATCAAACCATATTCATGTAATATATGTGACAACTAGCCTCATAACTGTGTGTCTTGATTTGTATTTTTTCTGTGTGTAAGTTTTTATACTGCAAATAATTTATTTAATTGACAGAATAAAACTATATTTGTGAGAGGAATTGTCACATAACACACCATTGATTTGGCTTCAGCCACATTCTGTTGCTTCTGTGAGCTCCTAAGGCTGTCTTGCCTATAAAAAAATTTTCAACAAAATAATTTTTTCCTTCTATTTAACAATATTCTTTCTTTTTGCCTCTTTCTCTTTCACCTTTTAACTCTACTCATAGCCTTACAGGGGTTTATGGGCAAGTGTCACGGATCAGAAAAATTAGGAATCCTTCTGTGTGTGCTCTAGGGGGATGAGTTGTCAGTTCAAGTGTCACTGATTTTCCTAGACAAAATATTAACTTTCCAGTAGGTTGCCTTCCTGATGTGCTTGTGTGAACAGTGGAAAACTATACTTAGTCCAAGTGCACTGGTTTTGCTTTGGGGTCAGAGTAGTGAAATCATGCAACAGCCTGTTGAACAAAGGATAAT
This sequence comes from Parus major, assembly GCF_001522545.3. Lineage (NCBI taxonomy): Eukaryota > Metazoa > Chordata > Aves > Passeriformes > Paridae > Parus > Parus major. The sequence goes on along the minus strand of NC_031769.1, from coordinate 16,622,050 downwards.
TAAGAAGGGTTTCATCTAATTTGAAACTAATTAATTCACTAGATAGCATTTTTATGAAATTGAGGAACAATCTACAATAGGATCAGAGCTTGTACTATGAATATTAGGTAATTAATGGGTCTGCCCTTCATCTGTCTAAAATATTTTCCTTTCTCTCAAATATTTAATGTAATTTTTTCCCCATTCAATATTCTTCTCCATAGAATTTCCTCAGATTTAGCCCACTTTTAAATACAACAGGAAAGCATTTGATGTTTAATAAGCTCACTTTCCTTCACTGGTCTGCGTTTTCTGAATGTTACAAAGGATGGCTCAGTGATGGCCAAGGTATTTGGTAACATATTGAGAGAGAAGGGGAGGGAAAGGAAGCCCAACAGAGGACTGGTAGTGAACTCCCCATCCAGTACAACTAAAGGTGTCTCCCCTCGCTCTTCTGATACTTTCAGGAAAGGATGCAGAAAATCACTTTTCTGGTGGTGAATTGTCAGAGGAAGTCTACACCTGCCTGCCCTGCAGAGAAGGATGTTCTTTCTGCACAGATGATACCCCCTGCTATGCACAGGAGGACAAGTACTTACGGCTGGCTATCATCTCCTTCCAAACGCTCTGTATGCTGCTGGATTTCATAAGCATGCTGGTGGTCTACCATTTCCGCAAGGCAAAGGTAAACCCGCGTCTTTCACTTCACCCTTCCTCCTCACGGCGTGTGGAGCTTATCTTGGGGCTATAGCCTCCCATTCTGGGAGTCAGCTTCTCAGGCAAGGAGCATGGCTCTAGGGGGGGATGGGGTTTCCAAACAGGAATGTTTTCCAAAATTGTTTATGTGGTTTAATGGAAAATGAAACAAAACAAACAAACAGAAAAACCTCCAAAAAACCAAAAAAACAACCCCAAAGAAAGCTGAGCAATTTGTGTCTTCCAGTGAAATATACTTGCATTTATAGATGTTCAGCGAAAATCAAGGAAACTGTTAAGTAATTCTGGAAAATCAAACCAATTAATTGTGCACATGTCTAAGGGGACGTGGGGTTTTTAGAAACTTGGGATCGTGAAAGTCTCTGCATTACCACTACTGGGAATGATGTTTGGTTTCAATATATTGGAGACACTAGCTGGAAAATAATTTTGGGAAAGAGAAATCTTTCTGAATAATTCTAGTTCCTCGAGAGTTTAAATGTGATTCTATAGTTAAAGATTCTTATTTTTTTGACTACGGCATGAGTATACTAAGGAGTGTCTGTAAATTGCTGATGCAGTTTTTATGTACTAAGTTAATGAACTTTCTGCTTTTACCTGACTGAAAATCTGGTGACATCTCTTGGAAACTCACTGTTTCCTTAGTAAATGCAGAATATTCTCTGAAACTTCAAATTTTCTAAAAAGATATTAAGTGAAACTGGCATATATTCACTACCTACATTTGGGAAACGTAGGTGTGCACACAGTATGGTACATTATTGAAATTAATAGCTTCATTCACGTTCTATATCTAGATCAGTATTTCCATTTTGATTTTTGGAACACTTGATCCCACAGTTTCCCTGATCCTGCAGTGTCTGTGTTACAAATGCATGCCTTATTTTGAAAGACTTTAATATCCTGCCAGGAAATCACAGAACGAACAGTAACATTCCTTTTTTTTTTCCCCTCTTCTGTTTCTGACAGTGTCTTTGTATTTAATGATATTACATTAAGTGATTCAAATTACTTAATTGTATTCATAAAGTTTTTTGTTATGAAAAGTTTCTTGTAGGCATCTGTTTGGTTGCTTGATATTAACTTAGAAGAAGAACTTCATTACAGTTTTGTGAGGTTTTAATCTGGTAATGTTTATGTCTGGTAATGTCTGTGACATTTTTAATCATAGACGACATCAAGACAAGCATTTCTTGTGAGCAAAAACTATTTCTAGACTTACAAAGTGATATGCAGCTATTGCAAGCTGGGCCTGACTTTTTTTACATACTGAAATGCTGATTGTTTTATAGGAAATATTTCTGTTTTCTCAGAAATAAGTTGAGGAATAGTTTTCACTTTTGCACTTGTACACTTGCATATGTTCTGATATAGGTATCTGCTAGAGTAAAATATGTAACTTTATTAGACATGACACAGAAATCTTGTGTTTCTCAAAACCTGCTAGTCTTGAAAAACACATTTTTACATTTGTGATGATTAGCCATTTCTCCAGAGTAGTCTAAGAGTAAAGAAACACATGGAATCTGAATCTTTAATACCAAAGCAATACTGAAGAGGCATATACACATCTTTCATTGTTTCTGAAGTGTTTTCCAGTCATTAGGAAAAAGTTTGGGCTTATTTTTTTCCAGACTCCCTCTTACCATTAGAAATCATAACATATGAATGAGAATCAGACTTAAAAAAAAAATAAATAAAAATTCCCTGAAAGAAAAATGATGCCTTTGAGACATTGCAGTTCATTCAGTTGACCAGAGGTGGATTCAATTTCAATTTTGGCACCTTACAGGAGAGTTGACTTTTCTCTAAATGTGTGTCTCACAAGGAAAAGGGAAGGAAACATGAGACAAAAGAAATAATATGGTGATTAACAAACCTTTCCATTATGATTGAAGTTTTCAAGGAGTAGAAACTGATAGATTTTTGTTGCTTTTCATGTAATTCAGTTGACTTTTTCTTGGATATTTCTTTAGTGTTCTTTATCTTGTTGGTATAGCATGAAAAATATCTTGTGTGTTTACCATGAAATGAGAAGTTGCATGAAGGGCGAACATACTGAGAACAATGAGTATTTGCAGAAGAAAACTGCTGGTTACATTGGAAAATGACAGAAATTTGGAGTGAAGGAAGAAAACTAGTAGCTTACTATGTAGTCTCTGCCAAGGAGGTAAAATCATGAAAATGAAAGAATACATACTGAAGTATATTCAAAATATCTGCCTTTTTTGAGAATTTCCAACTGTTAGTGAAGCAAACCACAATTAGGTTAGTGTATATGTCTGTGATTAAAGTTGCTGTGTTAAACTGCTCATTTCCATTGTGCTGTGTGGGAGTTAGAGGAGAGCATTTCTTTGGATTCTCTCCCACACGTAACACTACAGTGTTCAAATGGTTGCAAAAATAGTTTTTAATGCAACATTATAACAGAAAAAGCAGTATGCTGCTTTTCAAGAAGCGAGCTTCAAAGTGTTAAAGGGAGGAAAAGATGGGAGTTGAAAATAAAAGATGCTAAATGAAGGCCCTTTCAGTGCTGAAAGGAATGAAGAGTAGATATGTGGCATTTTGATCTGGCTGTTGATCAGTAAAATCAGAAAGTAAATGGGATCAGGTTACCTCTTTAGTAAAAGTGACTGCAGAAGACTTCTCAATGCTTGTGGTAATTACTGCCTTCAAAAAACTAAGGTCCTGTAAAGTTAATGTCTGCCAACAGAAAGCACTTGGGAAGAAACACCCCAGGCACCTTGGCAGTGATATTCTGAGTATAATAATTCACAAAAACAATGATAAAAGTCCATAAGCATCCTTTTGGTTATGATGGAAGTGAAAAGACATTTTTTTGTCTTAAAAGAAAATCTACTTTATCAGTAAGAGCAGATGCAAATCTCTTATAAATGTTATTAAATGATTGTAAGTATTATTATAGGTATTTGTATTATTATTTATATATTATTATTATTATTAGTAGTACTAGTAGTATTTAGGGAAGTGAAAAAATACCTCAGCTATTCAGATCACACTGGTTGCTCTTCTTATGACCAAGCAGTAGTTACAGTGGAAAATTGCCATGGCCTAGTTTTGTCAGCAGTGTGGAATATATGTGAGATCCAAGGCAGCTGCTAAAAGACCAACCAAGGGTTAAAGAGCGCTGCACTGCCACAGAGCATGGCCACAAGAACAGAGACCTTTTGGGCAATTACTGCCAAAGTGTTGCTGACAAAATGTGATGATACAAGTTTGATTTGACATGATCTTTATTACTGACCCTAGGCTGTAATAATAAGACTCTACAGAGAACCTGGTAAATACCAGCTCGTGAGTTCCCACTCAGAGTTTGACAAAATGAATGGTAATAAATAGGCAAAGCCTGTAGCAAGCCAGATGAGTAGCTTTTAAAAGCCAGGCTTCTCTTTAGAGGGACTTCTATAAGTCTCTCAAATTTTAAGTCTCTTCTTCTAGAACTTCTTAAGGTTCCTCTGAAGACTCCTCTTCAGACTTCTGCCTAGAAAACTGCTGAACTATTTAATAAGTGTAATAAGTTTACATTAATAGCTGTAGAGGAGCAAGGGAAGATAGGAAATGTGACATCTGTATTTATAAAGACTCCCTATAATAGTGACAAGAACTGAAGATCAGTAGGTCCAACTTACACGCTTGAAAATTCAGGGTAAAGGTAATAATAGAACTACTGGGTCCCTGGGCATGTGTGGGAAGTGGGATTTTGTGAAAATGTGATGCCCTCCAAATGTATTTGTAGCTCTGTGAAGTGGGGATTATGAACATGAGGGTACTTCTTCCAAGGTCTGCCACCAAAAGCTTTAAAGTTATGGTCTCAAGGGACTAGGTGAGCTGCACTATTTGTAGGTAACCAAGGGGTGGCAGAAGAATAGACAGGGCAGGAAATACAGTATAAAATCATGTACAGCAGTGAGATGTTGATGTGCAAACATAGATATCTTCAAAGTTCTTCTTAGGGTATCATTAGAGAGATTAAAGATCAGTAGGTCTCCCAAATGTTCACAGGATCTCTCAGATGTTTTTTAGAAATTGAGTAGTTGCATGACACAACTTTTAGTTGTTTTATGTCACTCATTGGCAAAGAAGAGTATCAGAGGTCACAAACTATAAAGCAATTCAAATAGGAAGGAATCACAGAGGAGATATATATATATATATACTTATATATTTCTAGGGTGTTTAAACACAGTGATTTTGGTGAAAAAATCTGGTGCTGCAAGGCCATAATTTTATTGTTGGAAACTTGGAGGATAGGTCAGGAAGAACCAGTCCCAGCTTCTTTAATAATGCAGCACAGGCTGTGAAGTGAGGTAGGACACAAGGGTCTAAATCAGAATATCTTTTGTTATCTTGGCAAAGAGTCATTAAGCTAGATTTCATGTCTGTTCTTGAAAACCTTGTAGTTATTAATGTAGACTTGCACATTTGATAAAACAAAATTCAGCTTGTTCATCCAAAACACAGTTGATCCAAACTACTGGTACCACCGACCAATCTTCAAAGTAGTGACTTCAAGCAGTGGTTGGAATTGGCCAAAAGAACAAAATGGAATGGCAAAAAGAAACTGTGACAAAGCTCCAATCAATGCTGTGGAATTCATTTGAGGCTTTGTCAAACAAAGTGACTGAAAGTGACTCAGCAGCCCTGAGATCAGCTCAGCAGTAATGTTATTAAACTGCAAGAGTCATAACTGGAGAAAGTCACAGGCAGAAAAAGGTGGCCCTTTGCCAACAGAAGGAAGAACTCCAAAACGATAGGAACAGAAATAATTTGGAAGGAGGCACAGAAGGAGTAGAAGAAGCTAAACCACTAGTGAAAAGCTTTGTAGGGAAAGACAGAAGATGAAAAATATAACAGATAAAGAGGATATGCTACTGCTATAATGGGAAAAGACAAAGCGTTTCAGCAGGAGAGTAGATGGGGAAATAGGCCAAACAAAGAGGAAAGAGGAAAAATAATTCATAGCTGATACAGAAGGGAAATCAGAAGTGTGGATCACTTCAAAGAAGTCTTTGCTGTGGACAGCCCTTGTGCCAATCAGTAGTGAAAGCTGGAAGCCATGAACTTGGTATTGACACAAGGTGCAAGAGGCTCAAAAACTCCAGGGAGATGAAAATTTGTGAAATCCCATCAGAAAAGCTGACAGCACCTGACTGCACCAGTTTAATTCCACTGAGGGAATTGTGTAGTGAAGCCTGGGAAAAAGAGATCTTTCCTCAATAGTGAAAATGTGGGAATTCTATTTTGACTGCTCTGACAGTGATTTTCTTGAATCTGACCTGGGAAGATGGTGAGGCTTCTGCAGTGTCAGAGAAGTAAAGGGACACTGGATGCAGAACAAGGAACAGGCTCAGTGCTGTTGATGGTCATGTTATGTGTCTTAGCAATGACAGAGGAATCTGTAAAGGCTGTAAGGCTCCTCTTATTTCCTTGGTTTTCAAAGGTTTTGACAGAGTTTGGGTATCAGAAGATTTTGAGAACAACTTTCAGCCTTACCAAGTCAGATTTTCATGGCTGTGTACATTAGAGAATGTATAAAGCATTCTCTAAATTGAACAAGTAAGGAACAAAACAGCTCAAGGTGATACTAGCAAACATCTTTATGTGCTGTGGCATTATTATTGATTTAATAATGCAAACATCAGGACAAAAAACACATCCAAAAAGAATGAGGCTAAGCTAACAAAAGCTGTTAGACAAGGGCAGAAATCATGGATATTAAAACAAATATTCTCAAAAATGAGAAGCTGAACAATGATTTTGTGAGAAAAAGGCATCAACAAAATAGGAGAATTCGTCTGTATGAGGAGTGCTGTGTGGACCAAGGGAGAGCTCAAACAGGGAGTGACCAACTGCAGCACTGATTACATGCAGTGCAAGGGTGGCAAAGCTACTGGAAAGAAGCTGAACATTTAAATAACTATGAATAAAAATCAGATTTTTTTTTTTTAAATTTCAGACTTAACATAGGGCTAGAAAACTATCAGAGCCTTAAAGAGAAAGCCAGTTGCGTTGTAATCATGTTTGTAAAAGTACTGGACTGTGGAAGGACATTACCTGCAAAGAACATAAAAGGCTCATCAGTTATCAGGCTGCCGTTTTCAAGTGAATTGGAAGAGCTGAAAACAACTGACCTTCGCATAGCAGCCTACCACCTCAAACAGGGAGCTCTCAGGTAGAATACAACCGCTGTGAGGAATTGTAAGTGTCCTTAAGAAATGCCAAGAACCTCTACTGGCAAAGGGAACAGAGAAGTTGATCTCAGCCATAGAGTGGAAGAGACTAATTGCTCCTTTGCAATGAAGGAGAGATGAGAGTGGGCCAGCTTTGACTCATGCTAGGGAGTTTGCTGGGAGTTCTCGTTCAGATCAGTGCTAAAGGCTTCAGAGTAGTTGCACTAAAGCCAAACTGCTTTGCCCTCATCTCACCACCTTGCAGTGCTGCCAGGTTCTGACAGTAGGGGAACAGAGAGCGAGCATGGGGATCTGTTCTTTCCATCTTGCTGTGGCCAGCATCTCTGGATGTAAATCCAGCACATCAAGGTAAAATTGGTACCAAGTGAGCACACTTTGAAGAGGTGATTTGCAGCTCTGAAAAATAATGGAAAAAATGCTTAGAGTTCAGCAGAGTAATTTGGTATTGTCATATGGCATTAACAATGATGAAGGACTGTGACAGAGCACATTGGAATGAAGGGCTTTGCCCTGTTCAAGACCCTTTCCAATTGCAAATATTGGAAATTTTTAACTAAATTATGTTTTATTGTACTGGTCTTCTCCACCCCTACCTTCTCCAACCCCCACTTTAATGAACATTCAGGAACTGTTGGAAATACAGAAATACAAATACTTTCAATGAGAGGAGGACAATATGCATCTTGAACACTGATCAAGATAAATACAGCTAACATACAGCTAACATCAACAGGAATAAATAATTTTCACTCTCTTGAGGGAAATGTGGCAAATAATAGCTACAGAGTGGTTTTTATTCTGTCAAATACAGATTTTCAGTTTGGAGTTCAGGGTGGCTAGGTACACTCTGCCACCAATATCCCATTTTTTTATTTAGTGTAAATATATTTAAGTGTTCTGCTAAATACAATTTCAAAACTGTGAAGATAGTCCCTAAGCAATGCAATTTTAAGCACTGCACAGAACTGCACATAGATGGAAAGGCAACATGCAAATTTGTGCTGTAGTTTTCCCTTTCTAATATTGAAAAATCTAGAATGTCTTTTCTCTCTTACTGCTGCTGTGATAAGATACAGTAATTCAGAATGAGGTAATCACAGGCTATTGATGTGTGATACGTCTTTAAATATTAAAGCATGCTGGCTTTGCAAACATACCTCTTTTTCTAATGTAAATCAGCCAATCCTTTTTTCCTTTTTTTGACTCCACAGTGGCATCTTGATGTGCTTATGCCTGGATGGCTTTCATCTTTGGTGCACATTCTGCTTTTTTCTCCCTAGACAACAATTTCTGACATTTCAGCTGAAGTGGAAACTTGATAGAGGGAAGAGATCTTGCGCAGATGGAGCAGCTGCCCTTACATGCTGTGTTGGTGGGCATACCTGATAGTTCACTCAAAATATACACATTCTGTGCAGTGCATTAGATACCCTTCCTTCACCCTATCCTAGGGTGAGAACCTAGTTTCTTGTGATTCCTCAGGAAGTGTGTTGTAGTCTTCGGGTGTGCAAGTTTAAAGAAATTGCCGATGTTGTTTTCGAAACTGTTGTTTTTAGTGGAATTCTCACTTCCTTTATTTGCATAAATAAAGTCCCCTTCCCATTTTTCTGTGTAGTTCAGATGTGCCTTTAGGGGTGCTGTACTTTCTTAACTCCCAGATAAATAATTTAAGAGTGCCATATGGGCAGTGTAAGAAGTGGAGGGGCTGTTAGCCTGCAGCAACAGTTGAGTCTCAGGGAGGATGGACTGGCTGCTGGAGTTCCCAAAGGCAGCAGGCATTGGTAGGCATGGCTGCAATGTTTGCAGGGTGTTGTGTGTATTCAATTCATAAGGCCAAAGGTTTCACATGAGTAATCTGTATTTGCATTCTAATACACAGTTTAGAGGCATCAAGTACTTGTGAATAGAAGAATAAACTATAGGCCTAATGAATACAAAAGTGTGAAGAAAATAAAGGTCTAGAAATGAAATATGTTCATTGATTTCAGTTCAGCCTCATAAAAACAGCTAATGGGAAGAGCAGGGTGGTAGGAAGCAAAAAATGTGCTCTAGATACAGTCTACTCCTAATGGACAAGGTAGGTCATAAAAATAACTTTTCATCAATACTCAGCAGTAGCTCTAAGGATTCAAAAGCTGCAATCTTCTCTGTATAATTTTACATTAAGCCAATGCTTGTCTCTACAAAGTTGAATTGCACAACAAATTAAGGGAATCATCTGGAAAACATTCTTGGTTTTTCAAGGAATGCACTGCCTTCGAAGTGATGTCAATCAGCCATGGCTTGTGACACATTTGCTCCACTTTGACACTGAAAATGATTCCTGGCCTTTGCTATCTTAATCTTAATGTCTTGCTGTATAATGTGAATAATTTTTACCCTCTGTTCTATCAGTACTCCACAAACTCTGCAATACAGAGTCCCAGAAGTCAAACAAATGGAGCTGGTAGTGCACTTGCAGTGTAAAGGTGCTGGTTATAGCTGTCACCAAAGAAAAAGCTGTAGTTGCCTTAAAGGCCTATGTTCACTTAATTCTATTACACTATGATTTCATTTTAAAAATAAATTATGAAAAATTAAGTAATTGAATTCTTGAATTCCAGCAAATATTTTCCAACAATTACAACTATTACAGCATAGAAAAAAATTTCCCAAAGTTGTTTCAGAGTCACAAATTAAACTGAGCAAACTGCTAAGATTTTTGCTTGTCACTCTGGGATTCCTGCTGAGTCTTGTACTTATAGCCTTTACAGGTTATCTGAGTAGACTGAACAGTCTGTCACATGATGATTAGCTGTCCCCACCGATTCTTTGATGCAGTAACTGCAGGACAGTTGCATTTATCTGAAGTTTAATTTGAGTTCCTGAATGGGCATTTACAGATTTGCTAGGAAGAGACTTCCTATCATGTCAGCAGAATAATGGCGACATTATTTATTTATTCTGCTATTTGTCTTGGAGTTGTATCCTGCTGTGAGCCTTGTACAATCGATAGCAATAGCAAAGACCCTGGTAGCTTGCATGAGGTCTTTGGCACACCTCCCTCTCCAAGAGAAGACTTCTGTCTGAAACAGACCTTTTTGTTTTAAGGGTCTAATAGCAAGACCACATTTTGATGTTGAAAAACCAGTTTAACTAAGGAGAAGTTCTTACAAAGATGAGAAAACAGGGGTTTTTTTAAGTTTTACCTAGAGAGAAGAAATAAGTAACATAAATTAAGAAACAGGGAAAGTAAACACCAGAAAAAAATGTAGCATGAGAGCTTTCAAATAGTAGAAATAACACTGTATTGGAAACCTCATTCTAGGAAAAGTCTTGCATTTTTTACTACATGTTTGTAACTGCAAAACTTTTAGTTAATGGTAGAATGTTCAGAGAAACTTCATGCTGTTTTTGATATTTTGGTTGTTTGGTTGGTTTTGGCTATATCATGTGGTACAATCTGAATACAGATCACTGAGACTAAAACATATTCCTGTTCTTCATTATTTTTTTCATCTCTTTGGGTAAAAGTTGAAGGTTTTTAGGAGCAGGCTCATGCTGTCTGCTTCTCATTAGGACTTTGTGCTATGAACACAGTCACTTTGCTTTTTGCCTTCTTGTCCCAGCCATGCTTCCCCCTGTCTGGAATAAAACCGTAACATTTTTCTCTGACATCTTCTCATCAACTTCAGTACAGCAGAAAAGATCTCCTTGATCTCCGCCTGCTTCCCTCTAGGACATCTCAGCTACTGCTTTCATAGTTACTGTAGCAACCTGCTTGTTACCAAACGTCATTTTGGGCTCTGGAGCTCACTGTGCCTCTGGCTATGTCTAAGCCTTGCTCAACTCCTTCTGAGCTCCCTTTTAAGAAATGTTTTCTGCTAGTCAGCAGCCCTAAGTTTATTGTCTCATCTTGGTGTCTTGTATCTTGAGTGTTGCAGTGTCCTTTCAGCTGGCTGTGGCAGATGCAGTCACAGCCTGCTCCTGTCTGTTCGAAATGATGCTGCACATGATTTACTGCTCTGACACTTCCTGTTGTCCTCCTTGCATCTCCCTCTTGACATTGTACCTGAGCTGTATAGCTCTGGATTTTTCAATTCCCACATGAGCTTTTTTCTGTCTCCTAATGCAATTTCTTTGATGTACAAGTGTCAACACCAGCCTCATCTTGGTTCCTCTTCCAAAAAACACCCCTTGTTCCCTTCATGCTTTCCTCATGCTTGGTGGAGGCTTTTTTAGATCATCCCCTGCTCTCTATATCATGTCTTCAGATTCAAGTGTTGAAAAGTATGTGACTTAGAGTGGGATAATGATAGGCTGGGACTACTAATTGCTAGTTTGGAAATGTGATATTGCCTTGTTGTTCCATTGTTCTTCTCATCTGCCCTTATCCATATACTGTCCCTTGTCTTAAACTCTTAACTTTGTGCAGATAGCACAGACATTTTCACTTTTTTCTTGTGCAGGGTCTGCACTGATCTGAGGCTTCCCTGGGGCTGGGCCTTCCTTGCATAGGAGTATTTCCTTCAAAGACAAATATGCTTTTATTTCCAGTGAAACCTACATTCCATATGCTAAACTTAATGAGAGATTACTTAGCTTAATAAATTCTGAAGAGCTCAAAAATTTTACCATTTTTGAGATTAGGATTTCTCAGATGCAGGTATTCATTTGGACTGGTTTAGCACTTGGCTCTTGTAAAGTAAAAGTGAATAAAATAAACTGACGTTGGATTTAAAACCTTCAGAATTATGAGGTTTTTATTGATCTGAAATTAATATAATGATTTTCATCTTAGTTAATTTGCCTTCTAAGTCATGAAAATAATGAGATTTTTTTTTTACCTTAATCAGATTTATTCTAACACTTCTCACATCATTTTCAGTTTGTTTCCTCTGAGAAGTCATGAATCTTGAACTTTGCAGTCAGGTTGGTTTTTTATCTTTTTACCATAAACTATTCATTTCTGTGTGATTGAACTACAATTTATACAGACAATTTCAGTGAGCTGTGGTTTATCTTCCGTAATAGGTGAGGTCATGTTGAATAAGAAAGCTGAAATTTAGTTCAGACATTCTGAAGCTATTTGTAAACTAAATAGAGGAACATACTGAGCCTCACCTCCTGCTACTGAAAGTTGGTTTCCTATTTCATCAGACTTTTTGTGTATTCAATTTAATCTCTTGGTGATCAGGCAACTATCAATATTAGAATGCATTTTATTCTTGAAAATAATGTCTTTGGATCTTCATTTAATTTTTGTGTTAATTGAATGCATAACCTAGTGAAACAGACACCTCAAGTGATCCAGATTTTTGATGACTATCATTGTACATATTCATCTTTTATATTAACCATAAAGCTGTGCATAGACTGAAATTGAACTTAGGTGTTTACCTCATTACTGATTTCCTTTCATGTATATATTCACCACTATTGCATGAGAAGCAGGGATCTTGGTCTAAGCAATATGTCCCCAAGGAAGGAATTTCTGCCCTTATAGGAAAAGATGTCCCTGGGACATTAACCATTTCTATTGTGAGGGTTCTTCACCAGCAAATACCGTTTTCTCAAATATCTGTCTTGTAGGTGGTGTAGTGCAACTTAGATGAAGCAATGCCCATGTTTCTAAATGCAGAACATCTTACCTTCATCATGATTTATCACAACAGATTTCATTACTTCTGTCAAAGAAAGGATCGAGGGCCACATTAATTGAAAAATAAAATATTTGTGGATTTCTTGGATGCCTGACATCTTGTGTACTTTTGAAAAAAAATTGCTTTATGATTGATGGCCTTTGTTTTCCCTGACTTTTTTTTCAAGTTAAAAGTAAATGTAATAATTATATTCTGTTTGAGCTCAGCTATAACTAGTAATAGAAAAAAAAAAATTCATCTCCATGTAAGTATTCTTCAAAGGCTTGAAAGGGGAATGAAAGAACATGATGATTATATTTATTAATGGTTTAGGAATACTGCACAAAACCTGCAAATGGCAGAAAATTCTGACGATTTGTCAATACGTTTTAAGTGGCAGCCCATAATTGTAGGCCTATCTTTAGAAAATTGGGGTTTGCTGTGAATATTTCTGTATGTGCAATCTGTATTCTAATAGGAGGCTATGATTCAAATAGGTTAAAAGTATTTGTTAGTGTTTTGAAAGGTTGAGCAGGACACATGATTTCCTCTTCATTATTTTACAGAAAAATTTTCTAAGGAGGTAAAACTCCTTCCCCCTTGAATTGAATAGTTTTTCCTGCAGTTAGATGGGAATGAGTTGCTTGAATTTTGTACCTCAACCAACAATAATAAAATTAAAGCAAAGCCTTGCTACAGAATTCAACATTTGTATTTTCATGGGTAGCAGTCCTAATAAGTCCCTGAATTTATTATAAAGAAAATAAATAACTTATGACACTACAGTTACAGTGTACTAACTGAGAATTCAGAGGACTCCTTCCAGTTGCTTTTGTGCCCATTCTTTAGTCCCCACTATTGCTCTTCCAGGTGTGAATAACATTAGGATAACCATCACTATGAAATGTAGTTCCACTCTTTTCTGCAACTCTTGATATCGGTGTCTGGGAACTGGCAACTTCTGTCCCATAACAGAAGAGCCAAACATCTTGTTGTTGCTCAGCCTCAGGCACAGAAAGAGGAATCTCTGCTTTCCATTTCTTAAAAGTCAACTTTAATTGAGATAAAGTTCCTGAAAATTAGCACTTCAGTTTTTCCACACTGCTCTTCTCTCTCTCTTTTAAGGAAGACAGCAGTGTCTTTGTGGTTGGGAAAAGGTATATGGGATAAGAGGAAAAGAGTTCAGTGGGCTTTAGAAAAACAGCACATGGAAATCAAGACAAAAATATAGTCATACTGGAAAAAAAATTATTTGTTGGGAAGGTGTATTTTAGTAAGAAAAGAAACTGGTAATAAAACATTTCAACCAGCTCCACTTCAGAACATGTGTTTTCAACTTGACAAAAATCTCTTCTCACTTCTGTCATTTAATGAAAAATAATTTAAAATAAAAAATAACAAATAATAAATATTTATATATATATACTATATAAATATAAATAAATAATATATATAATAAATATTCTAAAATAATTTAAAATAAAGAACCACCTGTACCAGGAATAAAAATAATTTGAATAGGAAGAGTTTTCAGAGAAGTAAGAGACAGATTTGGGAATATAGTCCTGTAAAGTCTCATCACATCTCCCATGTCCTCATGTGCAGAGTGGGGTGGATCTTCCAAACCTGCACCACAAGGGTCCTCCTGGGAGCACTGAGAGTGAGCACACTGCCTTCACATCGACCTTTAGCTACTCTTTTTGTTTCACTTCTTTTGAGACAATTTGCATGGTAATTCTTCTAGTCACTTCTGTTGGGGTCAGAGGCACAGAAAATAGGCCTATATATCTGTGGTGCCTGGCTCTGACACCCAGGAGAGCACTGAGCTTAGCCTAAAACCATGGAGGCAGCTTTTAAAGTTAAGAAACTAAAAGTGTGACTGTGCAAGTTAGAGTTTTTTTTAAGTTACTGGGTGAGAAGGTTTAAGTTTAGGGTTTAAGCTATATTAGTGAATAACAGACAACATGGAGGATTTAGGGAATTGTCCCTTTCTCCTTCTTCCTTCATCTTCTTCTTTTAAGGGTTTTTGGGTAGTAATGAGTGTTTGGATAAGGAACTCAGTGGTGTAGCACACAGGTGTCAAGTCATTGGGTCACTAAAAGAAATAATTTACTTGGCATTTGATTATTGGAGAGATAGACACATAAAGACGTTGGAGAGAGTCTTTGTCCTCCATTTTGCACCTTTCTATCTTAGCCCCTTGTACTCTGTATATATGTAATATAGGTAAGGAAAGAGTAAACAGCAGAGCCCGAACACAGGAAAACTGCTTCTCTCTCATCAATCTCAGTCCTGGGGAAAAAGAACCCAACCACCAGTTGGTTGTGACCAGTGACAACTTCAAATATATCAGCTTAGCACAGCAGAGCAAACCTGTGCCCATTCTCTATATTTCCTTGCTTCTCTACCATTCAGTCACATATGAATATGTACTTTCCAGTTACATGTGGAGTATAGATACACTTTCAGTTTAATAAATATGAGTATTCAAAGTTGAGATCAAAGAAGTTTATCTGAATTTTTTTCTCTAATACAATTTTTTCTATTATATATACAAATTATAAATGTAAAAATAATTACATATAATAAAAGTTTTATATATAAAATAACTTTTTTTTTTTTTTTTTTTTTTTTTTTTTTTTTTTTTTTTTTTTTTGCTGATATGCTTTATTTATCTGAAAGGCATTTCACATTCTGGTGAAACCACATTTGTAAAACAAAATTTTCTGTAAATCACAACCCTCCTTGGTCATTCTTCATATTACAGAAGTGGCAGAAGTGTTTAACAAAAGTGAAAAATATGAAAATATGCCAGCCTTCTCCCCTCACTAGGTTTCTATGGTACCATGCTCATTTAATACAGAGTGACATGTGGCCCTGGAGGAACCTGCAGTCTTCCTGGACTGACACCAAAAGTCTACAGTTCAGTTAATTCAGTATTACACAATGTAACTGATACAGGATGACTTTAATTTTATTTTGGCTTTTATAATTAATTTTTTTTCTTCACTATGAAAATACTTTAACACTTATATCACTGATTTATGTGATGACATTCATTAATTCAGTGCTAATTAATGCTGTTGTATTTCCTGGATTGCTTAGGACCACAGACAGTTGAAATGCAGTATCTTCTGTGCTTGTTTTGTTATACTTGATGCAACTTGGGCAGCTAGACTTTTTAAAATTTCCCTTGTGCAAATAATTATTTAATATTTATTTATGACCCTTTAGCAGTGGCCAAGAGGCACGTATGACTTTGTTAACAGGATTTTTCACAGAAATGGTGTTACTTTCTGAAATTCAAGGATAAGGAATGACTGTTTATCTCAAATGCTACTAATGATGCCCAGATAGAATGGGTGGATGGAAGACTGAGCAAATCCCAAGGCATAAATCAGTCTTTCACAAACAATGGTTTTTGCAGACCTGGAAAGGTGAACGGTATAGGTAGCTAAGTATGGAAGTTAGTATGAAGCTAAAAACAAAATAAATTGCAGCATTACATAGGTGTCAGCAGTGTGTAACCAGTGAGTGAGACAAGGAAATCCAGAAAGGACAGTTCTACTGACACCAGTAAGTAACAGCAGAAATTAAACCCTGAATGGGAAATGGACATACAGACAAAGTGGCAATAAACAGACTGAACACAATACGAACAGCCAGAAAAATAAGGAAAAACAAAATAAATCCAAACAAGGAAGACAGATGCAAAACACCCCAAACAGCTATTAAAAAAGAAAAAGAAAAAAACACAAATATTACACCCAAGTGGAAGAAATTCCCACTGCATGTAATTTCAGGGTTGTCCCCTAAAACACCCTAATTGATGTGAACTCCATTGGAGAATTTTATTTGTGCAGCCTGTATAGGTGGACATCGGCTGGTGGAGACTTTGGGCTAACATGGATTTCCTTTCTTCTGTTTACTTTCTTCAAGGAGCAAGGGCTTTTTTTCCTGAGGTGTGTGGGTATATTCACTGCTGTGTGTCTTGCAGTTGCCCATAAAGTGAAGCATTTGTTCCTGCCCCCAGCCATGCCTTAGGGACTCATATTTGCAAAGTCTGTACAGTGGAAGATTAAGCTTTTGCTGGAAAACCTATTATTCTCAGACTTCTGGAAATATCTGTATATCTAATAAATATTTTTAGTAAATTAATTTTGAAGCATTCTGCTTTAGTTTGGTTTTCTTATCTTTAGTTAATCCCTGCTATTAATGTTTCAGTGCTGGATAATTTTTTCTTCCTGGACTTCATGGGCTATAGTGGTCATTATTGAAGAAAAAAAAACAACTTTAAAATCAAGTGTTAAAATATCTCTTTTTCTTTGCAGTAGAGAAAACCAACAGTTTCAAAAATGTAGTTTAGGAAAATGCTTACACTTCAATTTCCAACCTGTTTTTCTTTTCTCTATACTTATGTAAAAATAGTTGTACTATCTTGTATTTGAAGTTTTGAGCTTTTCTTCATCATTGTGGATAACACTCATCCCTGCTGGAGTGTCTATTCCATTTGCCAAGGAATCCTGTATAGAAGAGCAGTGATACCTGTAAACATTACAGATTAAAACCATTCTCCTGGTACCAAAGACTGAGGTGAAATTACAGCCAAAACCTGGATTCAAGCCCATTTTGAATTCCAGCGTTGCTCTGTAAGCCACACTTCTTTTAGGGCAGGAGGTAGAAATGCAGAGATAGAATATGCAGAGAACAGTCCCTACCAGAACACAGGTGAGAAGAAAATCATGGGATAGTTTATTGTTATGAAGAAGAGCTGGAAATGCTGCAGCTCTTTGCTCCATCAGGTTATCTTATGATCATGCTGCCCAGAAACAAGCTTGATAAGAAAAGACTGATCAGGATGTGAAAAACTTGTTCAGAAAAGAATGTCCACATGGGACTTGAATGGACTTCAGAAGTTTTAGTTAATTTCCATCTTCTCTATATGAAGCTCGTTTCAGTTGCTGTGTTGGTCATTCTGGTATATAGAGATTCATTGTACATAATAAGAAAAAAAAATACTCTTTAGTGGTTTGAGTATTGCTCAGACATGAAAGACATGAGCTCATTGACCTCTGCCAAAGCCTTGTATGATGGTGGAGCCTCTCGTGGACGGGAGGGCACTGGCATGATAGAAAACATTATCCCACCTCTCAAGACTTTATTGGCTTATTCCCTTATCTGGCTCAAACCCAGCTTCTTGCTAAACAAAGATTGATTAGTCATTGGCATCCTCTGTGCTCACAGGCTCTGCACCTGGGCTGTGCCTTGCACATATCAGCAAAAGCACCCCTGCTTTTGAAGTTGTCAATTCTTTGAGTCATTAACCCTTAACATTTCAGTTTCTTACAAGTGTTGATGTTTTGTCTTTAAGATAAGGCACAGTTCCACTGTACATAAATCACCAAACTTATTGGAACACACTTTGTATTAGAAAAAATAATTTTTATTTTTTTAAAATTTTTTTTATTTTAAGATTTAAGAAAACCATGTTGGTTTGCTTAACCCACATGTGGTGAGGAAATGGCGTAGTATTTTACAATCCTGACAAGTTAATGAATCAACATCTTTGTAAAAAATTTTAAAAAAAAAAAGTAAGTACACTTGCAGTTTAAGAGCACACTCTATATTCAGTAAAATTGTAGATTATTCATACTTACTATGGAAGCCAAGTCATTAATGTTAAATGAGCAAAAATATTCTAGGGACTTCTTGAAATTTAAACAATGCAGAACAAATTCTACAATTAAATTCATGTCTGTAATTCCCATGATCCCTAAGTCTTTACACTTGAGAGCAAATTTAGCAGTTTCAAATCATACCCAGGTAATGTCTGTTGATTAGAATTTAACATAGGAAAAAGATTTTTTAGATTTAATTTTTGTTAAACACAACCATTGTAATGGGCCTGTTAAAGAGTGTGGAGCATGCAAGCATGACAGACAGCTTAATAAACATTATTGTTTATACCCTGACAAAAGTGAGGGTACCTTTATGAAAATGGCACACAGAATTTTCTAATATTTTGTTTTGTTTTTTGTCTTCTAGAGTATCAGGGCTTCAGGGCTGGTGCTGTTGGAAACCATTCTTTTTGGATCACTTCTTCTGTACTTCCCAGTAAGTCAAAGTATAACTTTAAAAAAAATTATACCCTTGCCAACATTTTAAAACATTGTATGAATGATTCTGGTGAAAATGTAAATGCAAAAACTATTTATTAATTATTAGTTTAATCTGACTACAAAATGTGCTGTGTTCTGCAAATATTCATAAAAACACTCAAATGTTTTACTGTATGTGTAGTAATTCTCCATTTTCAATTTGGTAAAAATTGCCAGTAGTTTAATTGAAAGTTTTTGGGTGTTCTGGGTTAAAATGAGATTTTGCTTTGAAAGACAGTACCTCTCTTATCTATGGTATGGGGGAGAAAAGGAAGATATGTAAAAGAAAGACACTGATTTTACCAAACATTTCTGTGTAATGTAGTAGGAAGAAGATTATTTTTTTCAGTGCATTAGTGGCATGTATTTTGATGTTCCTGAAGGTATGTGGCCTCTTCAATACCATGTCTTTGGGAAAATTAGATGGCATTACCCTTACCCTGTAAGTGGGAAAAAAAAAGAACTATATGAGAAATATATCACAAAACTCATATGTATCCATTCTCCTTTAAAAAGTCCCAGAAAAACTGAGTGTGTTGATTGCCAAAATCAACACATAAACCCAAAACAATGACTAGATAAAGCAAGACATCAAAGTGTATATTGAAGAAGTTGATAGAAAGCATGCAGGTTGGGAGACAATAAAAGATGGAGTTGTGGGCTGAGGAGACAATCAAAGATGGAGTTGTGGGCTATTTTAAAATATGTTTATGTTTTCTTTCCCTCAGTAATCAGAATTTCCTGTGCTTTTACAGACCATCACATAGTTACTGAAAGATGAGCTCGATAGCAAAACTCTTCAGTAGCTGCAGAACAAGTAGGAAATAAACTGCAGCAGAATGTGTGAAGAGTACTATAAAAAAAACACAAACCCTGGTGGAATTTTTATACATTCTTTTTCGAATAGTACGGGCCTTTCAAGTTCTAAAGAAAAAGTGTATGCATTTAGGATAGTTTTATTTATTTTTTCATCTTTCACTTTGCAGAAGTCAGGGAAATGAAAGTTTTTGGTTTTTTTATGTTGGACAAAAGTTTTTTACGACTTGCAATAAATACATCTCCCATGGGTGTTCTTTTGTGTATCTTTTCAGTGAACAGAACAGAAAGCCCATGCACTGCTTCCTCAGCTGGTGCTGTGGAGCATTTACAGGAATTCATAGTGTAAAGCATTATGCAAGAGGTTTCCTTTCCATGGCTGTCTCCTCTTTGCTTTCTCAGAGAACCTTGGGGCCAGGTAATGGCTTCCCCAGGCAGATGATCAATTAGAACCAGTCAATGTCTGTACAGCCTCAGCTCCAAACTCTGAGAAGCCTCACCACAGCTCATCAGAACTGTGTCTGCAGTCTGTTCACCTGTTCTTCAGTTCATTTCCCAGGGCTTGTCTTGCTCCTCCATTTGTTGTGTTTCACGAAGGATGATCACTCTTTAGTGGCTGTCTGTCTTCAGGTGTGCTCAGCACCTGGGACACTGAGATCCTGCTGTGGAGAAAGATTTGTCCCAGCAGTTGACTTGAAGGACTGTGCTGTTGGATGCAAGAGCTGGTGGCCATCCACAATCTATAAATGCAGAGGGAGAAGAAAGGAAGTGGTTCTGGGAGAAGCAGTTCAATAACCCAAGCATCCCTTCAGCTCTTCACTGACATTTAAGCCTCCCCCTTTTTTTTTCCCAGTGACATTAAGGATGTTAAATGTACAGTGAGTGCAAAATGACAGTTTGATGTATTACGAGGAAAAAAAAATTTGCTGGAAATTCCTGATGATATCCCATATAGCCCATATCCCACATGGGATGTAGAGACTTGACCAGAGTTTATGTTTCTCTGCACATCTCAAGCTCCTAATATATAAAACTCTGCTGAGAACACATTCTATTAGAAATTAATAGGCAAAGTGTACAACTTGGCTTCTCTCTTCTAGCAGTTTTATGTTCCCACGCTCTTTGCTGGGAACTCTTCTTTCTTATACAGGGAATTACTAATCAGGCTGTTACTCCTACAGACTTGGGAAAAAAAAGAGAGCAATTTTATCATTTCTATTTTGAGGATTTTAGGGGAGGTATGTAGCAAATGTGATTGTGGGAGGTCCTTTGCATTTTCAGATGGAGAAATAAATCCTGATTCCTCCAACCAGAAAAATATGGTTTTGTAAAATCAAAGAAGATCAGAAATATCAGCTTTCCACTATCCCTGCCTCTCAATTCACTGCAAGCAAGTTTTCACCAATTTCTGCTTCAGGGCAAGACAATGAAACAGTAAATGTCTGAAAGCTATAAAGCATAGTAATTTTAAGAAAGAAGAGCTTCAAGGTGTGAATTATGAGGGGTGAGTCTTTGGAATGTGAACTCTCAATGTTTTGCTGTACATGGACAGAAGCTAAATGTACTCACCTGCTTATTGTCTGGGAAAGGAGCACAAAGCAGAGCAGAATGACATGGGAAAGACAACCCAAGCTTTAAACAGAACCTTGTTTGCACCAGCTTACACTCACACACATATTCATTCATAGCAGGGTGTAGAGCATATTGTCAATATATGTGTTGGTCATAAGTCATGTACCTGCAAAGCAGATTTTGTTTTTCCTGGGTCATATTTATTTTCCCCTTCATGTTATTTGGTGTTTTTATTTGCTTCTGAGAAGAATTGGGAATATTTTGGGACCTAGAGATGTGGTTAAAGATGTGCCCAGAGGCTTTTTCATTGTTTCAGCTATTTGGTTTGGTCCTCATTTTATACTAGAGGAGTACCTTAGAGGTCTAAGACTATAGCACTCACATCTTATATGCCCAAATTAAGCTGTGTTTTCCACAGGTAGTATGAAATGCGAGTTAATTTATGGAATGGAGCTCATAAGCACCACTGCAGGAAAGTGTTCTCTTTTAATATGAGGTTGTTTTCCTTTTCTGTCTTCTTCTTCTATTGTGATTCGGAATGTAAAACTAAAAAGCTTTACTTTCACACTCAACCAAGTGTGGAATTACACAGCTTGGCTTAGTGCATGTAACAATGTAAAGATATTAAGGGATGGTATTTCAGTTCTAAATAACTGAAATCTCTATTCATTTGAGGATTCAGTGCAAAATTACATTCTTATTTAAAAACAAAATCCCCTCAGATTTTCTCAACACTGCTTTAAGTCTTTGGCATCTTTGTTCTCCACTCCTCTACACTTCCCTAATTCTTTCTTTTTCTAGATCTGTTTACTCAGTCTGTCTCAGATTGTTTGAGAGCCTTCAGCATACAAATTTCACTGTGTCTAGAAGGGGTTTATTGCACCGTTTATTGCATCTCTGACTCTCCCTACCCTCCAATTAAATGGAAACCAAAACCTACTTTGTTACATTGCTGAATTTCTTTCACTAATTGTTGTTGTTTTCATGCCTACATGCAGTAATCTATTCATAGTGTAACATCATTAATTGAAAAATAATATCATCAGTCAGCTGCTTTTGGTGAGAAAAACAGCTGTTACAATGCCCTTCTAACCAAATGGGAAGTGCAAATGATGGTCTCCACCTAAATTAATTATTCAAGTTCTGCTATTCTCATAACAACACTGATCTTTCCTGAATTATAAGCAGGCAGATGAGCTTTGTCTATTACAAATGCATAGATTTTACTCAGAAGTTTCTGGGCAGCTCACATTTCTAAAGTTGTCATTTCTTATATTTTCTGCAGTCTCATAGTAACATCTCTAATTTGCCTTTACTTAGTCTTTCCAATTATCAGTGGATCTCCTCCAAATGAACACTAGGCTTTCTAATTGATTTTTGTTTATATTTCTTCATCCTTATATTTTCAACCGAAAGCCAAAACCCAGCCATCTTATGGATGAGTCCCTTAATTCCTGTACTTGGCATCTGAGGGGAGGAATCTCATTACTTTCCTTGTCCAGAAATACTAACTATATTGAAACCTTTAGACCTTTCTTTACTCTCTGTCTTGCTAATGCTTGGAACATGCTACCACAAGTTTAAAGACTCTTTGCTTGCTACAAAGGCCTTCAAATAAAGTGACCAGTAGCACAATGTTGTAAGAGAAAAGCCTGTTAATTGCATTAGAGGTCAGACCTCAGGTGATTTTAGACATCTGTAATGGACGCAGTTGAAAAATAGGAGATTCTGATAGGATATCAATAAACTTTTTTTTAAGTGTGAGGATTGTCAATTACCAAAACTCTTTGTCCAGAGTTTATGAAATACCCATCTTTGGAGGTGTCAGGACTTGACTGGGCCCAGGTCTTGAGCAACATGACCTACTTTTGGGTAGGGAGCTGAGCTTTATGACCTCCAAAGCTCCCTTCCAAATGAATTTCTGTGAATCTGTGTTTTTTATGTATATATCCATAGCTGAGACAGTCACCTTATGCTCACCAAATCCTGAAGAGGAACCAGGCCTTTTATGACTTGTTTGAGACCTGCAATTTGAAGATGAGGTGCATGGACTTCATGGACTATAAATGAAGTCTGAGGTATTGGCCTCAAATGGTGATGAATTCTGCCCTAGGCAGCTAGGATTACCTGATACATTAAATAGTTCCCATACTGCTAGTCTACATTACCTGAAACTCCAAAATACAGGTTATGGATTGCATGATATAATTATATGATATAATTTCTACAATCAGTGATTAAAGTTAAGTGAGTATGATGATGCAAAGTCCAAGGGAATAACTTCTTCTCCATGCTCTTGATAAAGCAGCTAAGAAGTACTAGATTTAAGTTCCAGCAAGTGAAAGTTGTTAGACAGTGAGGCTGAATGTTGTAGCAGTGAGGTCAGCTAGATCATGGGATGGACTAGCTTGGGAGACTGCAGAGGATCTTTTTAAAATCTTACGATGTTTTTTCTTTCAATCTTCTCTTCCTTTGGATAAAAAAATCCAAGTTCATTACAGCTTTCCCTTGTTTTTCCAAACTGCAAATGGTAACAAAGCAATGTTGTTCCCAATTTAGAGAAATAGAGCTGTGGGGTGGGGGGCATTGACTTCCTAATGCTGAGGAAGTAGTTCAGTCCTGAATCCTGGAATAAACTTTGTGCTCAGACATCTTGATGCTTGTATTAGGTGTTAAGATCTGTTTCTGAGGTTGTCTTATTCCCTCTTTCATACTCAAGCTACAATCACCTACCCTTTTGTGTTATGAGAAGTAATAGAAAGTGAGGAGTCGTGGAGCTTAGATATGGATATGGGGTTTTTCCCCCCTCAAATGATCTGTATGTGTGTCAGCATGGAAGAAATGAGCTATGAAGTTTGAGAGCCCGAGACTGTGGTAGTGATAACAGTCCTGAGCAGAGCAAGGTCACTGGAAAACTCTGGTTTTGCTATTAATGAATGTGAAAATAGAACATTGCAAAATACTCTTATGCATTTGTCCCTCAGATAAGGGATGTGTTACAAAAGCACAGTCACTGCTTATTCCAGACTCACTGATGTGCACTGAGGCCAACAGAAAAATTTGCTTTTTCCAACACATTTAGCGCTGCAAGTCTGCTCTGATACCCCAGATGTTTCAGGTTGATTCTTTTGCAGGATATAACTGCATTGCCTTTATTCACAAAATAGTGTTTAAAGCTTTTAGAACAAACAGATCACTTTATTCTTGTTTGGGTAAAGAACACACCTGTCTTTGGTGTTTGGGTCACTGAAGTCTGAGGACAGTGCAAATATCTGCTCTAAAATAATCACTACAGATTTCTTTAGTACTCTAGGAAAGGGTGTTTCCATTTTATGTGGATCACAGTGGATTAGCTATCCAGACAATGCAAAAGGCAGATTTTAAACACCGTGTTGCAAGGATTTTATATGTACATTGTATGCTTGTGCAAAGAAGTGAGGGAACCAGGCAGAAGAAGATGCAGTAGTTAATCTCTCTTGGTCAATGTCCTTGTCAGATGAATATATTTTTGAAGTTAGCATGCAACCAGTAAACCAATATCTTTTTTTTTGAGAGCCAGCTTACTTTAAATGCAAAAACCAGAAGTCAGCTGGTGTAGCCTCTGCATTGCAGGCTACAAAATACAGAAACCTCATAGGTACTGGAAACACTTGTGTCCTTGCCCTGAACCATGCTAAGAAAAATGTTTATGACTGTTTTTACTGATAGGAAGCAAACACTGAATATTTTTTGCTTTTCGAATACACTTATTTAAAATGACAGAAAAATAAGATACATGTGATAGAACATTCTTCATGGTTCTGTTGCCACTAATCTACACAGCTATCCTAAAAATTCTGGCAACTACTGTCAGGGAGATAACTAGAGGCTGTTGTTTATGTGATTATCCACATTAAGAACTGTGATTAGGCAGGGCTGTATGTCTCCTGATCTTAATTACATATTTTCTCTGTGTGTATGACAAAAGTTTAGGGTATTGGAAACAGAGTAGAGCTATGGCATCATAAATTCTAAGAGATTCTACAGGTGGATTTTGGTGAGGAGTATTTGTGTATGTTCTCTGTGTCTGTGTATGTCTGTGTGCTGTGTTCCCAGGTTACCTTTAGCTGGAAGGGACCTCGGGAGGCCTCTACTCCAACTTCCTGCACAAGGGACAGTCAGCTGTAAGATTTTATACAAAACAAGATTACTAAGGGCTTTATCCAATAGGTCTTAAAAACTTGCAGGGGTGGAGACAGTGTGCAGGCATGTAATAAAGTAACATGGTTGTAATTTTTTTAGATAGTGGTAAAATATTGGATATTGCTGGAACATATCATGGGACTTATACATGGCAGGGCTAAAGATAGGTCAGTGAAGGTACAGGCACTGATTTTACTATTCTTTCACATCCTGGACTCCCATTCTCATCCTTGTGGCATTACTTGTGATACCATGACAGAACTCAGTCTTCCCCTTCCATGGATTTGAAGGTGCAGTAGGTATTGTAGGAGGGCATTGCTATTTTTGCTACTCTAAAGCTTTTTTTGAGAAGTTCAGAGGGCACATTTGTCAGAGTCTGGGCTCACTGAATAGCCAAGTATATGTGTGAAGGGCTTGAGAGTAGGAGAGAAAAGGACAGCAGCCAATGACCTGAGCCAACTGCCACGATGGGTTTTCGTTGACCTTTTTATTTTAAAGTAATATCTTGCACTGCCAGCTTGCAGGCACTTATGTAGTGCAGTCTTGCCAGCCCTTCATTCAGAGAAATTAATCTTGTAGTGAGGGGAGCAGAGCAAGGTCTTGTGGTCTTTCCTCTTTACTTATAACTCCACTGAAGTAACTTGCATGAATAAACTTAGATGTATAAGAATTTGTAGATAAAACTCTACATTAATATATTCTTTTCAAAGAAGTGATGTAAAACCAGACTACAGTCATGAAAAACAGTATACAATTTTTTGCAGGGGCTTTTTTCTCAAACAAATAATAAATAAATACATTAATAACTAAATTAATTAATATGCACAACTATATAATTGTTATCTATTATATCACTATATATAATCAATATTTTAATTAATAATATAATTAATTTTAAAATAAATTGTTTTTTTATACAGTTTGAGCAGTAACACGAGCACAAGTTTAAAATGTGCTACATTTGAAAAGTAAAAGTGTGGGGAACTCTTTTCTGTTCATAAAAAGCTTTGAAACAGAAAAATGATCAGGGGGTAAAATGTGGGTGCATTTAAATGAAGGAAAATAGTGCTGGGACATACTCATAGTGTGTTCCTAACTAAAGCCTGGAACCATGCTCTAATAATCCATCCTCGTTGCTCTGCAGTAAAGCTGAACCATTTGGTGCTTGGCAAGGTGAGCCAAGCTCAAGCAGGAGACCACAGCAGGGCCACTTCCATGCCAAAGAATTACTGAAGAGCACCTGATTGAAAAAATGTAATCAGTGAAAGCCTTCATTTGGCCCACTGTTTGTGTTGAATTAGAGTTAGAATACAGGAAGACAGTCTTTTACGTAACTCTTTCATGTTTAGTATTTTATATATCTTTTATATAATTATTTTTGGGTCTCAGTGCATATAAGAAAGGATTGGAATCATTTTCTCAGCCAAACATTTTGATGACCACATTGATCACTTGGCAAGGGAACTCAGTCAATAGCAAGATGCTTAGAGTATGTTTAAATTTTACTCTAGTGCTTAAATTTATGAAATACTGACACATGAAAAAAAGGCACTCTCATGTATTAGTTCAAAATATGTGATAGAACTTTTGAATATGAGATAGAAAGATATTGAAAGACAGACATTTTTATTAAATTGTAAAACTAAAGAGGCAAGATGTTTTGATAGTATAGATGAGCCAGAATTGAACTGTGCCAGAAAGGAAAACAAGAAAAATTTTAGTCACCACATACATCTCAGCAGGGCAAAGTGATTTACTTTCTCTCATTGTTTTAGCACCTGAGAGACTGCATGTTGGTGGGAGATAAATTTCAGTCATTCTTTTTCACTTGGATAAGTGTCTTTCAGTGAATGTTGGGGGCACGTTCCTTTTTTCCCATCAAATGCCTTTTCTCTTTGTTTAGCCATGGTTTCATACCTAAGACCTAGGGAACAACACCTATAGTCAAATCAAAGCCCTGTAAGTTGTCTTTAATCTTGCTGAACTTGCTAGGTTCAGCTGTTGCCTGCTTTGTGGTTGTGTGTCAACAAGAATCTGAAGCAAAATGAAAGCAGAAGCAGTTTATTCTTAAGGAAGACTTGAGTTAGATAAGCTGATACTGCCACGCTGTTTCTGATATGGAAATGGGTGCAGTTGTAAACCAGTGCTATCAGGGGAAACTGGTGATCATAACTCACCATGCCTTGGAATATGAGATTGAGATAAGACATTGACCAGTATAATACGTACAGGTAAGGTATAAAACATGATATCCTACCTCTCATCTTCCATGTCACTTGACAGACTACTCTGCATCAACACAGAAGAAAAGGAAAAGACAAATTCTCCATCTCAAAGATTGTGCTCTGTGAATAATACAGGAGCTGAATTATAGGGTTTTTTCTCCTTTGGTTTTTCTTCTCAGTTTCTCTTCATTTATGTATGAATGCATTAGGTATTTCCTAACCATCTACTCAGATTTTAAGTGTTGCACCATTAATGGTTAATGATTAGGAGAGATAAGAAATTCAATACATTATAATGGAGAAAGAGGAGAGTTGATGTTTTTGGAAGAGATCCTTAGGAAAGGAGATTTCATCTGTCAGAGATGAGGCTGCCCATAGTCATTCTACAAGCTGAGAATTGAGAGGATGCAGGCACTGGTATCTTTATGGTTTTTAATACCAACTCCTAGGATTTAAACAGTTTGCAGACTAAAGTATATGACAACTAGTGAAATCTTTGCACTGGAAAAATGTTACAGAATTATAATACTGATAGTGCAAAGTTTTTATTACTGTGTAGCACTTCTAAACATCTCCTTTCTAAATTCTGATATAAGAGATCAGTGGAATTTTAATCAGTGCTTTTAACCCAAGACCACATATCATCTGATGTAAATAGGAAATTAGCTTTTTGCTTGTAGGGAGGAACTGGAAAAAGTAATATAAACACTCATGAGAGTAGAGAGAAGTTTACAATATAACATGTAAGTTACAATATGAAATTTTCAAAACACATCAACAAATACCAATGCACAAGCTATTTTGTATTTCTGCTAGTATTGATAATAGTAGAGTTGTCTGACAAAAATATCAGAATTTTAATTTGCTAGGATTAAAAAAATGAAGAGTTAGGGGCCAGCAGGTCAAAAATTTGCCACATAACTATCCAGATGGATTTCTAAAAATGAGACATTCAAATGACCAGTACCTGGGTCTAAATCTACATCATATCAAGTAGGGAGAGATGAGATTTCTGTTCTTAAAAGTAGCAACAGTACTGCAGATGCAACAAAAGATGTTCATTGGAGCAAGCAATTAGTCTTTACAAAAAGCAGCCTTTTCCTATGTGATACAAATTTTCTCATATATCTCTTGGATATAACTCTGCTTATTAGAATCACATACAAAAAAAACTCTTTTCAGCAAGCAGTGTTTTATACAAACTCTTTAATTTCTAGATTTTATGCCTTTGTGAGACTAAGCACAGATCTGCAAATATATGCAAGTTTTGAGGAAGCTGTTAGGAAATACCATGTCTTTCATGACCAATATGTAGTATCCATGTGCTGATCTCTCTGAAATCTGAATCCAAAGTAAATTTCTTGTAGTGGCATGATGCTGTGCAGTAAATTCTGCACTTTTTTTTTTTTTTTGGGTGGGGGTGGGGGGAAGAAAAAGCAAAGAGAAATCTGTCAGTTTGATCAAAGCTTTTCTCAGAAATGGATGGCAGGATTTCCAAGCTAAAAAAATTTAAAGAAATTCCAAGGTAATACATATGGACAAAATACCATCAGAAAATAAAAAGATGAAATGAGTCTTTCATTGCACAAAAGGTTGTAAGTGGAAGAAAATAACATTTCATACAGTTCTCTTACATATCATTACATGATAATTTATCAAACTTATATTATTTCAATCATTCATCATTTTAATTACTATTTGATGTTAATATTTTAAACAAGCCACAATGCCAGAACCTTCTTGCATATGGTTTAATCAGTAAAAGCAATGTACAGAGAAAAGGAAAAGAATGATAGTCAGAAAATAGAATAGAGAAGTTTCCCCTGAGAATTAAAACACAGCAAAAAATCTAATATAGGAACTGGAAAATTAATCCAAAATTGAGCAACCAAACAGTATAGAAATGAAAACAAGACACAAATGACATCTTGTACTTAATACAGTCAGGATTCTTATTGTCACGACTACATATTATAGAAGATACTTGTAAAACCATGGATTGTACATTCAGTGCTTGTTCTTTGCTTGCATACAGTTATTTCTCACTACTCCTTGCAAGCTTTCTTCTGCTTTCCTAAAACACAACTTACATAATTGTAGAAGATAAATCTTTTATTCTTTCCTTTTGCTTCCTCTGTATTGATGTGCGGTTTCTCATCTCATATTTAAATTATGAGCCCTTTGGTACAGGGATGTTTGGCAGTGCTGCACTGTGTGCGGCAGGGTCCTGATCAATGAGAAAGAATCACATTACAAATGACTGTTACTAATAATAACAGTGAAAGTGTTTAAAAATATTTTATTAAAGGTGTGAGCAAGGACACAGTTAATGGTGAATTTCTCATATCTTCAGAGGACTGGTAGCATGCAACTCTTTTTATACTTCTAGAGAGTATAGGTACTTTATGAGAATTACCTGAGAATATTTGAGATATGCTTGAAAAGATTAAGCCATAAAAATACTAATAGAAAAAAGCCTAATACTGGTTCCACATGGAACTGCTCTGCTAATTTCTATGGAGCTGCAACCAATTTGTATGAGAAGACATGCATTAGATGATAAACAAAGCAGTTGGAAATAATAGAGGAAAATTAGATCCACTAGATTAAATGCTCAGTAGAAAGCATCAGTCGGTGGGATTTAAGGTGACAGAGGGAATAGTGGAAAAGCTGGCAATGTGAAGGGGCAACAGCAAGAAGAGGTCCCAGTTCTACTCAAATGAATATTTCTGTCCTCTTCTGAACAGGCACAGAAGGTTGAATTTGTCCTTTTTTAGGGGCCTGACCTGAGCTCATAAGGTGCAGACTGTCCCAGGGAATGCATTCAAGCATTCCATGTGAACTGGAGCAGCTCTGTTGGCATGGCAAGGCAGACCAGCTCCAGATCCCTGAGCTGCCTCACAGGGACCATGCCTTGACACATAAGGGATTTGGACTTTCTCAAATTAACCAGTGCTTTGAAACTGCTTTTCCATGGTCTGAGTAGGGTTACCAGTCCCTTGGTTTGGCGTTGCCAGCAAGACTGCATCCAACATTGTCAGCTGAAGAGGCTCAGAAGGAAGTTTGTGTTACATAGTTTGGCACCAGCATGAGTTGGGAGGATTCAGATACAGGCTAGATTAGACAAGGTTTTTGTGACTTACAGCGAATAGTCCTGAAGCTAGGCCTTTAGATGCCTTAGATCCCATTGGCAAGTAATGATTACTGGGTTACTTGTCTGGTTTTCTCTTATATGTTGCAGACAGTAGAGGGTCCTTGCTTTGAACGTCCTGTGTGAGATTGATTTAAGGCTGGTGAGAAAGACATTGAGCCAAAAAGCAGGCAAAAGTAAACCTAAGCAGTTATTTGGAATACCTGGAAACTTTATCAGTGTCAGGGACAAGGATGGTGTCAGGGACAAGGATGGTGTCAGGGACAAGAAAGGTGGAAGGCCTTGAAGGGAAGCTGTGTGAGGAGCAGCTGAGGTTAGCTTGAGGTCTGTTCAGCCTGGAGAAGAGGAGGCTGAGCAGAGACCTCACCGCAGTTACAACTTCCTCGTGAGGGGAAGAGGAGGGTCAGGCACTGATCTCTTCACTCTGGTGACCAGTGACAGGACCTGAGGGAATGGCCTGAAGCTGTGTCAGGGCAGGTTTAGGTTGGATATTAAAAAAAGGCTCTTCACCCAGGGAATGTCTGGGCACTGGAATAGGCTCCACAGAGCAGCACCAGCCTGACAGAGATCCAGAAGCATTTGGACAATGCTCTTGGGCTCATGGTGTGACTCTTGGAGCTGTCCTGAGCAGGGCCAGGAGCTGGATGCAAGGATCCTTGTGGGTCCCTTCCAATTCTGCATATTCTGTGACATTTAGGAAGAAAGGTAAATGAAGCTGTGTTGGCATAAGGAAGTCCCTTTTATTTTTCCTTCAAGCTTTGTATCTTGTTCAGACATTTTTCTCCCTTTTGAATGTTGGAATTTTGTATAGGAAATAATTTGTTCTAAATAACCACAGTTTTTAAAGCATGGATCTATGATTTAACCTTCAGATGTCTTCTTCTATGACAATCCGAGTGTATAAATTGTCACATTAGTCAGAGTAAAAAAAACTATATGTATTCTTTGAGTATGTTTTTGAATGTATAAATCTTGCCCAGTTTGTTAACAACTTAATCTCCAGCACATACTGAAATGCTATATACAGAGCAAACGTTCTTAATGTTCAGCGCTTTCTCTTAAATTTTTAATCTGGCATCACCAGCATGCTGAACCCTTGAAATGTGGGAATTTTAAAAAATCTGACAGGGTTTGCTGGCCCTTAGAGTCAGCTTACCCTTTTTTTTGTCTTTATTGATGGCATTGCCTTGAAATCTGCAGAGAACTGATCTATAAAAGTCTGTGTAGTGGGTTATTTAGTCAGATATTTATATCTATATTTATTAAACTTGTATCTGCTTTCCAAGCCTTAAGGCATTTTTACGTCTTTGAAATCATAATCAAAATAAGTTACTGCTATAGTGGCAGGCACTCTCTCTTCAAGTAATCACCAATTGTTGCTACAAGAAGGCAAAATGCTGTCATAACAAGTATTATAAAACCCTAAGGAACATGTTTATTAACCATTAATTCAGTGTAAGGCTCTGTTAGAATATCATATGCTCAGTTGTTTAAAAACCCAGGAATTTTGAAAGATAGCTGAATCAGAAAAATACTCTAAACGCTTACCATGTAAGTCTTAAGCAAGATTAATAAGTTAATTATTGGCAACCATAAGGTATCTGCCAATTTCAGATGTCACCAAGAATACATTAAAAAATCATGATTTCTTTTTTAGCTGCTCTTCATGCAACTTTTCTGGAGCCAAAACACATTCCAAGTTACTCGATTTGCAGAACAGGAAACTTGATCTGTTTTGATCCTGAGCTGAGATGTCTTTATGTGAGCTGTAATTACTGCTGTTGGTTGTGGGATTAGCAAATAATAAGGAACACTTCTTGTCTCAGGCAGGATGTCTTGTCTGTTTAGGATAAGGGACATCAATGCTTACTACATTTGAAAAGGAAACCTCTAGTATATTATATTTTTCACAAGTGAACTGGGCTAACCTGATAGCGTCAAAAGCCTTTCATAGCAAATGATATAGTGAGGCACTCATGAGTGCAAGGCACTCATTTCTGGTTTGACTCTGCAGTGTGTATAGCAGACATCAGATGTGATCAAGAACTTGTAGATGTGAAATTGATAGATAACTAATTATATTTGATACCATAATTAATATGTGTTACTGTTAATAGTCACAATAATAATAATGGATCAGATTAAACAAGGAAGTTGACAGAATGAATTCTTGAGAAGACAGAAAAGGGGAGAAAAATTCTCTGTTACTCTCATCAAAAGCAAGAAAAAGTTTGGAACTCTGATCTAACTTCAAGTAATGTTTAGTCTTAAATCATTAAGAAATAGGTTAGAGAACAGGAAAATGTTGAAAGAAGAAAGCATTCAGAGTGAAAGAGGGAAAATGGTATAGAGCACAGAGAAGTTCTTGTTGCTAAACACTGAGTGCTCTATTGGTCTAGAGAAAAAAGCAGATATTCTTGGGATTTTGAGTTATCTTGAATTACCTAAGCAAGTTCGAAGAAATGGGTTTTTTACCCTCCATGTGTATCTTTCATAAAGTAGATGAAATGTTGTGGCATGATACACTGGATCTGCTAGGTTCATTTCCTCAGACTGTTTAAAGTAATGCATTTTTCTCAGACATGACACAAGCAATCGCATCAAAATCTGCCTGAATGGATTTGTTTTAAATCATAAATATTTGTGTTATATATAGTAAATGTTCAAGAACCTTGAAGAAAAAGAAGGTCATGGCCTTCTGAGTACTCACAGCTCCTCAACTAAATATGAGTCTTGAAATGTTTGTTTTGGGCAGTCTCACCACTTGGTTGGTTTACCTCATTGCTATCTCTCTATCTATCTTAGCAGCCTGACTTCTCTTTTAAAAAATTGCTGTGTTTCTCCCTGGCCCCCTGGCAGTTATTTTGGTTTCTCTTTGCCATCGTGTTCTTAGTTCTGGTGACAACTATTTATTTTGCTCTTAAATATTTTGCCCTTGTCTTTTATGCTGTTTTTATTGTACGGTTGTTTATTCAACTCCATAAGCATCTTTGTAGGGAGGGTGGAGAAGGATGTTCATATAAATAAATAATTGCAGTTAAATGCAATGCCTAGCAACAAAATGCAGTGGAATAAGTCTCTCCTGCTAAAAGGTGGGCCTTTTCTTTGAGAAATCAGTGAAATGTTTGGAGGACTCCCCCTGTGCTCAGGAAGGAGTGGAACATTTGAAGAGAGCCTCCTTCTGCTGTTTTGTTATTTGTTAATGAATGCATTTTGTGGACCATGCAAGTGAGCTGTGCCAGGAATGCAAATGAGCAATCTTCTCTGGGAAGGCTGCTATTTTTAATGCCTTATTTTTGCAGCTGCAGCAACAGGAGGGAACCAGCAGGTACTGGTTATAGATATTTTGGTTGGAGGAAACCAAAGATGATCGAATAGTTTAAGCCACTAGTAGGGAACATGTTTCCTCATACACCTTCAATTTTATCATGGCAAGTCTTTTAAGCACTCAGCTTACCATTGGGTAAGCATTGCAATCACAGATTGCAGTGCTCAGTTTTGGTGTCTTGAGGTCAAGTGAGGTACTCTACATTACAGGGCTGTGTGGTCAGTCAGGGACACAGGCACCAGCACGCCTGCTTTGTTTGCTTGGGCAGTGGGATGTCCTGGAAAGATTTGTGGTTGTCGTCTGCCTAGTTCTCCTGCATGGGAAAATGCCTTCCTTCTCCAGGGCTGCAGACCTGAACTCTTTCTTCAGGCACACCATGCAATCTTCACTTGCTTACCAAGTATAGGTGGTAAAAGTCCCAGCCTGTAGACAGCATTTTTATCCAATATCCCACTTGTAAATGATTTCTTTCTGGATGTGATACTTGGGTCCTGTTCCCCTCTCTGGCTCAGAAGATACAAACTTGTACCACCTTGAAGAAAGTTTTACTGATTTGTCTCTAGGATGCCGTAGTATGGGAGGTGTTCAGCCTGATGTGCTGATACTGTTCCATTTCACATTGCTCCATTAAGCAGTAGTAAATATGGATAAGCACAAGTATTAATCAAAGTCCACAGCAGTAGGAAAGATGTGGTACCCATTGGTTGGATTACATGTTGAAATGGGGTGATCTAGCTTTATAACTGCTTCAGGGAATGGTTATTTTTAGGTGTGAGCAGAAAGTAGCATATGGACCTCAACTGTTGTCACTGAAAAGACGTAGCTTGAATTTGGTTGTTTTCCAAGTTAAATCATTCACTGTCAAGAGCTTTCCTCAGAAACCTGCTAATTGTTGCACTGCAGACAGGTGTGTTGTTTTGTCTAATCCCACTAAATTTTCAAAATAATAAAAAATTGCTCCTCTAAGGTTTTTTTCCTTATTCACAAGTAATTTCTCTATAGTTTGTGTACATGTTTGAAACTAATGGCAGTTACAATCACATTAAACAAACCCTAAGTTACAGAGAGAGCATAGTACAGCAAAACAAACTACAAGTCCTAGGGTTGTTTTGAGTGTCTGAGTTCAAATCTTTAGGACCTGAAAAGACTTCATGTCATGTGCTGAAAATTATTCAAGTTTTTAATGATAACTGAAAAAGACATTAAATATCAAAGATGTGCTTGTCTAATGCAACCTTACATCTCAAATGTTTTTGTGGTGTCTTTTTCTTTTTGAAAAAAGAAATTGTCCATGTCAGACAATTAAGAATTCATCCATAAGTGCATTTGGTAATGCAGGTTTCTGGAAAACCTGGATGTATGTCAAGGCTAGAAAATGCAGTATGAAAATGCAACATTTGGAAGATGAGATATGCCTTTTATTCCTTAGGGATTTTACTGTTGCTGATTGTTCAGGTCATGAGCAGCTATAAAGATCTTTCACGTGTCATGAAACTTTGTTTCCAAGAGAAGAAGTTAGTACCTTTAGTTTCAACCAGTCAATAATTTTACACTGTGCAACCTGATTCCTCTCTTTCCTGCATCATTGTACTTCAGACTTCTCATTAACTGTGCAGCAACCTCCATAGACTCTTAAAAGTTTTCCAAGTCCACACTCATCTTCCTGAAGATCTGCTTCAAGATTCATCTCTCCTGCTTTCCATTTCCATGCAGTGTTTCCACAGGGAGATTTCTCTTCTGAGTTGTTCTGTTTAGTTGGTTGCCACCTACATGTGTTGAAGCTTTTGAAGACTGCTCTTTCAGAGTTGAGTATGTTGTTCCCAAACTCTTCAAGAAATACTCTTCTCAGGTCTTTACTGAAGAGTTCTGCTCAGGCTCCTCTCAGTCCATCCAGCTCTGGTGCTGGTACATTGAGATTATGCCATGACAGTTTGTATGCCTAATCTTGAGATCAGTGCTTTCCATTTTAGGACTTTTTAATTTTTCTTCACTAATGGAAATGTCACCTGTCCCTTAGGAACATGGCCCTCAGTGTGCTAATGTCTTGGTTACTTTCTATACCATCTTATTTCTGTGCTTCTGCATTTTTCAAGAGTTGCCTTAAAATCTATGAAATACAACTTTTGTTCTATGTTCATTTCATTCCATTCCAAATTAGTTCAGTGTTCTAAAGTTCTTTGCTTCCTTTGATACACCCAGCTTAAAATAGCAGTAAATATTAAATTAGGCTAAATAGTTCTGAAGGTTTTTCCAGCTTGTTCTCTATAGTATATTCGAGTTGAACAATAGGCTTTAGATGGTCTGACAGGTTGCTAGCTGCTGCCTGCACTTCAGAAATAGTGCTGAAAACTCTGAGTAAAACTTTGGAGCAGCTATTTGCAGTGCAGGGATTTTATATATATATATATATATATTTAATTAATTTTAACTCTGAACAACACATTTAACCATAGGCTCTCTCTAGCCTGTGGAGGGAAGTAGGCCTCTCTGGAGGACAGTGCTCAAGTGCCTGTAGAAGGATGATGTGGTTTGCCCTCTGCCAACAGTGCTCCCCATTGAGTACAGAGGGAGCTTGGCCTGACTGTCTTGGAATTTAACCATTCACTTTTCTTCCCTGGTTTATGTCTGCAGAACGTCTGCTCCAGATTCCTAGTCCCAATAGAAATAGCTGGATTATAATATCAAACCACCCCAGTTTAATGTGGTGAGGAGAGTGAACATAGAGAGTAAGACTTTCTCACATCCTGTGTGAAGGAGTGTTTCATGGCTCATGGAGATGCCCTGTGAATTGTTCTGCAATAAAGCATATTTCAGAATTGTAGGAGACTGATACTGATCTGTGTTGCTTTTCATAAAGCAGAAAACATTGGCACAGATACACTCAAATTATGCTGCTATTTTGGAATCAATGTGCTTTAGAATCAATGTGCATGAAAAGCAGCTAACTTTTGAAAGGGAATCGTGATTTTGTGGGCAAAAAAGAAATCATAACAAATGCATCAAATCTTTTTCTGTATTTAAGTGTGTATGTATTCAAATATTTATACAAGCATGTGATTAATTTTATGCTGTTCTTTTAATCACCTGGGTGGCATATGTGACTGAAAGAAAATGACAGAAGAGCCTGATAATCTTGAATATAGAAATTTGTTCTGCTAAATTTGTTTTAGTTTCTCAGTTATAATTATTTTTCAATATCTGCTCAACACTGTATAATTATTTTTTATGCAAAGATTTCTATTAAAAAAAACTTATTTTCCTTTTGACTTGACCAAAAATGAGCACTCTGGTCCTCTTAGCCAAGCAAACTGTCCAAACAATTCTTTTGGAAGGTAAAAATATTCATATTCATGTGATTGAAGAACTATAAGAATGTCTTCCTAGTAGGAAGAAAAGTAGTGTTTCATTCCTTTTTCTATAATTTCTACTGTGGAGTGCATTTTGAGTTTGCAGATGTGGCTGGTTTCTTCTGGACTTCATTAATTACCCATAATGAATTAATTATGTTAATAACATAATTTGCTTGATATGATTAGTGTAGATTGAAGATTAATGTAGATCATGCCAGCAGAGTATGTCACTCATTTTTGCAATTCATCCAATTACCGGTAGCTTCAGTTTACCTAAAGCAGATTTATCAGACAGACATCCAGTCTTCATTAGGGAGCATTAGGAGATGGAGTGTTCCCAGCACTTCTTCTGGAGGCTGGTCACGCCGTGGTCCCTGCCTTGTGCCCACTGCTGTTGTTGCTACAGGTGCATAAGCTGAAAATGAAAAGTCAATAGTTCCAGCAGAGATGTCTGCAGTAAACTAATCAGCACCGGCTGGATTGAGATGTCCGGCTGGTATTTTGTGGAGAGGGTTTTTCTAAATTGCTTGTTGTCAAAATAAATACCAACAAAAATTGTCCTCAGGAGGATAGCACACAGTTTTGTCCTGCTCTTTGCTGTGGTTTAGCAGGGTATTTCAAAGTCCTGGCCTGTCCCTGTTACCTTTTCCAAATAACTATCTTAATAGTTGATGTGAATAAAATTCCTACCTTGACTCATGAACCTGCCAACATGTAGTTCAGAGAGAGCATGTGCAGCAAGGAGGGAGGTATTTCTGGAGAACCTAAACCATCAGATAGCTTTTTTTTTCCTCACAAAGTTTGTTTTAAATACTTCTCTGGCTTTGTTAGATTAAGACGAGGAGATAGTTATTTTTGGAACTCTAAATACTGCATGTTTTCTTTTTCCCAGGTAGGAATCAGTATTTGGAAACACTCAAATAACACCCCCCCACACACACACACCTTACAATCTGTATTTGTAGGGAATTCAGCTATAGTGTAACAAGATTAAAAAGTCTATGTGAGTCTCTTTTATGACCTGTGCCTTGCATTAAGTATACTTGACAAATTGCTCTGAATAATTTAATTTATTATGTCTTGATTTAGCTGCAGCTCTTGCAAGATTTATTTTAATATAGACTACTTTACCGTTATGTTTTAAAGATACCTTTCTCCTAAAATCACAGATGTGGTCTTAAAATTAATTGTTAGATTTTCCTTGGTTTTAATAAAATAATGAAAATACATGCCATTAAAATGTGTCAGTGGTTTGGCAAATGAAGAGGCCGAAGAGATGTCAGGGTTTTTTCATTTGATATGGCTCAGTTCATTAAAGTGCTTCTATTTCTGTTTCTTTGGTTACCACATTTCTTTTAATAAAAGAGGATAGTAAGGCACCCAATAAGTAAGTTTAGGGGTTTTTTTTCAAATATGAAGTAGGTAAATTAGGGCATTCAGTTGCCTATTGTGATTTACCCAAGTGGCATGTCACATGGAAGAAAATGTATCTGAACAGATGAAAGAAGCAATTGGATTATAAAACTTAACTTGCGGAAGCAAATATTTTAGAAGATATTTTGACTTTGCAGCTTCCTTTGATTTTCCTCTTTTAAATTTTACATCAGCATGAACAATTTTTGGTATGCCTATACATTGCTGAGATAAAACATCCTGATGAAATTATTTCTATTAATTTTGAATTATGTTTTTTGAATGTAATGCAAACTGTGAAAGTAGAAGCTTTGAATGATTAAGGAGCTCAGCTTCTCCTCTGTATTTCGCTTGTGCTTCTCTGCTTAGCCTTAGTGTGCATGAAGCTGGAGCCCTGAATTCCCCCTCTGCTCATCTTTGCTTTTAGTGTTGCTGCTGGCAGATCACGTCTAATAATCTTCACTCTAAACCTGACCATTTGCTTGATCAGGAAACACACATTTTCATCTATCTTTCAGTACTTAACTGGAAAGGAGGTGAAGACCTTTTCTTTTAAGTTTAAAAAACATCAAATGAAGGAGTGCATAGCATCAGTGGTATATACACTGCTCTAAGCAGTCTTTTTGAAGACAGGAAGACGGATTTTTTTAAAAATATTTGGGTAGTTGCCTTTCAGTGAAGTCAACAGCTCCTGCATCTCTTATTAGCCCCTAAGTATCTTTAAAATCAGATCAATTACTATGCATTAATTTTGTGCTTTCAGGCTGTGGTTGATGACTTATGTGGGTCAGGAAAAGCATTTTGCTCTGTACACTCTTAGCTAGGTAGATTCTGCTAGGCTTTACGTTTTAAAACACAACAGTTATTGTTTTTAAAGAGTCTTGTTTAAACACATTTGAAACTTTCTGAGGCAGTGTCTTGATTTCAGTGGAAACTTCTGACATCCAGCCAAGTCCACATCTGGCCAGTTCAGGTGTCTGAGTTGCTGAGATGAACCAACTCTCAAGTCCTCAGGGACTGATTTCTGAGGCTGTTCAGGCTGCTTTTTAGGGTATTGTATTAAAGGTTGTGAGGTTGTCAGGAGGAGAGCCAGCATATGTGTGGGGATAGACATCTACCAAAGACAGAGAAAGAGCTGGAACATCAAAGCAGATGGGTGAGGTCAGTTGGGCCAACCAAGCTCATTATTTTTTGGACTCCCTGAAAAGTATTTTCAAAAATGAAGCAAAAGCTGTTTTTTCTTTGTGCTACTGGTGAGTTAGAAGTACACTTGAGTGAGAACAGGGAAAGGATAGTGTACAATTCAGACTTTATTTTCTCTTCTGCCTGACATGGGACATGATTAAAACTAATAGATTTTTTTTTCAGCCTGGATTTTTCAGTGTTAGGTAATTTGTTCATTGTGCTACACTTAGACATGGTCTTGATGGAACTTCTGAGCCTCAGACCTTCTCCCTGTCTTGTACTGCTTCTACAGAAGCATTCAATAACCAGCAGTGGTCATTTGCCCCTAAGGTACTGGACTTTCCACCTCCAGCACCTCAGTGCCTATAGTCCCTTAGAGTGGGAGGCCTCATACTTCCTGAATGATCATGTTTTACCCGTTTAGTATCACCACTTCCTGGGCCAGTACCATTGGAATCCCTCCTTGTATTTGAGAAGTTTGCAGCTGAAGTTAAATAGGTTATTCTATTGCACTGAAAAGCTAATCATGATCTCTGTGTTTGGAAACAGATGCAGAGAACATGTGTGATAATGATGTTTGAAGGTGATTTCTGTTTCTCCTCAGTTCCTCAGAGGGTTCCCACAGCAGCCTGGGGCAGAGGTCTAGTCCTTTTGT
Source organism: Parus major (assembly GCF_001522545.3). NCBI lineage: Eukaryota > Metazoa > Chordata > Aves > Passeriformes > Paridae > Parus > Parus major. The sequence continues at coordinate 16,581,486 of NC_031769.1, read as the reverse complement.
CCTAGTCCTAGTACTTGGAGTACCCTTTAACCTTAACATTTATAACCAGTTCATGTGGGGAGTCAGTTGATGTCTCCTAAGACAGTGAACTGCTTTTTGACAAAGTTTTATCTTTTAATAGGAAAAAGTCCTGGATTGCTCTTCTCTACTGTGTGGGCCTTGTTGGGTGTAAAAATCCATTTGTTGTGATCAAATCTGTCTACAGAATGCAAGCATGTCTCTTTTTAAAGCTATTGTGGATTACATGTTAATTTTTTTATGACTTGATTTTATAATACTATTCATTAGGCCAAAGCAAATAGGAGCAGTGAAACTGGATCATTAGTAAGGCTTAAGCAAAGGCTAGAATTTATGGTGAATAAATGCATTTTCAGGCCATGTGTTCAAGTCACTTGGAAATAAATATTTCCACAGCTAATAGGATCTGTAGCATATCACTTTTTCTCCTTAAATTGGAGGAGATACATGACAGCATCTTGGAAATCACATGGATGTTTACATTCCTCAAAATAACCTATTAAGGGTGTCAGGTCAGTAATTAGTTGAAATCTCCCTTATGAACAGAGGAAGCCAAAAAAAAAAGAGGAAAATAATTGAAGATATATCTGTAAAAAGGCATTCTAAGTATGCAGTCTTTTGTCAAACCAGAATGATCTTGAAGTTTCTGTTTGCTTAATCTCCAGTTAAATCTCTCAGGGGGCTAAATGAGCTCCACTGTAAAATATATATTCCATAAAGAACTTTAGAGATCTGTTGTTACTGCCTGATGGGGATGAATCCATAGTGTAATAAAACCGTCTGATAGCAAAGCATTCTGATGAATTAAGTTCTAGAAGTCTGCCCTTTTATTTTACACGGGTAAAATTTTTCATTTACCACTGGTGCGGTGGGTATGTGCTTATACTGGGTCATGGTCTTCCAAAAGACTTTACAAGCAAGACATGTCTTTGCTGAAACAGACAGAGGTTTAATATGTATTAATAGTATTGTATTAATATTAATGTATATTAATAGTATAAGATAATCAGTGAAAGAAATACCAATATCTATATTTGAAACTATAGTGGGAGGGAAAAGAGGATTTCAGTAGGCCAGATTTCAAGCTGGACTTGTGTGGGTGATGAGGAAAAATTTGTCTTCTTTTATGAAGAAGCCCAGAAGATCTTACTTAAATGGCTGCAAGGATTTTGCTTATAACATACATCTTATCTGAAATGCAGTTTCCCCCAGCAGCAGAGTGCTTGCAATGCTGTGTACTGGGAAGTTGATTCAGTTCCAATTCAGAGGCAAGAATAAAACCTACCGAGTAGTTACTGTGGTTTTGTGCAGCAAATGTGTGCTTTACAGAGGCATTTGAGCTAATGATCAGGTGCAGCTCTGCTTTAAAATGGTGAGATTTGCAAGGATAGCAGGGTTTGATGGTACTGTTTGCTCACAGGCCTATTGTAGTAAGATGTAATGTCTTAAAAAGCACATGTGGTTTAAAAAATGGGATGGAAATGGAAGGAAATGTTCTTAAGTAATTAGCCTAAATATATATTTAGCTGTCATCATACCTCTAAAATGTTGTGTGTGGCTGCACTGGAAATATTTGTGGATGGCACAGGGCTGGCTAAGGAGCTGTGCCTTTGCTAATATTTAAGCAGATGATCTGAGCTGTGACTCATGTTTCGAGCAGTGGTATGTGGTGCCTGTAGTGTGCACAGGCTCATGAATGCCTTCATTCATCCCATCTGTTACGATGGCACCGTGCCCACATGGAAGTGGATTGGTCCCTTTCCTGGGAAGTGTAGTGCCAGACTGTTATGAGTTTGGATGGCAAGCTTATCTAACATTGCAAACAGCATCTCTGCTGCAGGAAATCCCATCTCAGTGTTAGGACTGAGGCTTTAATAGGTGACTTCATGTACCCTGGAGGATATTCTATGTGTTGAAAGAAACTACTGAAACATGGCAGAAGGAGGAAGGCTGCCCATCCCTCAGCATGGCAGGATACTGAGGGGAAGTATCTGATGGCTTGTTGCGTAGCAGAATTGCCAAGTGACAGCCCTAGACAGCTGTTGCAGTCAGGCAAGGGCAGATGGTGTTGTGCAGTGGAACAGATCAGATGGATCTCTTCACAATATCTCCTAGATGCTTGTTAATGGAATTAGCCCAAAAGGCATTATCTTGAATGGCTGTGTCATGTCCTGCATTGAACTGTGCAGAGTACTTGCAGAAAATTCTGAAGTTCAGTTTAAAAAGTACATAGTTTTCCTGTAAATTTCTTTGGGTTAAGTGAACAGAATTTTAAGATGAATTTAATTATTTGCAAATGGGAAAAAAAAACAACATTACTTTTGCATCACTTTTATCTAAAGTGGGTGACTTGCACCTCAGATCCATCAGAAGATGATGCTGATGCTCAAATTCTACACTCTGAATTTCATTTCCACCTATATAACATGGATAACATCCCTGTCCACAGCAGTAAGAACTAGATGGTCTATAAAGGTCCGTTCCAATCTAAACCTTAGCATGATTCAACAACCAAAGGCAAAAACAAGAAGAGTTCAAAAGTTTTGAAGACTTTGGGGCTTTCAGAGTTAAGGTCCTGCTCAAAATTTTTCATGTTTAGTTTTAGGATTTTTAGCATTGACAATATATGTATTTTTTTTAAGCTCTTTGGCTTCTGATCTTTTGAGACATTATAGTGTTGCCCATTTCCTCTCAACGTGAAGTATAGCAATTTGATGATTGTAGAAGAAAATGAGGTTTTGATCTATTCACATGACTTCTGTGGCTTCAGAATTGAAGTAAAATGTATTTGTCTTAAATACATTACAAGATTGTTACAGCTGGCTATAAAGTGCTTGGCTTAGTCCTAATGCAGATTATTAATTGACATATAGTGAAGCAAATTCCCTTAAATAAATGCTGTAGTGCCTTTCTAGGCAATGGAGATGTGTACTGGAAGCCTTTATTAAGCCAAGCTCCTGTCCAAGTAGCTGGAGCTGAACTTTTTCAAGGTACTTGATTTTATCCTTGAGTTATCTGTGGAACGTATATTAGTAGGCTGATTTACTAGACTCCCTAAAACAGTGTAGGAAGAAATTATGTGTTTGATTTAGGCAGATTGAATCCCATCAGTGCACCTTGGGGAAGTACACAGTATTTAAAATATTTTTTGCCTGGATCTGGTGCCAAGGTGAAGGGCAGAATTAACCATCTTTTAATGTGCACAGTAAAGGTAATCTGAAAGACAAAAGAGCATTTTGCAATGCACAGTTTTGCTGACTATTAACATTATAGCGCTGTAATAAGGTTGATTTTTTTTTTTTAATTAAGAATTTTTCTAAATGCTGTTTATCTTTTAAGAAGCAATGGCACTGAGCCTATAAAACTCATTCATTCCCAACTTTTTTGTGTAGATGAACTCTGTTATGATTTTGAATGTTCAGTTGTTCAGTGTTAGTTCTCTTTGCACTTTTACTTTGTTACCTGTTCTGATAAAGAAAATTTGCTGTAACATGTGAGGTGCTTTTATTGACTTCAGCTATTGTCTTTAGTTCTTTAGTGTGTGTGTGTCTGTTCATCATGTCAGATGAGTAACTGAGCTGGCTGATCGCTGTGTCAGCAAGCTAAGTCCCTCTTCCGTGTCCGTAATTCTCCAGCTCTAAACACACTTGACAGCTAGCTGGTGACCTTAGGAAGTCTTTTCATCTCTGACTCCACAAGTGGTAGTGTGACTACTGGAACAATGTTTTGGCAAGGACAGTAATAGCTTAAACCACGTTGAGTTTAAAAGCAAACATCTAAACGCATTTGTCCAAATGACAAAGACGAGTCACAGTTCATGAAGTCTCACGCATAGCTGCAGTAACTGGGATATGAACAGCCATTCTCTGGCTTATCTTCTTCTGGTTTCCAAATGATTTTCCCCAGATCTTTTTGTTTAAGTAGAAGAAACTGATGTCTAGTATTTAAGTGGATGCCAGGAGCCAGCAAAACTGATGATAACACATTTCTTTATGTACAGTAAAGATGTTTTGTTCCATCCATCAGCAAAACCTCACAGCATTTTTAAGAAGAGTGTGGTCTAATGTACCATAAATGCATAAAGAGAAAATGAAATATTGTCAGGTTTTTGGTGGGCAGGGTAGTCTTTTAGAACGGAGGGATTCCCTTGTTCTGAGAGCAGCCTGGATATGTGGGTGAATCTGGTGCTCGTCCTACACTCCTCACTTGGAGCTCAGCAACCTTTTGCTGCACATTTGTTGTCACTTGAAGAAGACAGCTCTGGAGATAACAGTAGGGAATGGGGGCTTTGATAAGGTAGAAGAGGCTGATGCAAAACAAACCCAAGACTTCTGTGTCATGTTCCTCTTTTTTTTTTGTTTGGGTTTTGGTTTTTTTGTTGTTTGGTTTGGTTTGGTTTTTTGGAGGGGGTTGTTTTGTTGTTGCTTTTGTTTCATTTGGTTTGTGTGTTTTGCTAGAGAGAGTGAGCAGTGGAGTGCAACAGTCATACTTTTGACCAGATTCTTTGCAAGAACTATATTTCACTTGGATTAAAAAGTTGAGCAAGTCTTCCAAGGATGTGTTTCTATAGCCCCTTGGCTCCAATGCAGTAAAGATTGTTCCATTTAAAAATTGTGCCTCTAAAATTCATGGTGTTTATAAGAGACATAATTGTGACAAGAGCTTAGAGAGGGCAGTCACCTGAACATCCTGGTGAGCTCTGATGGGAATGGGAATGACATATTCTTAGAATAGCCTTCTGCAATGCCTAAGAAGAAAGCAACATGTACATATTGTACATTCTGACTCTACAAAGCCTGGGTCCGTGACAGACCATGTACAAGAATAGGTAGAAATGGACACTGGCCCTTGTGGAGGCAGGGTTACAATTCTCTGTCATATAAACACAGGAAGATCCAAAAGAGACTCAGACTTGGATGAAGTCTTACATCTGCAGTATCCTTCACCACTGGTGAAGGAGGAGTTAAAATGTGTCTGTTTCAAAGGGGAAAATGAGAACAGTTTTCTCCAGCAGAGCCTTGCCTCTGCAGCCTTCCCGGTGAGCTGTCACACTAGCTCACACCAGGCTGCGTTTGAAGTGGTGGTTTCTTGGCTGATATCTAGCCAAATGCCTCAGCTGCTCATACAAATGATTCAATGCAAATCAATGAGATTTTCTAGACACAAGCAGTTAATGTTTCAACAAGCAGCAGCAGATGAAATTGCTGTGTCAGATTGCATGGCAAAGAGAGCTGTTGCCCTTGTTCAGAAAATTCTATGCCTGGAGAGTTTTCAGATCTTCCCATTTCAATTATCTGAAAAATTCTGCTTTCAAATCAACTTTGAAATGTTCAGAGTCTCTTAATGCCAATCTTTTTTTGACATAGTTTTTCTTGTTTGGAAGAGTCAAAAGATGAAACATGGTGTTTTCTACCCCCTGGCAAACCTCAGGAGACAAGTTACTGCTACAGACTTTTCTCAGGTTCTGCAACTGTCCTAATGTATTTAACTGTATGTTAGGAAACTGCTGCCATTCAGCATAATGTCCTGAGAAACTTTTTGTGGATATTCTGTTTGCCCAAGCATGGTCATGCAGATCTGGATGCATTTTGGTTTTCCAGCTGATTTTCCAAGGAGAAAAGCTGCTGCCTTTCCTACATGCGCAATTTGTCAGAATCCCAGAAAATGTCTACATTGAAGCATGTCAAATCAGGAAAAAGTTTTTCGCCCAAAGGATGGTTGGGCACTGGAACAGGCTCCCCAGGGCAGTGGTCACAGCACCAGCCTGACAGAGTTCAAGAGAATTGGGACAATACTCTCAGGCACACTCTTGGGGGGTCCTATGCAGTGCCAGTAGTTGGACTTGGTGATCCTTGTGGGTCCCTTCCAACTCAGTACATTGTGATTCTGCGTCAGTCCAATAACAGTGGAAAAAAAGCAGATTAAATTTTGCAGCACAGTTTGATTCAGCAAATCATATTTTTAAAAGAAATAGTTTGATTCTGCTGTATAAAAAAAGCATTCCAGTGAAACACAGCAGCTTCCATCTCTCTCAGCCCACATCTGCCATTTTTGCCCCCACTCTTCTGAAGAAGTCTGTGTCACCCAAAGGATGTAGTCCTGGGCTTTTGGCCAATATCCTGAACTTGAATTCCCACATAGAAGAGCATTTACTTAGGAAAATAATATGTGGCAGCCAGTAGGCACAATACCACCGCTGCTGCCAGAATGTACTGTCTGTAAATGAAGCTGTGACAGATGGCCTGAAATGTTTCAGTGCTTGCTTTCTCTAGACCAGGATTACCTAATTAATTTGTACTATGGTGCAGTGGGCTGTTTTATTAGATTCTGGTCAGACACATTGAATGCATGGGATCTAGGTTTGCAGGACCAAGCAGGGTCTACAAGTGGGGTAGGGGCAGTTTTCCAACAAATCCCTGGGACAGCAGGCTCCTTGGGACCAGATGAGTGGGAAGGAATATGGGATCAACCCTCAGGACACGAGGGACAATGTCTGCTGGAATGAGAAGTGGACTCCTGATTCAAATTGTGACTGAGTTCACTGAGCTATCCTTTTTTTAGAGAAGAGTAGTATTTCACTTAATAGTGAAGCTTCTATATGCACTCTACCTACAGAATTAGCTTTCTTTTACTGCTTATGGAGTGTTGTCCTTGTGTCCTTGTAGTCCTTAGTAGACAGGGAAAAAGGCTGGTAGGACATTTTTTATTTGGATTAGAGAAATACGTAGGTGAACAAAAAGGTTATTTTTCTTAAGAAGGTGGTGATTGATGCATGGAGAGATTTGATATAGCTTAGATGAAATACGCAGGGAAGAAAGAGTTAAATCTGTCATAAATATTTCCTATTTTGGATAGAAAGAAGCTAGTGCAATTATTTTTAGTTTGACAGAGAGAAAATGAGCAACTATCATTTTGCTAGGTTTATTAGGAGTGACTTTGAAGTGTAACCTAGTAAATACAGCCTATCAAACTAGAATTAAACCAGCTGCATATTACTTGAATAGCTCAGGGAAAAAGTCCTTGTCTGTTCTATCCTCCTCTCTGGGTACATGTTTTCACTCAGTTAAGAAAAGTCAGTGGAATTACATTTAAAAGTGTTGTCACTTCACAGTCTGTCACAGGGCTTTTGCCAACTCCCTTCAAAAAGGAGTTGGTGCCTAGAACTGTGCCAGCTGGTTGATCTGATCATCCCAACGCTTTACTAGAAAATCTAAATATACAGCAGTATGAGCTGAAATGTGTCTGCTGTCCTGTTTTGAAACTATTCTGCATTTGAATGAAGAACTACTTTCTCATGAAAGCAGTACTGAAGCTCTCTCTTTCTGTTCTATAGGTTGTCATTTTGTATTTTGAGCCAAGTATATTTCGCTGTATTCTCCTAAGATGGGTTCGTCTTCTGGGCTTTGCTACTGTTTATGGAACTGTGACACTCAAGCTGCACAGGTATTTCACATATTAATTTCCATCTCTGTGGGAGTATGTGCAATCTGTGTGGGTACTTAGATGGAAGAGCTGCAAATATCATAAACAAGTGCCATTTCTACTGTGTATTTCTCCTCAATTTTCCTGTTCAAATTATATGCTGCTAATCTGAATTGAGAGCTATGAATGCTGACAGGATTTGATTAAAAATATATATATACATTAACTGTTAAATTGTGAAAGAACCCCTTTTCACAGGAGGTGAATGTGTTTTCCTTGAATATACAAAATACAGAAGTATTCATGAAGTGTTCAAAAGTTTGACTGTGAAGTGTTTGCAGAGAGATGCTTTTGAAGTGTTTAGACACAGCAATGGTGGGTAAAGCAAAAGACTGGTGTATATACTTACTGTGTTTTCTTATGGCTTTTATGTCAAGGGCTATTTTCTTCAGGCAATCATAGCAGGCAAGCTGCAGACTCGCAAGCATCAGCACCTGCCAGCAAAAATAGGAGGCAATTTTTGGGTTCCATGGGGTTGGCAGTGCATTCACATGTGACTCAGAGATTTAATATTTAGAGGCTCAACTTCAAGTCCCACTTCTAGAGTCTCCTTAAAAATTAAATTGAAGAAATTGAAGAACTTTTCTGTGTATGCTGGATAAATCCTAATACTTTTCCCTCTTTAAACTGTAATGAAAGAAATTACTGATACATTCTGTAAGTATTTTTATTCAACAAAGAGATAAGCAATATATTGATACTTGAACATACTGGATGAAGGATGCTCACTCATCTTTTTATCTTAGTTTCATTACTGTGTTGGCATGTTAGATAGAGGAGGGTTGTTATTATGCTCATTAACTGAATGAGAACTGAAAATATCTTGTGTTTCATGATGTATTATTGACTTGTCACATTTTAGGTGGAAACCCCTGCTTTCCCATTAAAACTGAGCTCCTTCTTGCAGCTCCTTTTAATTTGTGTCCCTGGTTACAAGTGTACACTTAGCCTAGTAAACTATAATTGTAAAATGCTGTGTCTGGCCACATCTTTGCATTGAAATTGACCAAGAAAATCCCACACCTCCATAGTGTTTTCTGGGATGAACAATTTCTGATGCAAAAAAAGTAAAACAAGAAGAGCAGTAGAGAAGAGAGGGAGCTGGTGACTTTGCTTGGATGCTTTGTTATCCATAGCTCAGACAGATAAAAAGCCTAAGACTGTGGGTGGCTCATGTTGTCACTGCAGTTCTGCTATCCTAACAGGTTCTTTATGTGATTGTACATGATGTGAGGAAGCAGCAATCCTGACAGGACTGTTGATCTTCCATTCATATTAGGTGAGGATAGGCTGCAAAACTGCAGAAAGTCTTCTATTTTGCTCATTCAGCTGTTTGATGTTACTTGGCACCTGTGCTGACAGGGTCAGCAAACAAGACAAAATTGAGTAAGAAACCAAGAATGCAGTCCATCCTCATCCTTGATCATCACAAAGCATTGAAGGATAGCAGTGGATTGGACTGTATCACTGGGACAATTGCCTGAAGGCTGAGGGAAGTGATCATTCTCCTTTATTCACACCATATCTGCAATCGTGTGTCCAGATGTCAGTGAACTCATCTGAGTTCGATGAAAGGGCATTAAAATGGTCAAGGCTTGGAGCACTGGTCCTGCAAAGAGAGGCTGAGATAGCTGGGCTTGTTCAGCATGAAGGAAATATAGCATTGGAGGGAGCTAACATGAGCTATCCAACACCTACAGGGAGGTGAAGCTGTGTTCTTGACAGCAGTGTACAGTGGAAGAACAAAAGACATGGACAAATTGAACTAAGAGATTTCAACTTTATACAATATGAGTGAATATTGGGGTCAATGTTATATGAGGAAAGCATTTTCAGTGTCAGGGTGATTAAGCAGTGGAGCTGGTTGCTCATGAGATTATGAATTTCCCTACTTGGAGGTTTTCAAGACCCAACTGGATAAAGCCCTGGGCAGCCTGGTCTGGATTCACTATTAACCCTGCTGTGTGCAGTGGCTGGCCTTCTGAATAATTCTGTAGTTCTTTGTGTAATGCAAAGAGGGAAAAAACCTATTTAGTATGTTAATCTAGAATTATTTTCTGTAGGAATCTAGCTTTTGTTTTCCAACCAGATATCCTGACCATTCATTTCCTACATTTGTGATATTTTGGTCTTTTTTGGTACTGAATATCTCAGTCCCAGAGTGTGCCTTGCAAAAGACTGAGCCAAGTTAGATATATATTTTGTTATACACATTCACAGCAGTTATGCTGTTAGGAACAATGTGATGTTAATAGAAATTTAGTAGAAAATTTTGGCAGATTAATTCAATCCACAGGTCTTACAAGGTTGAGGAATGGCTTACTGCAGACATCACAAATACTACTGACAAGCACTTGTTCTCTCCTGCAGCTAGGCTGTGTCCTTCCTGGGGGAAGAACCAATTGCCATCAAGGAACTTGTGATTTTTCTGAGTTAAATGGGAAAACCAGTATTGTGTAAAGGTTAATGATAACAAGAAAATCTAATGCTATAGTTCTCAACAAATGAGGTGCATTGAGTAGCATTAGAGTGTGAAGGTTAACCAAAGCCAGGTAGGAAACGCTGGAAACATCTGGGGCTGTTGTAGTTTTTTTAAATTTCCTGTAGCTCCTCGCTTCCTAAAGAGGTTTCAGAGGTTTTGTTAGGGTCAAACATCAAGGGGAAATCAGAAAAAAAGTCAAAAGCAGATGCTTAAGGAAAAGCACAAGAACAGGGAAATCATGTACTGATTCATTCTTTGAACACCTGTCACAGTCAATTTCTGCAGTGCCTCATCCTTAATTGCCTCTTTCTTATTCACTGTGCATTTTTAAAATAACGAGCTGATGTTTATGGGGGTGGAAGGATGGGGGCATGGAAATGAGCTTAATTTAAGAAATCTAGCTGAAGAGCTATGAACATAAAATACAATACTTTCCTTAAGAATGAATTTTTCAAAATAATTATCTCAAGAAGTAATGATGTTTCAAATTTAACTTTTTGGGTTTAAAGGAGATGCTGATGTTGCACCTTTCACTATATCTCTGTAACTGAAGACTCTGTGTCCTTTTTTCAAGCCCTGTATTTTATGAACAGGTTATCTCATTATTTTTAATATTGTGTGAGCTTCTGTCACCTTCATGTCAGGATTAATTCAGGATCCTTCCTTCTGGACTAAAACATAAGAATGAAACAAAGTAGCATACATACAGACAAATGTATGCACTTGTGTGTGTATCCATAGGATAGTTTTCAGACATTTTAGGAAAAGGAGCCCAAGGAATGGGGTCTCTAGTTCGTGAATCTCCATTTCTTAAGAGAGAAACAAGAGAGTGGGAAAGTGAGGAGAATGAGAAGGTGTGGGGAAGGTTTCAGGTATGAGAAACATGACAATGACATAATCCACACTTTTTTGGAAGCAGTGATGGTGGGATGGGAGTGTTAGTGGGAGAAAAAGATGTTAACACTATGATGCAATTCTGCATTTCATCTAAATGCTGTGCTAAGATTATATTGCTGTGCTTTGCCATCTGGTACAGTTGGAGCAAGTAGTGGACCTTCCTACAGGTTTTGGAGGTGGTAAAGGAAGGAGGAGAAAAGCAGTGTGGATAGTGTGTGGGTGTCTAGAGGCATGTTTTAGTGGGGGACATGAATTAGTGGCTCATTTGGCAGTGTTAGATTTATGGTTGGACTTAATAATCTTAAGGGTCTTTTCCACCATAAACAATTCAAAGATTCTCTGGTTCTCTGGGTTGTGGTTCAGTATTTTACTAAAGAGGAGACTCATGCTAGCAGAGAACCCAAAGAAGATGTGAGTTTGCTTCTTGAAGCATCAGTGGTGAGAGATGGTTCCAGCCAGGACAGTGTTAAAGTTAGCATCAGCCAGGAGGGACACAGCCAGAACCCCGGGGTTATTGGAGATGTCTCACACCATGTTCAGGGGGGACCCAGGGTTGAGGGTGGGTGACACATGAGGAATGTGTGAATCATTTGCTGAACTTGTGCACTCTGGTTTTAATATTATTCGTTGGTACTGTTCCTTTTCTTATTTCATTACTGCTTTGCTAAATTGTTCTTATCCTGTGATCTTTACTTTTTTGTGCTTTCAGTTCTTCCCTTCATCTTGCTACAGGGGGAGGTGGGGGGGAAGTGAGCAAGTGGCATGTGGTCTGGGGTTTTACAGTGGGAAATCTGAATTTGGGAATACCATTCCTAACCACAACACATGGCATATATGACCTCCCTCAGGTCAGCTAGGGCTGGGAAAGAGGATACAGATGATCTTATCTAAAAGTGTGTGGTGGCAATGTGGTGCAGAAAGGGGCAGAAGGTACCTTGGCAGTTGGAACCTGTACAGCTGGATTATCACATGGCAAATATTTCAGAGGTCATAGGGACAGTAGGTGATGGTTCCATATTGCCAATACACCACTACCCAATGGTTCCATGAAATGGGACACTAGTGATGAAGCACCGCCCAGAGTTTTGTCTCAGAGAAGTGGTTGCTGTGTAATTCAGCTTAAATTGGCAAGCAAAGTGAGATGAGCATGGGCTGCAGTGGTGAGCCACCCTGTTTTTTTTTTTAATGAGTCAGGCCCTTCTGGTTATGTTGGTTGAGCACTCAAAAAAAGTAGAGGGTTTACTTCCTCTTGAATAATCCTTTTTTCTTGTGGAAGGTGAGAATGAAATGCCTTTAGACAGATGTGTTCACTGTTGGATTTTGCCGCTGGATGTGTTCCGTAGTGATTTCTGTAGTCGTTATCTCACATGAAACAAAAGGAGGAAAAATTGTTTTCAAGGCAGATGTTACTGTTGCAGAAATGCAGTGTCTGGAGTGCTAGTCTGATACTGCCTTGTTGAATTGTTTTGGTTTTTACTGCTTCAACTTCACTGATGGAATTTCAGTCTGTTTGGAATACAGGAAAAGGAGTGGTTTGGTCAAGCTGTAGAGATTTTTACACTGTAGGGGCTTTCTAGAACTTCCAACCATTTGTCTGTCTCTTCCCTAGAAGTGGCATATTTTAGCACCTGAGATTGTATGAACTGCATCCTACAAAGCTTTGTGAAAAATAGTTTTGGGGCAGAAAACAGACCTTATGAATGCCCCCACAGAGCAAAGGCTGAAACCTGCAGCACCAGCAGGTCCTTCTTTGCCTGGTCTGCTCTGGGTGGTCAGTGGGCACACTGTGCTGGTGACTCCCACACTGTGCTGGTGGCTCCCACACTGTGCTGGTGGCTCCCACACTGTGCTGGTGACTCCCACACTGTGCTGGTGGCTCCCACACTGTTCTGGTGGCTCCCACACTGTGCTGGTGGCTCCCACACTGTTCTGGTGGCTCCCACACTGTTCTGGTGGCTCCCACACTGTTCTGGTGGCTCCCACACTGNCTGGTGGCTCCCACACTGTTCTGGTGGCTCCCACACTGTTCTGGTGGCTCCCACACTGTGCTGGTGACTCCCACACTGTTCTGGTGGCTCCCACACTGTGCTGGTGACTCCCACACTGTGCTGGTGGCTCCCACACTGTGCTGGTGGCTCCCACACTGTGCTGGTGACTCCCACGCTGTGCTGGTGACTCCCACTCTGTGCTGGTGGCTCCCACACTGTGCTGGTGGCTCCCAGACTGTTCTGGTGGCTCCCACACTGTGTCTCAGGCCTGGCCGCTGGAGAAAGTGGCAGAGAAATGAGGATTTTAGGGGCTGGGTACAGAGTGAAAGGCCGGGGGATGCATTTTAGGGAGGGAAGAAGCTGGGCTTGCTGAAAAAGTGTCTGCACATACTACTGTTCATAAGGAATGAAGTTCCAGTAATTAGACTAGCCATGGAAAAATCTGTTTTCTTGTTAGCATGTCTTAACCTAATTAATTAATTTCATTAGTATAATTCATGCCTCATGTCTGCCATAAACCTTTTCTACTTTGTTTACTTATTTTTATGGTATACAACAAAACAGGGCTTTAGACAGTAAACCTCATATAGCATTCTTGCATGATGCACATTCAAGATGAAATTCTTATTGTTGCAGTTCTTCTAGATTAAATGAGTCACATTCTGTTGCACTGTGGCTTTTTTCACAATAAAACCTACATTATTAAAATCCTATTTAGCTCTTTTGTATCTCTCCCATTCTCAAGCAGTAACTAGCTTTAACTAGACAGTATAATGGTTCCATTTCATATTTCTGAATAAAATATCTACTTTCTTATCTATAAACTAGCAAAATGTAGCAAAGCTGTTAAAAAACACAGTGCAGAATTAGTCTTGATGGAGCACCATGTAGAAGTGGGACTAATAACATTATCTTAGAGCAAAAAAGTCAGCAGTATATAATGTATTTAAGATTAATAAGGCACTGGGATCCTGGAAAATATTCTCATCCATGTTCCTATTAATATTTAATTTATATAAATTGTTGTAGATACAGCTGTAAAGTTCCATGGGCTGGTGTTTTAATCACCTTAATGTAACAAACATTCTGCTTTATCATAGCAGACTGAGTTTGGCTAGGAAAGTTCAAAGAGAAGATAAAGCAATTATCTGGTGTTTTAATATTCAATTACATTGTTATCATGATTACAAAATAAACAGCAGTGGGTTGGAAGGCGCTTTATAATGGTCCACAGGTATCACAAGACCTCTCAGATGGTAGCATGCAAGAGCACTCTGGCAGATATTGTGACAAAGGGCTGGTCTGGCACATCAGGTTAACATGCTAGCAGAAGAGCTCCAGAGCTGGAACTGGAACCTATCCTTTCCAAGGACATCCAAGTCCAGGACCTCCCTCAGGCAGCAGAACTCTGCTGTGAGGAAATACCTTCCAGGCAGGTGTGCATTTGTGCATGCATTTGCAATGCCAGTAATAATAGCTCTAGAGACTGGTTTTTCTCATTATGTGGGAAGGATGGAACTGGTCAGTGGAACAAGGTATCTCTCCTGGGTGGGATTATGGTATAAAAGAGAAACCAGGCATTACAGTGCAATACTTGAGTTACAGCTATTTGTGGAGGAGTGTGATGGGGGAGTGAAGTATGTGACTCACAGACGGGCTGGTCACAGTGGAAGCAGAGATTTGCAGATCACATACCCTGATTGCCAGTGAAGAGTCATGACTGGAGAGGAGGCTTCTGGTGGGCTACTGTGAAGGATGAGGAGTAAGCCTGATACTATTTAACATTTTCAGTTGCAATGAACAACCAAGAACTAAATGATTACTCACAAAATTTGTGGGTAATGAAGCTTGGCAAAATAGTAAATTCTGTTTCAGAAAGTCTAGTAATGAAAAGTATTCTGTAATAGAATCATAGAATATCTTGATTTGGAAGGGATCCACAAGACTCATCAAAGCCCAGCTCCTGCCCTGCACATGACAGCACCAGGAATCCCACCATTAGCCTGACATCATGTCCAGACACTTTTTGAATTTAGGCTTGGTGCCATGACCACTGGGGTCAGGGGAGCCTGTTCCAGTGCCCAACCACCCTCTGGGTGAAGGATGCTTTCCTAATATCCAGCCTAAACCTCCCTGACACAAACTCAGGCCATTTTCTTTGGTCCTATCACTGGTCAACACAGAGAAGATCAGTACCTGCCCCTCCTCTTCTCCTCATGGGGAAGTTGCAACTGTAATGAGGTCTCCTCTCAGTCTCAGACCCATGAGCCACTTGCTCACCCATCACATGTGAGCTGGATAAACATTCCAATGTGTGTTTATCCAGCTGTGAGCTGGACATCTTGTGCTGAAGGATACTGTGACAGACAATATCAAAAGCTTTGCTGAAGTCCAGAATGTTTATATCAACTGGCTTTCCTTGATCAACTAGGTGAGTTACCTTGTAATAAAAGGAAATTAAGTTTGAAAAGCAGGATTTTCCCCTCATGAAGCCATGATCGCCTTGTGACCCATGACTGTGTTGTCCTTCAAGCGTCTTTCAATAACTCCCAAAATAATCTTCTCCTGAATTCTACCAGTCACTGAGGAGATATTAAAAGGCCTATACTTTCAGAGGATCATCCTTTTTGGGACATTGGGACAACATTATCCATCTCCCAATCAACTGGGACCTCCACAGATTCCCAAGACTATTCAAAAAGCATTACAAGATGCCTTGCAATGAATCATCCAGCTCGTTGAGTGTTCTTGGATGAATCCCATCAGGCCTCATAGACTTAGAAGGTTCCAGCTGGAACAGCAGATCCTGTAGAAGTTCATTCTTACAGCCACAGTTCTCCAGCTCAGGGCACTGGGACCTCCTTAGCCCATGATCTGTGTTGCAGACAGAGGCAATGAAAGCATTAAACATCTCTGCCATGTCCATGTCCCTGTTGTTGTTGTCTTTGTCAAACAGATGCATATGAGTGCAGCCAAAAGGCAAATAATTTATAACTAGGGACTATTTAAGGACAAAAAGTTATGGAGAATGGGAGGTTAATCTGTAGGGAATTGATTTTACAACATCTTCGAAACTCATATAAATAAATGCAGTATGTACTGTTCTTGAGATGTATTTTTAAAGGAGATATACAATAGGTGGTTGTGGTTCAGAAAATATTTGAGAGCTGGGAAAATGCTTGATACTGTGGAAGCTAATCGGGTTTTTTGATCCACAAGAAGATTGAGAGATGACTTCTTCTGTGGTGTATGAACAAGCAGGGAGAGGAAAAATAGTGACAAAAGACTCCTAAATCTACTGGACTACAGTTTAATAAGATTTGGTAGCTGGAAGCCAGAGACAGAGAAATTCAAATGAGCAATCTGGCATACATTTTTCTCAGAAGGGTTAGCTATTGAAAAATCCAAATAGATTGGAGGAGCAATGAGAAATTTTTTTGTGCTGCTTCCAGTTCAAGACTGATTCCTGTCTTGGAAGATTCTGTACTTAAGTACTACTGCAAATGGCAGGAGTTTCAGTAGAGAAATGTAATGGGCTGTGTTATACAACTGATCAAGCTGTATAGTTTTGTGGTTGGTCCAATACTTGGCCTTTATTTTACAAACATGAAATAAAAATTCTATTTAACCATTCTTTCTAGTATAGATCTAGTAAGATATTAAGCATATTCATAGACTGAAATGACATATAGTGGTGCTGTTTGTTGAAGTGTACCAACTGCTTTGACATTCATTATTCCTGATCACTTACTCTAATGTAGATCCTAAGTACAGAGAAAACCAGTCCCTGGACCAAATAATCTCACATAAAAATATTAGTTGCTCTTTTCTGGACTTCTATGAAGGCAAGAAATTGCCATTATGATCTTGAAGAACTGGGTATCTGATCAGTAGTAACCAACCACTGGTGACATAAAATGCTGTGTTGCTCTGCTGTAACATACACAGCTCATTTGGCTTTTTCCTTTCTCTGCTAATTGGTGAGTTATCCTCACAGATGCTTTTCTGAAAGAGGCATGAGATGCTCTAGGAATTTTATATGCAATATATTGGATCCATGATCTGAGCTGGAAAGACCAAGATAATGCTGACTTGACTGCTTGAAGCTTGGGAATGCATACACAGTAAGTCCTGTAGAAAGTTCCAGTATTAATTCAGTTGTAATTATGAAGCTATTTATTTTAGAACTAATCTGTAACATTTTCACTTAATATTCACTTCAAAAAAAATTGTGTTAAAAATTTAAACTTTTTGTGCTCTAGAGTTTTACAGCAAAGGACAAGTTTTGGATGTTCTTGGGCCCTACCCCCTTTGTGTGCATGCTGTGAGCCTCTGTTTATACTTGCATTTACACATTTATGGTTCAAGCTGGAGCCTCTATTTCTGGCAAATCTAAAAATCCTAGCTGTTAATAATCAGTGAAAAATTTTGAGTGCCTATTTCCAATGTGTGAATTAAGTTAGCTGGGAGTTGTAATGCTGAGCTCCATTACTCAGGGTCTGAGTCTCTTCCCAGCCATCAGCAGTGCTGTTCTCTGGCTGTTCAGGGCAACACAGCTGTCCTAGTGGAGCCATGTTCTGCTCTTAACCTCTGCTACAGCAACATCTGCTCTTCTTCTGAGATCTTCTTGAGCAAAAAAATCCTTCTCCCCCTTGCTGGGCTTCTGGGGAGATGCCAGTTGTTCCTCACAGGTGTGCCTAGGGGAGTGCAGGGCTGCTGGTGGGGAGGCCCCTGCTCTTGGCAGGCTGTGCCTCGAGCACTGGCTTGCACACAGCTGTTGAGAAGTGGCAGCCATTCTTGTGATCACAAATCTTACTAAGCTTTTTCTTCCTCCTTGCCTGTCTTTTTATACAACCATTAAACCTCTCTGACTGCTCTCAGTCCTCACCAATGCATGCATTCTTGTTTTCATCATTCTGTTCTAAAAAATGGCAGGCATTGGCAACTAGGGATTCACTAGTTCTGCCTTGTTGTGTATATGGATCAGGGTCTTTGTCATAGATATTTTCCATCATTTCTTTGCTATTATTTTCTACTGTTCACTTGGGAATAATGCAGATAGACATTACATGTCTGAAATCATACATCAGTTCAAACTACATAAATTAATGGCCTCTAAACAAAGAGGAATGTCAGAAGGTACTGGGACAATTTCACCTGGGCTAGTAACAAGAAAGTTGATATGTATAAGGATGTATGGTACCATTGTCTTACTGAAACAAGGCTGAAAATCCACAAACTGTTTAGTTCCAGATGTTCCAATCAAACTTTTGAGCACATTTTTGCAGATCATCTGTTCTTCTCCTTGACTTGCTTTTCTAGTTTTTGCATGTGACAAGCTTTTACAACTTTTTTCATGTTACTCTTTTGTGAAGTTATGTATTAAAACTTAATATTTTAAATTATTTTTCTTAAACCATGTATTTTCTAGCTCCCCTGTGATTTCCTTCAGTTTGTAAATGACCATCATACATTCCTGAGATATTTCTCTAGCACCTCAGAAATCACTTTCATGTTGGCTTTGAACAAAACTTCATATAGTGCTCAGAGGCTTGAAACTGATAAAAGAGCTGGAATTACACTGTCCCAGCCATCCTTTAGTAAAAGCCTTAATTGCTTTATGCAGGATCTTGCCTCAGCAATAAGTCTGCCTTCTATCTTAGACTGGACAGGCTTTTTTTTCTTTTAAATCGGATTAGCATAATCCAGCTCTGGACTTTGTTCCTCTGCACTTTTTCAAATGCTTTGGAGAATGTGGCTGCAATGACCAAATCTCAGTTCTAAGTTTCTGTTCAATTTGCAGATCATACTTTGCTAGCTAAGAAAATGGCCTGTGTGTTGCTCTGGGATCCTTGTAGGGCATGATTGTCAAAATTACGTTAAAGTAGCAATGGATGGCTTCTGGTGAGTGTCAGCTACCATTGGCATGTGAGGAGCAAAAGCCCATTTGTGTTGATTGGTAAACCAGGACACTGTTGTATGCAGGAAAAAGAGACATTGACTGGTTTACCATGTATGACTGTATGAAAATGCAGGGGTTTGCACTAACATACACTACGTAATGTTCAGTTTTGTCTCTGGCTCAGTCTCTTGTAATGAAATTTTGTCAGTGTGTATCCTCAGAAATACTGGCTGGTGCTCAGTTTGTTTGCTTCCTAAGATGTTGCCTCAGGTCTGGAAGCCAAATCAACAAACTCCTACTGTTTTTTGCATTCTTTATTGGGGTTTGCACTCATGTGTGCACAGCTGCACCATCAGGACCACAGAGGTGAGCAGGGCACAAAATCTGTGTTGACCATTCTGTGTGTTTTCATACTCTTTTTAATTTGGGTGGCAAACATGATGATGCCCACTGATTATTTATACTCATCTTTGAACTTTGTTTCTGTGCTTGCTGTTTCTCTCATGTGGCACTCTGGTATTTGTTTATCTTTACTCAGAACTCTTAAGTCTCATCAGATATTCTCAGGGTCTTGAACTATCCTGATTCTCAGGATCAGAACTACTGTAACTGTGCTGGAGTTCTTCCTGAATGGTTTTTGTGCTAACAAATGGCTTTTGTGTTTCTGGCTGAAAAATTCAATATGCCAAAGATAAAACGCCTTGCCCAAAGGAGAATGTATGTGCCACACATAGAAGCATGGGGCAGGAATACCCAAAATATTACTTGATTTTTTTCCCCACAAGATACAACATCATGTGGATACCTAAATGCCTTAGAAACCTGCGGCAGGGTGCCAAACACAGAATCATAGAATCATTTTGGTTGAAAAATACCTTTAAGATGATTAAGACAAACTATGAACTTAACACTGACAGGTTCACTACTAAACTATGTATGCCTGTGTGCCACACTTACACATCTTTTAAATACCTCCAGGGCTGGTTACTCAACCACTTCCCTGGGCAGCCTGTTTCAATGCCTGACTATTCTTCCCAGGGAGAAATTTTTCCTAATATCCAATCTAAACCTCCCTTTGCGCATCTTAAGGCCAAACTGAAGAAGAAATCTAGTTCTTAACCAATAGCTGAGGTGTGCATCTCACTAACATAGGGATGGTGCTTCCAGTCCTGATACTGGTGTGCTTTTTTGCTAATGCAGCATTTCTGTACCATACCCATAATGTCTCTTGAAGATGAGAGTATGGCACAGTTGCCTTAGCATTGACCTAGTCCATGTCCTCCAGGTTTTCCCTGGTTAGGGCACCCAAGTATTTCTTTCAAATTCATATTTGTATTTAGCCTTACAGAGGCAGGGTTGCATCTTTAGTTGTCTTTTAGTTTCTGAAGAACCAGAATTACCTACTTCCTTGCTTGTTTGCCGGAGCACCAAGTGACTCTGCATTTAAGCTGTTGCCCTTTGGCAGGCAGCATAAATCACCATAAAACTATAGGTCATTTGGGCTCTTATGAATGTGCTGTGTTCTGTCAGGATGCTCCTCTCTTGTTTGTTCCTTGCTTCTCCAAAGCTGAGCAAGACCAAGAATGAGGTATGCTATTATCCTGTTAATTCATACCTGTTTTTGTTGGTAAAAGCTATAAAGTGAGTAATTTCCAATTATCTATTTATCTATATGTATACATAACTTGCCAGCTTACAGGATGTTTGATCACTAACTATCTCTGAAACTGCACTTATTTTACATCAGCTGTGCATTTTGAGCACTAGGCATTATTTCAGCTGCCATGTTGACTTGTGAGCCCAAGATCACCTTAAGCTTAATCTTATGGTACTTCATTGGTTCATTCATCACTCCTGTGGAGCCCAGCAGCATTGCTAGTTTAGTCCTGTGCAGAGTGTAAGATCAAGCAAAGACTCTTCAGTCTTTCTTCAAACAGGCATAGCCTTAGGTAAGGCATATTCTTCTTGAAACTCTATGACCAGTGTTTGAAGAGTATAGATGTCTTGTCTAGCACCATGAGGTGCAGTACAGTGTTTATTGTAGATTTATTCACATGCCTTTTTGCCCTGCAGGTCTTCTGATCCCAAGTTCTATTTGGGTAATTTAATTGCTAGACAAATTCTAGAGGCTGTTTGAAGGGCTAATTCTGGGATCCCAGTAATTCCTTTCTGAGGTTGTTTTTTTTTTAATTGGATGTCAACCACAACCAAGTCTGTTGTTCAGTTTCTCCACCTTAAAATGACAAGACTGATTCTTTCTCATAGGTATGTTGCAAACTGTCTTGTTCCCTCTTTCTTTGGGCTGTCTGTTTGAAATACCACTCCTATGAAGGAACATCCTGCACTTTGAGATGTCAGTGCAGCAGTTCTGTAGCTCGCTGCCAGTGTCTGTGCCTGCTGCCCATGCCTCAGTGCTCCTGGTTCCACAGGTACAGCTTGCCTGGGTTTAACTCCAGGTATCATGAAGCACTTAACCTGCTGCTTGAGCTGGGAAAGGTGGATAGGCCACAGAAAACTGAGAGTTGTCTGTGTTTTGTTTGTTTTCCTTCTGTAGCGTTCAGAAATCACGCAGAGCCAAAGTCTGCCTTACCCACTGGGCACAGTGCAGTGTTGTGTGGCAGGAGGGGCACAGCCACAGCTGCAGTAGGTCTCTGCCACACCTTCCTAAGGATGCAGATCCCCTCAGCTGACTAATTCCTTCTTGGACAGTCACAGAGCAGCCAGCATGTCCTGCCTGTGACATCTGCAGTCCAGCCAGAGTGCACAGGCCTTCTGAGCAAAACCAAACAACCCAACCCAAAGCCCTTGAGACTTCAGCTGTGAGGCTTTTTTGTAAGAAAAATGATAAAATTTATAAATCAAGTCAGTGAACTTTGTAGTTGTTTTCTGCACTTTTTTTACTAGAAGCATAGTGACCGTAGTAAAGCCACTGACAAAGGTCATTCTGCAAACACAAACAATAGTATTTATCCCAAATCCCAGGAGGGTTTCCTGGGTGGGTTCATCAGTTTCTGGAACAAACACAAGACTGTCAAGAACAGCAGAATTGAGTATCTTGAAAGATACTGGAAATCAAAAACAGCGAGACAGGTTTTGTGGCTGTCTCCTCAGAATGCAGTGAGCATTGAAGCTTAGCTGTTTCCTGGGTTTGCAGTCTGGATGCAGCCCTAGCAGGCTGGGATGTATGAAGAGCTGGCAGCACGCCCTGCCCTGGACAGCCTCAGGTCTGTCATCATGCACCATTAGCATGAAAAGTCAGAGGCGTCCGTGTCATTTGCAAGACTTATCAGATGGAATACAGAAGCCAAATTATGTATCAAGACTATTTTCAGTGAAAACAAAGTGTGTCTTCCATTCCTTTTTGTCTCCATGCTCAGTTAAACCAGACTTATTTGTTTTATTTCCATCTTCATGCTACATGAAACACCACATCAAGATGGCTTACATTCAAGAGTCCAAATCTCTTTCTTGTGTAATTAACTCTTGTTGCATGGATATCACCAAGTCTGAATTTGAGTCAGTGTCTGACTATTAATTAAAAAGAAGTCTTATTAATTCCCCTTTTTCCCCCGTGTTTTCTTCCTTGGGTTATTTGTTGTGAAGCAAGGTCATTGCCACTGCATTTCTTAGCACTACTTGATGTCTCTCTAATTGCAGTATTTCTTTTTAAACAACTACTCTCTAAAAAACCAGCATGGCTATCAACATTTCTAATGTGTATGTGAGCACAAACGCAAGATGGAACTCTGCCCTTAAGTTTATCTTTGCAGATATTATGGAGCCTCAAACTTATTGCATTTTACTCCCCTTCTCTTCAGTCCATGTTTTTGGCAATAGGGTCTCATTGCTGTGTGTGGGTAGATTGCCTGTGTCTGTATTTTTTTATGTCTTTTACATTTGATTTCAGTGAGAATACAGGAGTGTTTTATCCATCTCATAGCAATCAACTCTTGCTCTTTTGTCCTAAAAATTGTGGCATTTAGATTAGTTTTCCTGTGTCTTATTAAGTAGAAACATTATTCTTGTTTTTCTTGACAACTAAACCTTTGACTGAAATTTAAATTATAATTTCTTTCATTATTTTATGCTGAAAACAAAACAACAGTTTGTGGAACTCAGCACATCAGATGATGCTATTTCTTCCTCTGTGAGAAAAAACACCGAAGATGAGAGTTAGTATTTCTTGCAGTTGAGTATTTTATTTCAGTATGACAAATAGAACATTACAGTTATTTATTGAAGTTGTATGTTGCAGTGATGTATATAAACATGCAGAGGAGTCTGAGTAATTGCATTGCCCTCATTAGAATGAGTGACAGTACTGTGAAGTAATAAATTTGAAAAATAAAAGTGAAAATGTGTACTTTAGTGGGCCCCTGAGAGCATAATTTGTGATGCCTTGTAGAATTTTCAGTCAAAGCTCAGAACAAGATCATAGAACAAGTTATACAAAAGAGCTTCTACTGCTAACTGAGCTTTTAATACTGATACAGTTATAAAGCATATTACATCTTAAGATTTAAGGTCTGATTAAAAAGCTTGTTGCAGAAAGCATACCAAGAAAATTTAGTTTCTTCCATCTATACATCTGTATATCAACTGCATACAGATTACAGAGTCACAGAAAAGCTGAGGTTGGGAAGGGCTCCTGGAGATCATAGAGTCCAACTCACCTGCTCAGAGCAGGCTCAGCCAGATCAGAATGCTCTGAGCCATGTACCATCAGGCTCTGAATTTCTCCAAGTTTTTTCTTATGTTTACATGGATTTTCCAGGATTTCAGTTTGTGCCCATTGCCTCTTTTGTGGTCATAAGGCAGCAGGCAGAAGAGTCTGGCTCAACCATCTTTACTCCCTCTAATGAGATATTTAGATACATTGGTAAGTTTCTCCCTGAGCCTTCTCTTCTCCGAGCTGAGCAGTCCCAGCCCTCAGCTTCTCCCCTTAAAGCCATCAAGTCCTTCAGCCATCTCTGTGGCCCTTCACAGGGCTTATCTCCATGATGTCCATGTCCCTCTTGTACTGGGGAGCCCAGAGCTGCTCCCACCAGCGGTGAGGAAAGCACAGCATCTCCCCCTGCTACTTGCTGAACATGCTCTGCCAGGTATGGTCCAGAGGGCTGGTGGCCTTCCTTACCACAGGGATACACTGCTGGCTGATGCTGTTTGATGTCCAGTATCCCCAAGTCATCCTCTGCAAAGCTCCTTTCCAGCCAGTCGGCTCCTGGAATGTGCTGCTGCATGGGATTGTTCTTGCCCAGCAGGTAATTATCAGGTTATGCAACTTTAATTATTTTCATAAAATTTAAATTCAGACAGACATTCAGAAACCAGTTTCCAAGAAACTGTAGCTTCCTCAGAAGTACTCATGAAAAACCTAATTAGCATTTTTTTTCTGATTGCCACATATGCTGAGAGTAAACATAGTTGATTGAGCATTTACCTGCCAATAGATCATGGAAGCTTATCAAAGAGTTAATTTTCATCAGATATTGCTGACACTATGCAATGATTCCAGACTACTAGTCTTTAAATTTCTTTTAACTGTGTGTTTTATATGCCAAAACAGGGGGTTCTTTTGTACTGCTGTGTTCTGTGCTGCTTGCACAAGTCAAGCTGAAGCTAATCAGAGCACAGGAATCCATAGGGATACATTTTATTAAGAGTCAGTTTTATACAACTGGGGCTTTTTGACCACTGGATTTTCTTGTCATTTGTATTGTTACTATGGTATTATAAACTGAAGAAGTGCATTCTTCTCTTTCTTCTTTATTTGACTTTGTTCTGACCAGAATTTGTTTTGTGGTTTAGCTGAGAAACTATTTTGCACATTGATGTTCATTTTCTTATGCAGACTCTTGTTCTTCCATCAGGAGAGGTGTTTGACTTACTAAAGTACCTAAAAAATTCTATTTTGGTCTGCTTACCTTTACTGTTGATTTTTTTTTTTTCTAAATTTCTTAGTGAAGAAAACAAGTAAGTTGGGAAATTTGTCAGGGAATTCAGCTGACTCTCAGCTTGGTTATGAACTAATGTCTTCTTGTCCTCTGCATCATCTATATTTAGAAGAAAAGACAGGAGTTTGAAGTAATGGAAGCTTTGTCATTGTTGCTTTTGAGAGTGGAGAATGTAAAATAAGATCACTAGCAAAGCAAAGGGAGGTCTGTAGTAGTACTGCAACCTCTAGTAGCCATATCTGTACCCCTATATTGATAGATTAGAGACATATTTTTATATTATGTTGTTCCTTCATGTTAAACATCTCCTGAGAGCCTGGAACTTGCAGTGAAGCTTCTGTGGAAACCTTTTCTATTTACCTTCATGTTAGACTTTCTGTTCTACAGAGGGTCACTGCTCCTGTGTCCCAGCAATTGGCCTCTTGCTTCCCCCCCGTAGGAGATGCTTGACACAGTCTAATAACTCACACCCCAACTGTACAAGGTCCTCCTAACCTGCTGTCATTGATCTGGCTTGGATCAGGGTTATATCAGAGAATTTCTCAATTTCTCTCTTCCAACCTTGGCTGTTCTTGGCTGTCAGTTAATCAACCAGAGATGTAATAACTCCCCAGATGCCAGTTGAGCTTTTATACCCTTGCCAGCATTTTCACTCCATTTGGTGTAAGCTACTCCAGGTGCACATCTACAGAAGAATATTTTAATAATAACAATATTTTATAACATGAAAATTTTATTCAATGAAGTTAACATTGTTTATGGCTTCAATTTCTATTGGTGGTGCCACTGCTATATCTTGTGACAGGTGGAGATGTTCCTGATTTTATCTGTTATAAAAGTGGTTTGAATCTTATCTTTTGCAGGCAAGCTGAAGAATAAACTTTCCTTTGCAATACACATGAAGGCCTTAGCCATGATACCTGCAAGCACAACCATGAGATAAAGTTAATATTTATTCCAGAAGTGGAAGGAGAACACAATGCTGATAAAGAGCTTCTTTTGCAGTAGAATTGATACAAAACACTGCTGCCTGTCAGTCACATTATAAATTGGTAAACATTTGTTTTATTAAAATGGGCACAAAACTAGCAACAAATATTGTAACTAAATAATGCAGTTACGTGTCTTTCTGTACCACATTTCATTAACTCCTGTCAACTTAGCATCATATAATAAGGGTGTTGGCAATCTAGCACCTCTTCTGAACTCTGCTAAGTATGACAGTCTGCATTGTGGATCAAGGGAAGGATTGTATCCAGTGGGTGTGATTATTACTCTTTCTCAAACCTAAAGGAAGTAAAATAGTCAAGTTTTTTCTGCTGCACCTGAGTTGTTTAATTATCTGGCATGGCAATGAAAGCATCTAAGTAGGAGCACAACTCATCAAAGACTGCACCTTTCAGTGTGTCCTCCTCCTCTGTCCTCATGGTTCAAAAGAAATACATATTTATGATTATCAATGAAATTGTAAGATTAGGAGGATAGTGTGTTAAAAAAGTGAACATTTAAATGGCTTCACGTGGATATGTAAAGATTCACATGCTTCTGATCATTCAAAATGGAAGAAATTTAGCCAGTTCACAGTAACTTCCAGCACTGAAACACTCTGACAGAAGGAAAATGGAAGGACAAAAACACACTCTGAAAAGACATAGGGGCATAAAAATGGTGGCTTGTTGCAGTATATAAAGAAAGGGCTTCTGTTCCTTCAACTGCTGATGTTTGCTTCCTGCATCTTTAATAATGAATTGCCATTTTAAAGTAGTATGTAAGAACGTCATTGCACAGCAGAAAAGGAAGTAAGTGCTTGCAAGTAAATCTGTGAGGAGACAGTTTAATGCCAAAAGATTTTGTGTATGGTGCTTTAGTCAATATCTGCTCCACAGATACTGTTCTTTTCCTAGTCTCCTTTTTACTATTTTTTTTTTTTTTAATGCAGTATACTTAAACCAGTCTATTTTGAAAATTACTTCTCTTGAGATGCATACTCCTCTGGAAATGCAGCTGGATCCACAGTCAGTGACACCTTTACACTGTGTGGAGCTGCTCCTGCAGGATCCTTCTCTGAAAAGGCAAAGAGAGAACTCAGAAAATCTGATGGAGGGGTCAATCAGGTGACTTATTTTTTTTATGGAAAACCTGAAAACAATGAGATGCATCAGACCAGAGGTAGCAGTTTTTGTGCCTAATTCTTGATTCATGTGCCATGCTCTTCCAGGCTGGTCCTGATTTGATCCAGCTTCATTAATTTTAAAGTTACATCAAATGCTCCACAGCCTTCTCTGTTTCTTGGAAATTTTGTTTCCAGATTCCTGCATCTGCTCCAGGTCTCCTAATGTTACCTGCTGCTGTCTCCCAGATCTGAGCTTGCTCAGCAGTCTGTAGATCAACAGAGAAATAGCACTTCCATCAGAGACGTCTACTGACCCCATTGTTTCTTAAAAAATTGTATCTTTAATGTCTTACAAATATAGATAATGCCAGATGTCACATGGCGTTTGAAGATCCACAAGAAAATCTCATCATCGTGAGAAATTTTATAAAGCAAACATAGTCTGACTTCCAAGGAGAAATCAATTTTCCTGCTTTTCATCTCTTGCAAGTGGAATATTTAAAAAAAATCATTAGGTCACTGAAGCTTCTGTGATACAAATCCAAACCCAGACTCTGTGGTTAGCTCTTGTAAATCAATGTATTTGTTCCTTTAGAGCAGGGTTGGGAAGCTCCTCCTTGCTGGGGCTGTGGAGACCATGCAAAGGTTTGTGCATTTGTGGGGTCCCAGGGGTGTCAGCCATGAACTGTCAGCCTCACTGAAATGAGGAGCTACATCTGCCCTGCAAGCTGCCGGATCTCAGATGCTGCTCTAGAAAATCCAGTAGCACAGTTGTATGATATTATTAGAAGAACACTGTTAAATAGTTTTAATTTTGTTAAAACAGCTAGTAAGACAAAAGAGATCACATAGCAGCACATTTCATTCTGCTTTGGTGTAGAAACTTGCTGTGTAATTAGAACAAAAAATAATTAAAGGATGAGATATTTTTAGTGAAATCTTTTTATTTTGTTCAAATCTACAATGTAGCACACCAAAACTAACAGTTACAGTATCACATTTAACCACTAGCCAAGTGGGATACAAAGGGTAAAACAATGTGGTGTCTATCTGTGAACATGAAAACGAATAATTTATCTGTGAAATTATTGTTGTTTTCCTTCAGCTGCCAACTGCTGTTCAGTGCAGTTCTCAAAAAACTAAGTATAGTGATCTGTAAATATGCTATGGATATATAGTTCAGTCCTCACAATAAATGACTGCAGAGTCACTTATAATTCCACTCAAATCCACTAAATTTTTATTCACTATTTTTTGATCCAGTGAAAACCTTAGATTCTTCTTATATAGTACCTGAATAAATTATTCTAATCCATTTATAGAAGTGGTGAAAAACATAGTACAGCTGCAGTTATTTGCTATGTCTTTATTAAAGCAGTGACTTTTCACTGTGAAAATGGACCAGAATATTTGCCATCTTTAGCTTAAAAGGAGTGAGGTATTTTGGTTTTCTGGCCACATTAAAAATGCTGAAAATGTACTGTTTCTTTTAAGTGGGGCTTATCATTCTCCAATCAGAAGTTGCCAGGGAACTTTAGAAGGAGAAGAAAGGACAGAAAAACACAGAATGGCAGAATATTCTGAGCTGGAAGGGACCCATGAGGATCAACAAGTCCCATGAGGGGAACTCAACCCATCCTTGGTGTTATTAGCACCATGATCTGACTATATCTGTCAATATAAATGGCCACTCTCAAATTTACTTTGGTTTGGATTTGGGCTTTATCCATTTCAGCACTTTCCATGTTTGTAGTATGACTATGTTAAGAACAAAACTATGAGCTTTGGCATGAGGTTTGCCCAGCTAGATGGGCAAACCATTGATGATGCTAGAAAGTGCCTTTGAAAATTGAAAAGGTTGTTGAAATTGTCTGTGAATGTTTTCAGCAGTGGAGGAGCATTGTTAGATAGAGCAGCACTAACAAGGAGGGGAACTTTTCATCCCAGGTGGTTTTACTCATCAGCCTTTGTTAAATGGAACATTGTGAGCCAGGTTTATGAGGGGAGTTGCCTTTTGTACATTCAACTCCACAGTAGTCTGTGAAGTAAATTTTGGAATGAAAGCCTTAAAAATATTCTTGCCTGTTGTAGGAAAAGATTACCAGGAGGCAGTTCTTGCATCTGTTTTCACAGTGTAAGCTTCCTGATAAATATTGACCTTGAGATCTTTTGTACTGCCTGTTCTGAAAGTCTTTTATAAGGCTGAAGAACTCAATGGCTTTGGATTTTCAAAAAAAGATAATAACAACCTGATGAATTTTAAGAAGTAAATAATTAACTTAGCCTGACCTTATATAGGCTGAAGGATTTAGAATCTTTAGACCAAACTACTAGCAGCAGGAGTCTTGAGGATCTATGAAGTAAAGTTTTTGTCACAAAATCACCACAAATTTTAATGAAGGGAAAGACTTCAACATGATTGGTTTGCTTATGGAGAAAATTGTCTGAGGAGCTGACCTCATTTTTCACTGAGTGAGGGATGTAGTTATTTAAACGTATCTGTCAGGAGGAAAATATTGAAATGGTGATGTTAACCATTCAGTAGCAGACTTGGAAAGAGATGGCTTTGTGCTTATCCCAAGGACTTGGGATTTTCAGAACTTCAAGCATCAGGTTCTGTGGTCATGAGCTCTGTGTGATGTAACCTTAAGCCCAAGTAGCTGACAAAGAGGAGACATTAAAGTGTTCAAGGCCAGGTTGGATGGGGCTTTGAGTAACCTGGTCTAGTGGAAGGTGTCCCTGCCCATGTCACCAGGGTGGAATGAGATAATCTCTAAGGTCCCTTCCAAACCTAACCAATCTGTGATATGCCACTGCTAATTGTCTGGGCTTTTTATTTAATGGTTTACAGCGTGCTCCACAGCAGCTCTGCCTCATCAGTTTGACGGCGGAGTGTCAGACGTTTCACTGGCACTCTGTCGTTCTGCTAATCTCAGCAGGATTCGTGGGGGTATTAGTGCAGTAAGTGGTTTATTATAAGAGATAATTAGCACAAAGCAGATGAGGATTTAATAAATAAGGAGACTTGGTCTGCATCACTGAAACCTAGTTACGTGACATGAAAAGTCCCCTTGTTGAGCCTTCTTACCTCTCAGCTCCCCAGTGCTTAATACATCCATCAGCACACATTCAGGATGGGCAAATCCTGTTGAGGAGTGGCCATTTCTGATGAGACCTACCTGGATGATATGGTGATATAAGCAAAAGCACTTCAAAAAACAATACACACACACACACACAGGCAGAAGCTCCAGTATCTCCTGCAATGAGAGCTGAAACAGATGCAGGCAGCAGGGCAGTGAGCTGGGGAGCAAGGAGGCACTGGGGAAAAGCAAAGCTCAGCCGGTCTGTCAGAAGACTCCAGCTGCAGTTCTTGGAACTGGCCGCAGGCAGAGAAAGCTTTTTGTTCTATAACCCACCAGGAAATGGAGCTTTTCTCAGGTGGGAATTTAGACTTGCAGGTGAAAGGAGAAAACAAAACCTATGTATAGCATGAAAAATGTCAGAATCCTTGGCTACATTTAATGAAATAACATTTGCTCACTCCAGGCTTACGTACAGATTGCCAGACAAAAGCTACTTCAAATGAATAAATTTTCATCAAAGCAAGTAATATTTTTAGACCTTTTCCATGTTATTAAATATGCAAGAAAATGTTAGTCCAGTGCTGCTCACATGGGAAGGAGTGAGTGAGTGGTTCTGATTGCAATGGGAAATCTATTGTTGTTCTGTTGCCTCCCAATACCCAGAGCCTTTCCTTGAACTGTGTGTGATTTCCCTCCCACCTTCCTCAGTCTGCTCAAACTCCTGAAAATTATGCCAGTGTTTATCCAGAAAGGGAACTTTCATTCAAGGACTGTAGGATTACCTTTATATGTGTAGCATTAAAACTAATCTAGGAAACTACTGTGTGGAGTAGGTTAGCATTAAGTCATGACACAAGTCACTTTGCTTACTAGAGGCAGATTTTTCCAGGCACTGAGATAAAATACATCTTCACAGCTTGTTATTCTAGCCACACATTATACATTTGTATTGAATTAATTTCCCACAATAGCAAATCACTATAAAACTCTAGGGAAGATGTCAAGGAAACTGTAGTTTCAAAATCACATTTTTAAAGTAAATATAATTTGTTGCAGAAAATGTTTCTGCAGCAGAAATGTTGCAGAAAATGTTTCAAAAACAGCACTGCTTCTCTCGTAGCTAAATGCACAAAATTTTCTGATTGGGAATTTTTACTGTACCTTTAAGATATCCTCACGTAGTAATATTGCCATTTATTAAACACAGTTCCTCCACATAAGGATTTGAAGTCAGGTACACTTCCAGTAGAGAGGAAACAATTCTGCAGCACAATCGCCCTCCCTGTATTTCCAGCACTATTGGTACCTATAGTTTACCTTGTAACTATGGAGCAAGCTTGTGGTACCATTAATGGCCTGAGTGAGCAGACACAGATTCACAGAGTCACAGAGTGGGGCAGCTTGGAAGGGACCACAGTGGTCATCTGGTTCAGCCTCCCTGCTCAAGCAGGGTCATCCTAGAGCACATTGCACAGGATTGCATCCAGATGGTTTTTGGATATCTCCAGTGAGGGAGACTTCACAGCCTCTCTTGTTCTGGTGTGTGATCACCTGCACAGTGAAGTTCTTCCATGAATTCAGGTGGAGCTTCCTGTGCATCACTTTCTGTTCATTGCCTCTTGTCCTGTTGCTTGCACTACTGAGAAGAGCCTGGATCCATCCTCTTATGCTTTCCAGCAAGAGCCACTAACTGATGGTACGAGTCTATCTAAACATGATTTCTGAGGTCTTGGGCCTTAAGTGTTGTTATTCTTTATTCAGTCATCTTTCCCGATGTGGAAATTGTACCTGCACCCAGTATTTGTGTATGTGTGTGTGTCTGTGTGTCAAGTGTGAAGTGTAGGTTATCTTTCGTATTGACATGGTGCCATTCATGTCCCACTGGTACCTTTTCACTTTTAGTAGAATCACATCAGTTTACTAACTAAAAGTAAATAGTGGCATCTTCACTGTTATTCCAGAAAAGTAGATAAGACATATTCCCTGCACTGTAGGAGGGCAATATACTTCCGAAGGGCTTGACCCGTTATCTTTCTGATGTAGCTTTTGTATCATAATAAAAATCACCAGTCTGGAACAGAGCAGTTTGACAGAAATGACTCAGTAGAGTCACAAAATGACAGATGCTAGAAATAAAAAATAAACAAACTGTGCTAGGTCATTGCTGTCAAAGCAGGATCTCTCACCTGTTGTTTCTGCTGTTTCTGCATTGGTAGTTCGGGGGCCATCTTTTTGTTGATATGACATGAAAATGTAATATGGTTTTATTTATTTTCTAAGGTTACAATTGCATCTTAGGATATAATTACAGCAGCAGCCACATGCTTCACTTAATGTTTCCAAGCTGGTGATCCCAGCCAGTCCTGAGAACCAGCGTGCTCTGTCCCTCTGCTTCAGGTCCACTTGCAGCATCGCTTCCCTTCCCAGCTGCTGGGCTTCCCTTGGCTCTCAGTGTTTGCAATCAAGTCCTCCCCTTCTCCATTAATACGGAGCCAGGCACCCCAAAGAAAATCTTCAAACTGTGTACCTTGACTGTCCCCAGACTTGATGGTGCAGCAGAGTTGGGAGTTGCAGCAGTCATCCCCAGGCAGTTCATTCAGCCTCATTTCATTCTGTGAAAGGAACAGCTATTGCATTTCAGCTTTAATCCTGGCTGTAGATGTCTGTGAGTCAAAGCTTTGCTTGAAGGCAGCTGTGTTTTCCAGTAGAGCAGGTGAAACACATTGCAGTGCTCTGTCTGACCTGCCTGTAAACAGAGCTGATGATATGTCACTGAAAATGATTGTTCAATTATCCAACAGCAGTGCAGAAAAGTGGATTGCATATGCTGAGTGGTTTTAGGCGGGAGTATATAGCTAGAAGATACTGAGGAACATGGTTAAATTTTCTCTTCTGCTTTAGATCAGTGACCTAAACAGACCCCTGAGCCTCTACCAGGGCACTGACTGGTGCTGCCAGTAATTTTGGCTGTAGATAGGACAGGAGGAGGAGTCTATCCAGTTTGCCTTACTTGATATTCATAATTAAATATTACTTTGCTCAGGAACTTGAATCTGGGAATATATCTAAATTCATAAATTAGGTAGCATCTGAGGACATTCCTGGGCACTGGGACTCCATCCTCTGTCCTGCTGAAGTGTAGTGCTGAAGGTAAGAGTAAGGATGCTGGCTGTTCTCTGCCGGTTGGCTTCAGTGCCAAGGGTGACCCAGGGCATATTTGATTTCCTAGCAGCAATGCAGTCCACCGGCCCCACTTCCTGCCTCCCAGTCAGAATTGTCTTTTATTTGTTCAATAGCTAGTTTGACCCAATATAGAGGTGTTGAACTGAGTGCAAAAGGGGGACTTGAAGATTGTCTACCTGGAAATCAGGGCAGGGATTTGAATCAGTAATTCCCCTGTTTTCTGATAGAGAGTACCAGTAGTCAAACACCATGCATTTGTTGAGGCAGTCTGGTCTCATACAGCAGTTCAATTTTTTTACAGTGAATTCTGATTTTATGAGTCAGAGGTACAGGAAAGATAATGACCTTCCAGTCTGGTGAGATGTACCCTTGAGAGAGGAACTCCTGGGCAGTTGTCTCTGCTTTGATACATGTTCAATAATACATAGAAGATGAGAGCAGACAGAGCATGTAAGTCAATGTTGAGGTGGTGAGCAGTGAGGTTTTGGATTCACATTGTGGCAGGAGGATGAGGGAATTTCAACTTGGGAGCTTGTGTTCTGCCTGACTGCTTTTGTACCACAACCTCTGAAAAGGAGATTTGCACCATTACTTATCTGACTCAACTTTCTTTAAAGTTTTCCAGAAAAAGAATGGTTGAAAAAAGAAGCATAAAGGTTGGCTTATATGTAAGCCTACGAGTCCAAGGTAGAAATTATTGTGGTGGGGGATGCTTGTTTTTGTGAAAAAGAGGAGAAAAAAATGAAATGTGATTTGATCCAACTTGGAGGGGGTTTGACTGCTGTATTGCAAAATACTATTTGTTTCACTGTGCTTAGGTAAAGAATGTAACAGCAGCCCACGCCTCTCCCTTAGAAAGCTGTCTCGCAGACAGCAGTTCATGAACTAGTACTGAAAGAAACTAATGGGTTCTGCCTTATTATGCCCAAAATAGGCTCACATGTTGACTTTCAGCTGAATCATCAAGAATTTACTTTGGAGACAAAATACAAAAAATTTCTAATAGTTCTCAGCTGGTTTGTGTAATTTCTCTAATAATTAAACATTCATAAAAATTTACGATGATATTTTTCTCAAATGGCAAACTATAGCTGTGAAATTTTCCAGTTCATCACAAAAAGAATACATTTTTCCTCCATCGGGGCAGCTAACTATTGACCAACATTCACAACAGGGAGAGGGGAAGCCTTTGCCTCCTGATTTTAATAAAAATCAGGAATTTAGTGTTTAGAAGACGAGAGTTCACCAGTGCTGCCCTGGAACAGTAGTGCTGGGCTGAGCAATGCAGAAGCAAGTGGCCTGCCTTGCCTCTGTGGAGCTTCCTGTCTCTCCTGGGTGAAGTCTTTGGGAGTCTGCTTCCAACATAAGGCACTTAGCATCTGTAAAGGGAGAGCAGAACATCCATCAAACATGGAAAGATCAAAAACTGTGACTCCCTGTGGAGTAACTGTTGGGAGGGAAACAGCTGAATAATGTTGAACATATTCAGATCTCTGACTTCACCTAATGCACACTGTGAAGGCTGTGTTTGTAGTCAAATGCTGATTCATTGATAGGGATGCAGAAAACCTTTTGTGCTTCTGCCTTTAAAGACACTTGTCTATTAGTTGTTTGAGAGGCAACACTGGTTTCTTCTGCCTTCTGTCAGACAAGTACAAACATAAATGTTAACTTGAAGTGTGATTTTGTATTGCTGAAAAGGCAGGCCTAGTTGTGGAATGTCTTGGGAAGTGGCTTGATGCTTGGTACACTGAAATAACTTAAGAGCTGACAAGGGAATTTTAAAAATCACCTTTAGGGAGAAAAATAATCATGATCCCAAGGCCTCAGTGATAATTCGTCTCTTCATGGATACCAAGACTGGACATGCTAAAGCTCAGGAGTCAGGAACCACTGTGGTTTTGAGGACAAAATCACTGAAACAGTTAAACTCTTCACTTTGAAAGACTCCTCACCTCAGTGTCTAAAACAGCCTTTACACTTCAGCTCATCTGCTTCTAACAGTCTGGGTACATAAAAACTTCCATGGTAGCCCTTCCTCAGTGTTCATCCTTTTTAGCTTAGCAGGGCCAAGGCAGGAGCACTGCAATGCTCCCAGAAGATGCTTCTGGCAGATCCCATGGTGCAGGCAGCCCAGAGACACATTTTGTGCTACATGAAGAATCAAACTACTCCTTCTCCCCAAGGGGATTTCCTCAAATTTTGGTTGTTCTCATGCTCCTAGGAGGACCTTTTTCTGCATTAGCAGGTGATGATGGATAGAAAATGCAGGTGGTATTTGCTTGAACAGTTCTTGGTGGGAGTAAATTTATCTTAATAATAAGTGCAATTGTTTTTGAAATGAGCGTTTCGTATTCAGTAGCTGTTATGTGGTATAAGTGCTTGACGTGTGGTGTGGCTTTTCTTATGATGGTTCTGCCCTAGCTCAAAAAACGTGTTGTTGCCTCTAAACAAATCAAACCCCATTTAATTAGCAAAGTGCCTTCCACAGTTGTTTCTGTGATGAGTAGGTTATTGTCTCAGTAGCATCAAACTCAGTGGGAAAAATATCTAAGAAGTGTTAATTTGTTCTCTGGAAATAGCAGGATTGGGGAGCAGACAGCATCAAAACAAAATAAAATCTCACATACATGGTTGCTGGTTTATGGAAATGACCTTTCATCTTTCAAAGACAGAAGTCTTCCACTGGGAGATGGAATGTACAAAACAGCTTGACAAGACAGCCTGTAAATGTGTCTCTAACATAAGGAATGCTAATATTTTCTATTATTGCTATGTAACAGTCTCTGAGCAGCAATCAGTTCCATTTAAATATGATTAATATGAAAGTAATAATGTTCCAAACTTCGTTCTTATACATACTGTCAAATGAAAGACTGTTGACTTGTTTTTTAAAAAATCTGCTACCAAAATAAAATGATAGCCTAATTCCTCTGACACTACAACTGCTCTTCTTAATTCTGCACTGTCTGAATTTTTCAGGGTTTTGAAGGTATTTCTGTCCCGAACGGCTCAGCGTATTCCATATATGACAGGTGGGAGAGTGATGAGGATGCTGTCTGTTATTCTTCTGGTAGTCTTTTGGTTTCTCATTGGCTGGACTTCTGCAATAACCCAAAATTTGGAGAGAAACATTCCACTCATTGGTCAAGGGCAAACATCTGACCATCTGATCTTCAATATGTGCCTCATAGACCGCTGGGATTACATGATGGCTGTTGGTATGTTAATTTTCTAGCTTATCTTTAATTTCTAAAATAAAGCTTAATGCGTTTTAATTTTTCTTTTTTTAGAATATCTTAAGGCTTTGTCAGACTGCCTAATATGTGAGAACTATGGCAGTAAAATATCAGGATAAATGTTTTTTAAATGGGCTGAGAAGTAAAAAAAATATGATGACACTTTCAAAGGTTTGTAACTTGGATTGTAGTAAGAAAGTGATAGGTGCTCAAGACATTTCGCCTTTGAAGGCAGAAGGAAGAAGTATCTCTTCTGCTATTGAAGCTCTTCAATGGTTCTTCTACTGTTGAAGTGAGAAATTGTGACTAGTTTAATGAAGGCTTTTGATTTTGCAGCGCAGAACTGGACAGAGTTCTTGTGTGAGGAAAGAAAGAACTTCCAACACCACTCATTCATGACCTTACAGAAATTGGTATCAAAGTACAGGGAATAGGAAATGAGCATCAAATGCACCAACTTGAAGTATTTGTTAGATGTGCTTTGCGTGGAATAGACAGGAACCCTGCAGAAGTCATATAAAGCAGAGAAAGGATTAGTTTTTGTTTCCTTAACTCTGTAAGAAACGGTGCCAGGGCTCAGCTATACAGGGAAATGTGCTTTCTCCCATGCAGTGCTTCCACCTAGAGCCAGTGTTGCTTGTACAGCCCAGGCTAGCCACCTACTATCTCAAATACAATGTTTCTGAAATCTGAAATGAATTCCTACTTTTCTGCCCTTTCCCTGCTTCTCCCATGGACATCACATTGACAGAGCTCTGCTGCTGAGGATTAGGGAGAAATAATGGTGGCTTCTCCACATAAGAGTGCAGATGAGATGGACAGAAGTGTTTTCTCTGAGACTGGTGTACAGAAAGTCAGTGTATGACAAAACATTGCTGCCAGCTTCACTGAGGAGTTTCCATGGCTCCAAGGTTCCCCTGTGCTCTGCTTTTCTCTCCTTTCTGTAAGATCTCAGAGGCAGTCAGGCACAGGGGTACCCCATCTCTCAATATGCTCACTGGTAAACCACACAGAGAGGAGTAGGAAGGAGCATGTTTTGAAATTCATCTCAATTTAGTCCTTTTGGAGAGTGTACTTTGCAGTAATGGAATAGTAGTATTGCCAGAGAGGTTGTAAAATTAACAGATAAGAGTTAAATATTAAACACTTGATGATGTCATCTGCACTAACCCATTTTTGGATCAAAATTTTGGTGCATTTGACAGTGTAGTTTTATTAATATTTTGATAGCGATGGTTTTGCATAATGGCAACAAATGTTTTTAGTCTCTGGGTTTTGTAATTCTGGTGGTGTAGTGATTAACAACTCAGATCTTAATACCCAATTATGATCCATTGTATCTTTTGGCAAGAAATTATGTAAGTTGCTGTCTGCCTAGTTTTGGAAAAAAGGTATGTTTTTAAGGTATGTTTACATTTAGAAGAGTTTTTAATGTTTTTCAAAATATACTCAGGGGTAGTAGAAGCAATATGAACTCTCGAGCCTGGAAAATTGGGCAGAATTTCTTTTGTTTGGTCATTTTGTCTTATCCACACTACCTCATAAACAGAATTATGCAACTCTTCAGTAAACTATGCAGTCATATTAGTGGTAGCAGGAGATAAGCTACAAGACTGTAGCTTAAGATAAGATACAAGGCTGTAGTAATGCGTGTGGTCCATATATAAATATATATATATTTTATATGTGTGCACGTGACTTCAAGATTTTTATGGCTAATAACGACCTGAAAAGCTTAGTCAATAGGAACTCATCCCAAAATTATATACTTCATCTCAGAAATATATCAGAAGTAATGTCCTTTACACAGAA
This sequence comes from Parus major, assembly GCF_001522545.3. NCBI lineage: Eukaryota > Metazoa > Chordata > Aves > Passeriformes > Paridae > Parus > Parus major. Next base: position 16,543,330 of record NC_031769.1, on the reverse strand, counting down.
CTCCTTTTATTCCTATGGCAGCAGTCTTGCAAAATATAATGTCTAATAAATTAATTGATAGATTCTGCTCTTTGATTTCAAATGCTAAAATAAGAATAGTGGATGGCAATTTATGAAAGACTTGATATTTCATTTTATTCAGTCAGGCACAGTATTTTATATAAATCTAGCGAGCGTTTTACGATATATTCTGTCACTTGTAGCCCTTGCTGGAATGCTTCCCTATTTCACTCAGCTGTCAACACTTCACTGAAATGCGGACAGGGAATTTTCAAGGTCACAGATTAGTGAAGTGAGAATTAACAAGGCTCTGCTACAAAGTCATAATGAGATGAATCCTTTATGCTACCAGTGATTATTGGAATTGGGATTTATGGAGCATTTTCCACACTAATCATGCTACTTAGACTCTATCTCCGGAGACTTTTATTGCTGTGAATGTTTTATATTTACATTTCCATTAAGTTTAAGAGGATGGTCTCTGTGAGACACATAGGGACTTACACACAATGGTTATCACCATTTCTGGCATTGCCTCTGTACTCTGTGATATGCTGATGAGAAAAATGAGCATTCAGTAAATCTTATTTTATCTACATAATGTAATGTAAGTTGCTGTGAATTTTCCTTCGAGTTTGTAAGTTAGTGTGTATTTTCTTTAGGGTTGGATACTTGTGGGTAGCTTATTTGTCACTTGCCTTATTCTTTTATTTCCTCTGTGCTAGTTTCTGCATCCCTTTCAAGGTCGGGGCATCTGTCTCATGGAAAAGCTATGGCATGGTTGACAGTCTGAGACTGCAGAGAAAGACCTGAGGCCTTGAAAATACTCACCCACAAAGCCTTTTTCTTATGGCCTGAATATATTCTATACCTGTACCTGTCACCATCAGATTTTGACTTAGAAAACACCTCCAAGTGATACCTGGTGATACTCCAAGTGATATACCAAGTGATATTCTAGTACCTAATGGCTTGCAGTGTTGCAAATCAAGCTATTACTCTTTATCCTCAGGGGAAAACATCCTGTAAGTGTAACAGATATTGGCACATGATTTAAAAGAGCTTCCCAGAAACTGGAAAGAGAGACAATATAATAAGTTTAATGAACAAAGCCCCAGGGAGGAGACAAAGACAGGCAGAGACATAAACATGCATGCAGAAGCACAGAAAGCAGAGGTGGAATCTTAACAGGTGGATGTTCTTGACTTCAACAGGGCCAGTTTCACCCCAAATGGATAGGGAAGTTTTTAAAAATCACCCATGCATTCTGTGTGTGTTTTTTAGTTTTTATTTAGACCAGAAGTGAATGACAGGTATTAACTAAAAACATGGAGATATTTTTCCCCTGCACCTGTTTGATTTCTGTCTAGCAAGAGCAGTGCTGCTCCATTGCACTGAGCTGCTACCATGGCCCACACATCTCTAGGTCATGCTTTGGGTCTTGGGCATCAGGAGGGTTTCAGATATGAAACTTCCTCATAATTACTGCATGCTCTTAGCCAGGAAAAGGAACAAAGTGAGTATTTTTGGACTGTTCCCAGAAGAACTCCCTCCCATTTTTCATTATTGATATTTAACATACATAATCTTTGCATCTAAAGAGGGCATGAAGTGCCAGGATGGGCTCTGAAAAATTTGGCATCAAGACTTCCTGTACAGTTTTGAGCTAGAGCATTGTAATACATCCTTACGAGGCCCTTCATTACATTTTCTACAGGGCCTCTTCTGCATTCAGTGAATGAGTGATTATTATTTCTTTTTGTTATCAGCATTTGATGTGGCCCTATGCCATATTTGGGGTGTGTTTTTCAGAGCATGCAATGAATAAAGAACTGTTAGTTTTCAAATGGGCATTTTTAAACATATTTCCCTTAGGATCAGTGTACAAATATTATAGCCAGAATTATCCATTTTCCGTGTCTGTCTTGACACATCGAGGGACTGGTTTTTCAGAGTACTGTTTATAGTCTCCTCTGTGGAAAGAACAACAAGGAGATGCTTAGAATTCAGCACTGGTGTGGATCTGGCTTAATTTCTCACATTAGATACTCAAAAAATGTATCATGTAAAAATAGTGATCACTTGTGAAAAGCTTATTCTAAGTGATAAGACCAGGGCTGTATAAAATGTTTGCAGCAGAGATAGGAAAAGAACAGTTTTACAAAGTACCGTCAGCTCGGTCTCTTTTCTGCTTGTGAACCACTCCTCCTGCCACCCTGTACACCTCTTCAGCAGTCCTCCCACAGTCCACATCACCAGCACTGTGCACAGTTTTATGTCACTAGGATAAGGTAAATCTGAAAGAGTATGAGGGACTGCACCAAGATGGGGAGTGCTGCTGGCACCCCCAGGTTTTGCAGTTTGAGTTGCATTAGCCCCTGCAGTAACATTGCTTTTTCTTGTTACCTGTTACGTGATAAGTGAAATTCCGTACCCTTTACTAAGGCATGATTTCGACAAAATATTTCTGCACAGGAAACCATGTCTGTGTTGCGTGGGCCACGTGTTTATGTATTGGTGAATGCCATATTTAGTTACTTCTGCAAGTCCCCTGTGGTTTAGGAGAGGCTGGAAGGTGCTCTGACTTCCTTTTGTCTTTGCACCACTCTTTTTGGAGCACACTACTGCTCCAAATTTTTCCAATATTTTAAGTACTTTGGCATTGGCATTTGCTTGCATCCTCTTTAAGATGTGAGAGAAGAGGCCCCACACTCAGCCAGTTTTCAGCTGATCCTCTTTTTCCTCTTTCATCCACACACAAGTGAAGAGGATGATGGGGCACGTGGAGACAAGAGTGTCCAGCTGACTTTATAACAACAGTGAGCTGTGGAAGTCATGAGGCTGGACAGCACATCTGTGCACAGGAATTAAGAAAGTGCTTGAGTATAGGGGCTAAAAGAAGTGCAGAAATGAGAGAAGCTCCTAGAGCCCCGAGACTGGCATGTGTTTAGTGCAGTGAGACTCCTAGGTCTGTTGCTCACACTCAGGTCAGTGGATGTCTCCACTGCCAGGAAAAGCCATCTCTAGGGCACCCATAGACCATGGTCTGCATGTCCATTGCATCACTCTGAGTAGACCTGCAAGGCAGTCTTGTGACAGTGTGGGGGACAGAGCATGCTGTGCCTCCCCACCAGCCCAAGGACCCCACTCTTCTTTCACAGCCTTCACAGCCACAGACCGTGGAAGTTCTGTGAGGAAAAAAAGTCTGAATCTGCCACCATCAATTCTTGCATCACAAATAGCTCTCTTTATTGCTGTGCATAGCTAATTAAAATGATGCTGAGATATGGTGGGAGAGACAGATAAACCTCTGGTAATTTATAATTTGCTAGGAATAACTCAAGACTAAAGACTTGTAATCACAGTTCATTGAAATATATGAAAATCCTTTCAGTTGAAGAAAAAAGCTGCTCCTATGACATGGTGCAACTCTCCAGGTGGGAGATTGGACACAGCGATGCAGAAAGAGATTGCGTTGGCTGGCAACACAGGAGCAATCGAGGACACAGTTTTTTTCCAGTTTTAAAATGGTGCATGCTCAGCTCCAGCTGGCACCCTGAGTGAATGAACGGATGGAAGAGCTGCGCTTCCAAAGCCATAGCTCACTTTATTTCAGTAAACAGGATTTAAAATGTAGTGAAGTGTGGTGGAGAAATAGATGGGTTGTCGTAGTGTGTTATGGATGTAAGTAGAGTGGTAATCAGTAATTAGAACTTAAAACCTGGGGGAAAATGGCATAATTGTTGGAACAGTACTATTTTACCAACAGTGTAGAGTTCAGAATACCAATTGAACTTAGGCAAGTCACAGCTTTTTTTATGTCACCATCCCTGGGGAGCAGTGGCCTGGTTTTGGCCTGTGGTGGTGCTTTTTAAACAAGTAAGTGCAGTCAGACATAAAGCTTCATAAAAAGCCATAAAAATGGGCTTTAATCTTTCAGGGATGTCTTCTTTTTGCAAGTAGCTTCTGGACAGCAGAGTGCCAGTGAGCCCAGGAATAGGTGTCCTGGCCCCAGGGAGCCCACAGCCATCTTCACTAAGGGGCTGACATGAAGAAGAGAATGAAGAGAAAGGCATTTCTGCCAGGGTAGGAGAGCTGAGAAGCAAACAGGACAGTCTGAAATAATTTACTTTTCTCTCCTGACCATGTCAGGAAGAAAACCCAGAGTTTAGGACTTAAGCTCTTCAGAAATATGGGTGAATTTATTTCCACTGTTGTCCTGCAATGACAGGGTGGCATTATCCCTATTTTACACAGGCAGAACTGAGGCACAGTGAGATTAGGGTTATATGGTCCATTTAATATGGTTATTCATGTTGCAATGCCTTCCGTTCAGGTACAGAGCTTAGTCAAATACATTTGCAACACTTGTATGGTCTCACTGGTTACAAATACAGTCCCTGCATGCTTATTTTTGCTGCAAATTGCAGCAAAAATGCATATTTGGCACCCAAATTGCAAGAAAAATGCTCCCACTTCTGTAAAAAATTATCACCTCTGCAAAGTTTGGATTGAATGGGGACTCAAATGGGTTTTTTTTTTAAATATTCATAGGAGCCTGAGGCACAAGCAGAGTTAGAAGTCAGTTGTGCATGTGTGCTAGACCACTTTTCCCTCTTGCAGTCTTTCCTGTCATTCAGTAGACATCCAAATGTCATTTGCAGCAAATTGCAGAGCTTTCGTCATTAGGCAGCCTTGATTAGGTGAAGTGCAGACATCTGCATAGCAGGAGTGAAAGCAGCGATGGATTCACGTGGGGATTTCCTTCTGCTCCAGCAACACAAACCACTGAATGTTTAGCAAAACCTAGAAAATATATTAACCCAGATCTTTTGAGAAAGTTTGATTAGGTCAGAAATAAGAACGCTCAGTCCATCCTTTTTTGTAAAGCAGATACATACCACAGACTGTGGACATATATCATTGTCCTTTGTTATCAGAAGATGCAGAGTATGAGCAGTGGCCTAAAATTATTTCAAGTGAGCAGACATGGCACACACTTTGTTGTAACAGGCCAGTGGCATCAGGCATGTCTGGCCCACTGTATTGGATGATCAAGCTAAGTGCTCCAAATTGCTTCATTTTCTAAAGACATAAATAGCATCATGAAGACAAGGACAAATCCTGATTTTTAAACACCAATGAATGTACTAAGGAGGTTGATCAGATAATACAAAGACCAGATAAAAGGTTCTGTGGATAAGAAGTAGGTAGTGACTAAGAAGAGAGATATTTAAAGACTAATTCATTTGTGCACATGACATATTGAGGTCACTTTACATTTTCATCTCCTACTTTCCATTCATATCTGCATCCATATATGCCTTTGAAGCAACTGTGCCTTTTCTTAACCTCTTATCTATCAGAGATTTTCTCCCAAATCTGAATGCCTGTTTTGGACTATTACAGAATAACTACTGCAAGGTTTTTTTCAGAACTGTATTATGTTTTATTGTTTTGACTCTGTATTTTCTGTCCAGAGAACAACTGTCTGCTCTCTCTCCTAGGAAATTCCAGAATTTTTTCAAAAGGGGAAAAGGAAGGTTTTTTTGGTTTTGTGCTCAATATGTGAAAATTTATAAGCCTTGTGCTAAATCATAGGATCCTGTGTTTTGAGCTTTGAGTTTGCTCTTTGACAGGTATGCAGTATGCTAAGATATTCCTTTAGTGGTCAGAAAGTCACTTTTCTACACCAGACTTTTACTGGAAAATTACTCAGCAAGCCAAATAGAAATTTCATATCACATTTCACAGAATTTTACAATTAAAAATATTTTGTGCAAAACAGTCACTAGTGTCCCATAAACAACAGATGAATTGTACATTGGAACCTTGCTGCGTGGTGGACAGATGTACTCAATTATCTATCTATCTGTCTATCTATCTATCTATCCATCCGTCCGTCCGTCCATCCATCTATTGTTATTTATATATTTTTTATTCATTGGAATAATAAATACATTAATATGTTACCTTACTTTATACTGAGAAAGTACAAAGGCCATGTAGGAAACATGGCAACTTCAGATTCATAACACCTTCAGATTTTTGTTGCAAATTGCACTAACAATCTGTAGGTAATTATAGGAACCTGACTTTCCCCCCAAACACAGCTTTTACACGTTACATTTAGGCTGTTTAATTAGTGGTTTAGATAATAAATTAGTTTTCTATCATTCTGCTTTGTTTTGTCATTGCTGATGAAATTATTGTAATGTTGGACTTAGCAAGTAAAGGAACTCTGTTATTTTACCTTATGTTTTAAGAGCTCTTCCGTATTTGTGTTCCATACCAGATGTCACAGTAATTATTATCTGCAGACAGCAATGCCAACTCTGCTCTAAATGTAAAGCTTTTCTAAAGGCATTATGCACTGAATGGTACAAACTACTGTTATGCTTCAGTACATTAATACTTTGAAATTGCTTCTTGTCTTAAGAACTCCTTGTAAGTATGAATGTGAAACTGAAAACTGAATTTTTCAGAATTAATCAGATTTGGAGATCAGATGCAACCTGCTTTCCTACTTAGCCCAGCTAATTGAAATGTTTGGATTGTGAGGGTTTGTTTTGGTTTTTTTTTTAATGGAAGTATGTTTTTTCCATTTTTATTTGCTCTATATAAAAAAAAAACAAAAAACAAACACCAAACCCCACTAATTCAAAATTACTGCAATTTTATTTTTTCTTCTAAAAGTAAGCAAAATTTGGCCCTTGCTCTTTAGTTCAAATAAGAATACTTTCAGCATATGAAATTTTCCATGAGTATTTTAATTTCATTGAAAGCCAAACCTTTTCAAACTGTCAGCCTCTGTTAGCACTTGTAACTGATCTTTTCAGTCAGAAAGAAACTTGGGGCTCTTCTCACTACAGCTGAGAAAGAGGAGGAACAGACCATAGGTGGTTTTGTGGAGTGTGCCTGTTATTTCACAATTAGCTCATCTATTCAGTTCTGCTGCTCATGTTGGGGAGCAGGAGAAGTTTGGATGAAAGGCAAAATGTGAGGAAATAGGCATTGTCTGGCATGTTAGAGGAGCCCTGCTGAACAGTGTTAGTATGAAGGATTTCCACAGAAGACAGGACAGTAAGATATAGTGATCTGGCTTTAGCAGCCTAATTCTAACAATTTTCTGCTTTTCAATTTCTACTAAATCATTATGGAGCAATTAAAGCAGTAAATTAGAGTCATTTAAAGAGCAATACATTTCAGTGCCATGATTCTGCATATGTTAGGCAACTACCTAAAGAAAAAAACCCAAACCGCGGAGATTTGTAAAACACCTTTATTCTTATTTCATTGAAGCAAAATTTGTATTCCAGTTGCTCAGGAAAGATTTCTGGATCAAGATGGCTTGGTAAGCCATTCTGTGCAGGAGTTTTTAAGAAACTAAAATGATAGATTTCATTTATAACATAGCTAATTTTCTAGAAATTAAATGGAAGTAGCGGCCAGTTTTCCCAAGTTTGTGAGGAATTTGAGAAAAACATACTTGCATGTGTGCTTTTGTTGAGCTCAAGACCAGGCTGGGATACACAGTCTCAGAAGACTCATACCAAGATTTTTTTTTCATTTTGACACTAAGGCCTCAAATCCTACTATTACTTAGTCAAAAGACAAAATGTTTATTATTGTTAGGATTTGGTGAGGAAGAACACAAAACCAGCCATTTGGATAGATTATGTTCCTTCAGATGTTTGGGTTTATGTAACTGGTAAGGCTGTTGGGTCTGTAAAGGATGTGTTCTAATAAAAGTTATGATGCTGGAGATAGGACATACATTTTTCATTAAGAAATGTGCAAAGAGTTAAAACTGAACTCTTGTCATAGTATAGAGAGATCGATGTAACTGAATTCATTTTATCCAGACCTGTCTCTTACTGATTTTAGCTGGAATTAATAGCAAAATTAGAGTCTCAAAATGGTATAACAATATATTATAGGTAAGTTACAGCATTCATGGACTACTAGAAGTGGAGGAACTGGAGGATCTGTTCTAATGAGAACAGGTGCTCCCATTTCAGTGAACTCAGTGCTGACATTATATTTCAGTCTGGTGGGGCTTACAAGCATTTGTGTCATCACTGAAACCAGACCTGTAATTATTTGCTGATCACTTCCAAAGGGTGATGTCACTGATCACCAGCTTTAGTTACAGTATAGAAAAAACATTGGCAAAAATAAGTCTGAAAAATAATTAATTTTCTATTATACTGCATTTAATTATAGTTTTTATTGCAAGAATTCAACAAGACAAAAGTGTATGAGTAACAATGGGATCACAGTTTGTGAAGCTGGTCTGGAGCAGTGCTGGCATTGCAGGGATCTAACGTGGAACTGCACATTGCTGAGTGACACTCAAACACTTCCAGGCACTGTCAACCCAGACTGCAAGGCAAGATGGACTGGCACCAGCTCTATTCATAACTACATGACAGAGCTGTAGGGGTTTTTTCCTGTGAGTTTTTCAAGATGGTTAGGAAATCACTTCATTCATATCAAGATCAAAATGATATCTCATCAGGCTGTCCACTGGAAGCTGAAGTCAGCATACTGCTGGGTGCAGATGAGCTAGCTCTAACTGAATATTTTAGGCTGATTCAGACACCTTTCTTCCTTTACTCATTTTTCGCCTAACAGAAACATATAATTTGTTTTAAGTGCATTAGACTCTCAGAAGTGACTCATCATATTATGGGTACCAGCAAAATTAACTATCATGAACAGAAGAATTTTTTAAACATAAAATATGTTGTTTTATCTAAGTTATAAACCTTTGAAATGAAAGTGTTGTCTTAAAAAGCATATAGTCTGGTAGTAGCACTGTATCTGCTTCTCTAAAAAGAACCATAGCTACAATTAAAAATATTTGAAGTGATGTCAGACTTCTGTAGTACTTATTATAAAAACAAACAAGACATTTTTAGGCATTGTCTCAAAGTTTGTCAATTGAAAAACTGAGATACCATGAATGCAAAGGTTCCTGATCTGGAAAAAGATGTGTAAAATTAAAACCAAATATATCATATACAGTGATAATATCCAAAAGAGTTTGAATGCCTGTGTGTGTACTTATATACATGTGTATTGTCTTTGCATAGATACTCACACATACAGAAGATACTGTAGTGCTTCAAATTTCCTTCCATCTATAAAACTAATTTCAAATTATTTCTTTTTGTTCTTCTCACAGCTGAATTTTTATTCCTCTTGTGGGGTGTTTATCTCTGCTATGCAGTGCGGACAGTCCCATCAGCATTTCATGAGCCACGTTATATGGCAGTTGCAGTTCACAATGAGCTCATTATCTCTGCTATATTCCATACAATTAGGCAAGTGATCTGTAGATCTAGTAATTAACCATTTATCTTTCAGGTTTCATATGGTGCAACTTAGAGTGGGTGAATGGGATAGGATGCATAATGGAAGGTCTTATAAATATTTGTTTCTGCAAATTAAGTGCTTACCAAAAACTGTTCCCATGGGATTCAAAAATTTGAAATTTTATAATTAGGGTTTTCTTCTATAGTTATGTGATATTTTCTTGGATCAAAGTTCAGTATATATGATAAATTAGGTATAGCAAAAATACTGTCTGTCTTCAGTCATCTACATACTGCTCACTGTTTTGTATCCCTAGAAAAACAACAGGTAAGAATGTTGGTTTGTATGAACTTTTGCTGTTGTGTCACAGATTGATGAGCTGCAGCTATATGTTAAGGTTATTGTACTGGTTTGGGCATGAAGCATGGTGTTTTATTTGTTGCCATAAAAAAATTGTTCTGCATATGATGCTTTATCAGTAATATAAGACTCATATTTCTTCTAAAATCTATAATGAGCTCTACATTTCATACTTGTAAATTATTTGGGTAGTAATAAATAAATAAGGTTCTTTACTAGAGCTACATGAAATTCTACTAAATCCAGCTTTTCTACAAAGTACCCTGTAAAAATGAATTGAAAATGCAAATAGAAAATGCAAAAGAGCAAGGTAACATGAGCTTCATCTCATCCTGTAAAAACTCTCTTAAGAGTTTGTTCTGACATTCTTACACCTTCTTTTGCCTCCTAACAGATTTTATTTACTAAGATTTTTTTCTTTTTTGTTTTAAATTTTATTTTACATGGCTTCATTGACAGTCTTTAATTACTCTTTTCTGTTCCTTGGTCTGTCTTGGCACTAACATTTCTCCTTGTCTCCTTGATTTTTGCTTTTGTGGTTTCTTCCGAGTAAACATCAGCAAAGCAAACCCTTCATCTCTGTTCCTTCCTTGTGCTCTTTTCTCTTATCGTTGTTATACAATTCACTGCATTTTTCAAGCATGCCATTCTTTTTCCCTCCCCTTCTCCTACACTATCTCTACACCCACATACACTAAAAATCTATACTCCCTAGCACAAACATCTGCAAAGTTATTTTTTAAAATCCTTATTTGATGGAATGATTCTTCTTTTAATTCCGGTTAGATGTAAAATTCACGTACAATATTTTGAGTTTATTGTAACCAATATGACGGCTTCTCAGTCACTTTTCCCCCCATTAATTTATATTCCTAAACTGTGTATTGAGCCGTGTTAGAAGACACAGTTCAGAGCTATCTGTTGGGCTGCAAGTTTCATCTGACAATAGAACAGGAAGCAAGTAACCCTGGATGAAAGAGAGGGGAAAAGAGGGATATGGGGCATCTTAATAAATGCCTTACGAAGGAGACACAAAGGGATTCAGTCTTTCAGTTTGTCTTATTGACAATCCACTGCCTGTAGCCTAAGGTCTGCTGATCCTATTCTTCCTTCTTTTTTTTTTTAATGTTCATTTTGTATTGATTCTTTCCCATCTGTCTGATGTATGCTGGTTTGTTGAAGAAATAGTGTGTAGTGTTTATAGATAAGATTGAAAAAAATGTATACAATCCCTCCTGAGATTATGTCCATTTCTGCATGCACAACTCTTAATCCATTTCCTTACCTTTTTTTTTTTTTTTTTTAATTTTTTTTCATTTTGCTTCCATCTTCCTTGCCAAGTTCTGGATGCAACTGAAAGGGCAGAAATGTAAAATTTAGATTTATATGACATACCTGAATTGTCATGAAGTTGAAAGTGCTGGAGCCTTGAAGGACATCTACAAGACAGCCATCCAGTTTGAAAACTCCCAAAGCTCATAGAAGATTGATGAGAGAACTAAATAAAACCTTGAACTGTTTGCATTTTGTTTTCCTTTGAAAGTATTCCCATTTCAGAAACAGAGGATTATGGATTATCTTCAGATCAGCATACTGTTAAATTCCTGCATTGCTCTTTATCTTATATTACTGAGAAACCCAAAATTTATATGGAAAAAATCTCATTCAGATAGAAATCCTATCTTTGCTAGGGCTGAATGGCTACTACAAATGTGATGTTGCATTCAGAGGCACGGTATGGCATGATACCTTAATCAGTCAAGGTCTTGAGCATAAAGCAAGGAAAAAAGCCTTCACCAAATCTGAGGATTGGATCTGTTAAGGGTTAACCAAATCCAGTGGCCATCAGGATGTGGGTGCTTTCTCCCATCTGTCTGATGGATCTGGCTGCTGTTGGTTGCACTGCAGGTTGAACAAATCCACAGTCACACAGCACCTGGCTGGCCACAGGGGTGTGTGACTGCAGGTCCAACACACACAGCCTGGTCCTGTTCCTCCTCTGCAGCTGGGCCTGGGCTGACACTTTGGGTCTTCCCAGGGACGGTCACCCACCTGCTGCCTGAGTTTTGCTCATCACACATGCACCATGGAGACAGTGGTGTCACACATAAGAAGGATTTAATGAGAAGATGGGAAATACATCAGGTACAGAGCTCAGTGACAACTTGCTTACATGTCGCTAGCCATTTTATCCCCCGCTTCTTTCCATGCTTGTTTTTCCCCCACATACCTTATCCCCTGTCTGTCCCAGTCCTGTCTTCTCCCAAATAAACAAGCCACTCTCATTATTTTTTTCCTATTGGTCACAGTTTTGCTACATCTGTACTCAATTTGGCATTTGTGATGCCATTAGCTAGGCAATCACAAGCTTATCTGCTGTTACTGATATAGTTACATCAGTGCCACTGACCTTGCAAGTTCTGCTTCCTCAAAGGTCCTTCAATTACCTGTGAAGTTTGGCCATCTTTCCAATTACTCCCTATTAACCATCCATGAAATCCTGCCATCCTTTACAGCACTGTCTGTAACTTCTGTTCATTTTTTGCTCTGTTATTTGTTACATCCATCAGTTTCTGTTGTCATCTTCATCAATTCAGTTGTGTTCAGTTTGCTAAATCTCAGGCCTGAGCCTCCTCATATTCCCTCACACCCCAAAGCAACATCTCTCTAGGAATTAATTAATTTAAATATTTTGTTGTATTCATAAAACATTGCATTTACAAAGTATTAAACAAGTAATTATAACTGTATTATTGCAGCATGTAAGCCAGTGTTTCATGCCAGACTATTTCTCTTAACAAAAGCTTCTTCAAAATGTGCATCTGTGAACTTGGATAAGTAGCAAATGTCATTTCTATCTGAATGATTTTTGTAAACCTGGAAATTGCAAGCCAGCAGTACATCTGTTGATCCATTGCACTGCTTACTGCTCTGTCTTTGGGGGCTCACTAAAGCAGACAAGCCACGCATGCTTCAGCTTTAACTGCTCCACTTGTTCCACCAGTCCTTTAGAAAGGAAATGTTTTGTTTGAGAAGTTCAGCTCCTCATTTCCAAGCACTCACAGGCTCCTGGACCCCACAGCAGTGAGCTGGGTGGTCCTGCAGTAATGACCATTTCTCTTCTCCCTGCTAAAATGCATTTCAGTTCAGTTCTCCCTTGGATGGCTTATCAGCTGTACTCGGTAGCTGTGATCTGTGGACATCCTGTGTTTATAAAGTGCACTGCAATTCATCATAGTACATGTGCTTAACCTAAAACCATCCCTTCAGCTCCTTAATGCACGTAAGCTGCCATAACTCAGGCCAAAGAAACTCTGACAGTGTACACAAAGCAAAAAGACGGCTCAATAGAGTGAGAAAGATGGAATAAACAGTATCATTTAAGGTGTGTTGTTTCCTTTTATGTTTTGGTTTGTTGCTTGGGTGTTTTTCAAAGTCGTTTTGAAATTTTAGCATATAGGGAAAGAGTGTGGATGTAATTTTTAGTCCATATGAAAGGAGTACAAAACAAAACCAGTTGTGTTTGGTCATTCAGTGAAAAGAAACCTAAGGAATACTAAAGATATTAAACATAATGCACTGGAGAAATACAGTGAATTGCAACCCTGAATTCTATTTTCAGATTCATTCTTGCTTCAAGACTTCAGTCTGACTGGATGCTGATGCTGTTCTTTGCACACACACATTTGACTGTGACAGTCACCGTTGGGCTACTTCTGATCCCTAAGGTATTTGAGTCTGCAGTCTCTTCTCTCTTGCCGTGGCTGAGGAAGATAAATGTTGCCATTTACACAGAAGCAATTCTGTGTAAATCTACAGAAACTGATAGAAAGGGAGGATGTAGAATTTGGCTATTTTGCCTTGAAAGCTGTATTGTTTTTATTTTTAAAAAATATACATTTTCAAATTTTCTTTCTTTCAGCTTTCAAAATTCCAGGAGTTTAAAGTACTTAAAATGTTGATGTGATTAATACAAGAAGGAAAGAATCCTACCTAATTGTGCTTTCTTTTAGGTATTTGTGTGACCATGCTGCTGCCAGAGTTAGCTGAGATCAGACAAAGAATTTAGGCAAGGTCATAGAAACACTGGAATCAGGAGGCTGGACTAGCTGTGAGATAGGGAGGTAGGGATTTGGTTAAAATCTGCAGTACAGGCAGAAAAAGGAGAACCCTTTTCAAGGCAGAGCCTGGGACAGACAGATGCTGCCCACTGGGAGGAGACATGGCCATGGCAGGGAGCCAGGAGCAGTGCTGGGTCCCAAGACAGGTGTGTGATGGAAGGAGTCAGGGAAGAGCAGAGAAACCCCTGAGCTGCAGATGGGACACGTCCCGTGGGGGCACCACTGGAGTGAAGCCCCAGCGTTGTCTCAGCGGGGGCAGGAGATCTGCAGGTGGCTCCTCCTGTCCCTAACCACAGTCCCCAGGAATGGAGTTGAACTTCCTTCTTAGGACAGTACCCCAGTAAAAGGAATGATTTTCTAATGGGTTTTGAAATGACTAATCATATTAATCAAAAGCTCGAGAGTCCAAATAGCAGTAAAGGTGAAAGCTACATATGAAGAAAGAGCATTAAGAAGTTCAGTTTGATAGAATTTTCAGGTTAATGAAGCTGCTATTCCTGCCTCTTTCCTGTGTGTCAAAACAGAATTTGCTGATGACTGTCAAATATATGTACATTGAACAGTCGTGACAAGGGACTCATTTGTGAAGCCTTAACACTGCATAACCTTGTTTTATTTTAAATTACTTTTCTGGTCTTCAGCAATAATCTTATCCTTTCTATTGTGTATTCATGTACTTTATTATATATCTTCAGAGGTGTCTTTCTAAACTAGCCTAGAAAATTTATTGACCTTTCTGAAGCTGACTCATAACTACTGATCAGCATTTTCATTTTTAGCTTATTATCTGTGTTACATTACACAGACTTTTCTTCCAACACACCAAAGAATTCAGAGAATTAAGATTCACAAGGTTTAGTTCTATTCATGAAGTCCTGAGCACAAATGACTATGTGGACAATAGTAACTTCACATGAGTGATTCAATATGAACAAAGCAATAATGACAACCTCACTCCAACTCCTGTTTCAAGGATTTGGTAAAACATAGAATAAAAAAGTAGTCTACTTTTTCACTAGTTTCTTTCTTTATTTTTTCCACCTTATGTCTCCCTTTTCAGGATTAGGATCTAAATTAGGAGAACTGCTTTCTGCAGGATTGTTAAGATGTAAGTGGTATAAAATAGTGTCTTACTGTTTTAGCAGCCTAATTGGAAATAATGTCTGAAAGTCTATTTTCATGCCAGCTTAATTGAAATGCCATTTAAAGAGGTTCAAGCAAGTATCAAAATATGTAGGATTTTTTTTTTCCTTATGCAAATCTCTAAGATTTAACAAGTTCAGCCATCATTAATAAGAGTTTCTTCCATACAATACTGAGACTCCATAGGACACTACTTAAGCCCGTGAAGTTTACAGTAATGTTTTGAGTTTGACAATCACATCAAATCTATGGAAGGGATGTTGTACCATAAAAAAAACTGTTGTAAGCTCTTGCACTGATGTTGAAGTAAACTTCTGCACTCATGGCAACATACTCTTTGTGAATACTTATTGCAGTTTTCACATTCAAGCAATAACCCAAGAGATGATATAGCTACAGAAGCTTATGAAGATGAGCTTGATATGGGTCGGTCGGGATCCTATCTGAACAGCAGTATCAACTCAGCATGGAGTGAACACAGTTTGGATCCTGAAGATATTCGGGTACATATAACTCATTTAAATAGCATTCGTTTTCAAGAACACTCTTTCCTACAAGAAAACTCCAACTTGCATGCATTTGTTTCTGTCTGCAGATACCAGCTGGAAAATTCCAGCTTAGATCTTTTATGATTGTGGTATCAGGTCGTGTAAACTGTCGTGGGAAGTATTTACGAGTGTGAAAAGATGCTGCATTACTAGTTGTAGTAAAAGTCATAGTGGTGGCCAAGGAGGAGGAATCATCCTCAGCAAGAGATGTTACTCTGTTTACAGATTTTTTGAATTATCTTGAAGTGCAAACAGCTTTTGGTTTCATTTTAATTAGTCGTTTGTATGTAACATATGCACAAGCATACATAACTAGAAAGATAAAATTTTAAAAACTTGATTAATGGAGAAAACTCTTATTTTACATGATTAAAGGCCTTATGTTCTGAGAACAACAAAACAGCTATGGAGTTCAGCAGGAAAGCATACACTACAGCACTGTAAAATCTGAAATAGTATAAATGAAGTGTGCATGCTGTGGAAAGTAACATGTTTGTGCCTGAGGGTTGAACTTTTTTTTTGAAAGTGGAAAAAAATGTGATTCAAGTTGATGGAGAAATGACGTATTCAAGAATTAGAAAAGACAGTGAAATGAGTTTAATGCCTTTTTTAGAGCAATAGGTCTTGCATTCATCAGGCTGCTTGTTTGACTGTATTCACTGTCTAAATACTAGTTTTGCCATTCACTTGCTTTGCAGGATGAGTTGAAGAAACTGTATGCTCAGCTTGAAATCTATAAAAGGAAAAAGATGATTGCTAATAACCCACATCTCCAGAAAAAAAGGTGCTCTAAAAAGGGCTTGGGGCGCTCGATAATGCGGCGCATTACAGAAATCCCCGAGACGGTCACCAGGCAGTGCTCCAGGGACGAGAAGGACCTGATGGAGCACAGTGCTGTGAAGAACTTGGCCACACTGAAGAAAAACCCACCAGATTCCACAAGTTCTGCAAAGCCAAAAGAAGAGACTTTGAAAAACAGAGTCTTTTCCTTAAAAAAGTCCCACAGCACTTACGATCATGTTAGGGATCAAACAGAAGAACCAAATGGCTTAACTGCAGAAAGTGCAGAAGTTATAGCTGCTGAGAAAACACTTCTGGACTCCTTGAATGGTAACAAATTAACCAAAAACACTCCTGAAAAAGTTGAAGCTGTCTCCACTGAATCAGTCCCTTTGGTGTGCAAATCTGTAAGTGCGCATAATTTAAGTGCCGATAAGAAGCCTCTGCATCCAAGAACATCTGTGTTACAAAAATCCCTCAGTGTTATTGCTAGTGCCAAGGAAAAGACTCTGGGACTAACAGGTAAAACACAAAGTCTAGAAGAAAGCACTAAATCTCATAAATCTCAGCAGAAGGGTAAGGAGGCTAGCAAAAAGCACTCAGCCTCCGATAAAGGGGAACATAAGGATTCCCACCGGAAAAACTCTACCCAATCTGAGGAAACAAAGAAAACCCATAAATCTGGAATTATTAAACAGCAAAGGGTTAGTCAAACACCTGCAAATTCAGACACAGGCCCAGGTAAGTCTCTTCACAAGGAAAATTTCAACATAGGAGAAGTTTGTCCTTGGGAGATATATGACCAAATTCCTGGTCCTGTGCCTTTTGACTCTAAAGCTCAAAAACATGTATCTATTGCTTCCTCAGAGCCAGAGAAAAACCACCCTTCCCAGCCAAAGGGGAAGACTCATCATAAGCTGAAGACACCTGAGGGACACCAACAGACAAATCAGAAGAGCTCAGAGAAGGTGGAGGCATCCACTCAGGAGACACAAGAGCAGCAGGTCTTTGAAAATGAGAAAAATCAGTCAAATTCCAAGTCCCAGGTCTCTCCTGGGCTGAAGTGTGAGAATGTTAATAGATATACACCTAATACCCGTGCTGGGGAGCAGGAGGAGCTGCCCCAGAAAACAGCAGAAAAGGAAAACCTCAATAAATTGGCTGAACAGAAAAAAATTGCCTCTTCTGAGGGAAATGTGCTTTCATCTAACTCCCATAAGCCAAGTAGTTACCTACAGCAACCTTTAGCATCTCGAGCTGAAGTCTGCCCTTGGGAGTATGATACAGCAGATTTACCAAATGCAGAAAGAAGTGTAGCTTTATTGAACACCTCTGCTATAAGTGCAAATAAAACAGCAGCACCTCGAAAATAAGAGGCTTTCGGACTGAGGAGAGTAGCAACATTGAGAAGACAGACAACAGAAAAGACAGAGGGGACTTAGGCCAAAAGGATCTGAAAATTCCTAAGGAGCATCACTTAAATTAAGGGAATCAGCACTACAAATAAGTAGGAGTTAAGCAAAGTAAATTATCGTTATTGTTGTTATTATTTATATGTTGAGTGCCAATAATGTGATTAGCAGTGCCCAGAATATGGTCCCTGCTCCAAGGATTTTACTGTGTCAATGAAAGAAATCTGCCTTTGTGAAATCAATTCTCTTTTAAAAGAAAAAATAATAAGATGATAGCAAACGCACAGTGTAGATCTTAACCAAATTATTTCTGGATGCCGTAACTGGCTGTAACTCACCCTTGGGACTTTAAAGATCCAGCAGAAGTGGGACACAGAAAATGTCCTGGTCACAAAAAAGGGGTATCAACGAGCAGCTTATTAAAGTGACAACTTTTCACTTTACATATTTAATCTAAATAGCACTGCTAACTCAATGCATCCCAAAAATACTTTATAAAATGATTGCTTTCATTTTCTTATTACCATGTGTTTAAGTACATTGTTGTGTCTCATATTAAAGCATTCCAGATTGTATAATTTTTGCAAATAACTTTGATATTATGTGACACAACAACATATTTATGCAATCTGCAGATACTGTCTTCTAATTGCAAGTTAAAATACCTGCTATAGACCTTTTTGTTTATGTATAGAAATGCAGTAATCTTTCACTGGCTATGGAAGCTGTAATTCGTATTTGGAAATTCTTTCGGGCTTTGGAGATTATTTTTTTTTCTTTCATGTGATTTATATATTGATTTTTCTTTTTTGTTTACTCTCTGTTATTTATAATTTGATACTGTATTATTCAGGGGTTTTATATGCAGTAGGTTATGCACTTCCCTTTTAATGCTCATAGACTTTGTTAATTGTGGAAATTCAGTTGTCTTAGCTGCATATACTGGTAAGTCCTAGGACAACTTATCTGGGTTTTTTGTTCCTAATTGGAAAATACCATCTAAGAGACGAGAAATCTTACTTTAAACAGTGAGAGTGATGATCTTGTTCATTATTTCATACTGAACCTATCCTGTTAAATAAGCAAGAATGACAATGAATATACCCCAGAAATGATCACCTGTTTTACTAAAACCAAGCAGCTCTGGGAGAAGTTTTATTTATGGAACAACACTGTACTGTTTATCCCTGTCGGCAAACCTCAAAAAATTGGCTCTTGGAGTGAGGAGAGAACTCCAAAATATTACTCTTCCCCCATATACACAAATGTAAGGGATACTGGGAACAGAAATTATGGCATCTCTCTCCAACGCCCCAAAATGTTTTGACTTTTTAAAAT
This sequence comes from Parus major, assembly GCF_001522545.3. Classification (NCBI taxonomy): domain Eukaryota; kingdom Metazoa; phylum Chordata; class Aves; order Passeriformes; family Paridae; genus Parus; species Parus major. Next base: position 16,524,307 of record NC_031769.1, on the reverse strand, counting down.
TTATATGTACATTTACAGTAAAAGTTAGTGTTTGATACAGTGCTACTTTTCAACAATAGTTGCAGTCCTCATCGTGCATATGAGCTTAATTCACAGGTGGCCCATTCATGACTAGGAGTCTTAGTGACAGTTCACCATCAGGGCCTGAGGACTTGTAGAACAGTTCTGAGGAGTATCAGTAGTAATGAAACAGCCCCAGCCGTCTCAATGCAGTACCAGTAAAGTGCTGTTCTCAGGAATTGGCTACATATGGAGTGTACTCCAAAACAAAGACAGCTCAGTCCTAAAGAACTTGTGCAATTTGAGAGAAGTGATGGGATCCGGTGGAAGAACATGAAATATGGATGATTGAATAGAATGTGTTGTTTAATATATATATAATATATATAAAAATAGATATTTATATATGTTTAATATATATATATAAATGTCATATCTAATACACACATGCACATATACGTATGTAGTATAAACTGATTTTTGTGGCATCATAGAAAAAGTGGCTTAAGATAAAATGCAATGAGCAGAGGGACTTAGACAACCTGGGCATGAGTAGGACTTTTTCTGTCCTTTAAAAAGGAGGGGAGTCTATGGGCATGTCTAGACTGACAGATCAAGATGGATCTGATTTTCCTACTGCCGCTAAGCCCAAACCTGGAATGTGCCAACATCTGAGCCAGCTGGGGACAAGTTGACTCAGGTCTTGGTGCTGTCTAAAAATCTTGCCTCACGTATAAATTCTGCTCATTAGCTCCAGATTAAGTGACTGAACTGCCCCAGCCAGCCTGGTCATCTAGGATAGTGCTCAGTTCCACCATGGGGATGTGCTGACTTAGGTCTTTACTACCCTGGGCTTCTCTGACTCTCCCACTCCTCTTTTGTAGGGCATAATTATGGTATAGGAGATCTCACTGGGACCCTTCAAACCAGAATCCCTGTTCCACACAGGAAAGGGAGTCAGGCATATGAGTCTGGGTGCTTTGGACATCAGTGCACCCTCTTTGCACACACAGTGCCACCAGCATCCTGTGTGCAGCCCAAATCCAGCTCCGTCCTTAGAGCTGGGATTAGACCTGGTGTGCTCAGATTCTCCCTTCCCAGTCCCAGACACTCATGGGATTTGTCTGTAACTTGTCAGCTTCAGTGGGTCTTGATCAGCTTTTCCGAGAAAAAATAACCCTGTATTTCCATTGGAAGAAGTCTATCCTAGGAAAAGAGCTTTCTGTGGGGCCTCCAGGAGCACACTGACCCTGTGTGCAGAGAAATACACAGTTTTAAAGCTGCTGAAATGGTGATCATCTCACAGCTCTCCTGTCCTTGAAGGGAAGTTCTGCAGTGTCAGCAGTGGTTTTTGGGATTGGGGGACAGTTTATGGCAGGCTGCCCTGGCTCACTTATGGAAGCCTGACCGTGAGGTTAGAAGTGGACATCCACGGAGGGATCATGGAAGGAGATATTTGTATGTACTCACTGCCTCTTGGAGACAGGTGGTTGCAAGGAGGAGGCACCAGCCCTCGTGCCCTTGCTCATCTGGCCCTCCATCCTTTACCTCGGAGCTGAGCAAGGCCACACTGCCCATGCCCTGCTCTGCAGGAGCCCTGTAGGGGTGCGTTGTGCACCGAGGATGAGGGGATCCACATTGGCAAAGTGTCCACACAGTACCACTGCCCCTTGCATTCCTGGCAGGATCAAGCCCTTCGTGCATGACTGTGTCTGTGCCACCGCTCTGTATCTGTACTTGCTTAGTTTCTTTTCCCTTTCTTTCTGTTTCGAAAGATAACTTCATTAGAAACACAGAAACAAAGCCCACTCCTTGGCTGGTGTGAAACAGCCCAGCTGCACAGCAGGCAAAAAGCGATGGCTGGTTAACCAGGGAAGGCATTGGCTTGTAGATTCTCCTTTGGTTTAGATTTCTTTCATCCTGACCCTTTCCCTCACTTCTTAAAAACTGTCTGTTGTGGTTCTTTAGGCTCATTGTAGTCACATACCCTAAGACTAACACAATTGGAAAACTTTAGAAAACAAAAAAGCTTTCCCCAGTTTTTTAAGCAAGTAATCTTTGGGCTATAGATTCAATTGGGACTTAAATTATTTCACATTTAAGAAAATGAGGGGCCAAACTTCACTCAAGTATCCTATTTCACTATGATGCTGCTAGAAGCATTGCTTAATGAAGACATACTAAGTTAGACATAAATAATGTTTTGTATTTCATAGATTTTTCTCCACCAGCATATATTGACTAGATTGCTTAGATGTCTTTTCTGGAGTTTCATTGTCATTGTTCAGCCAAGAGAAGTGCAACTCTAGAGTAAAGATGTTATAAAGATGTTTTCTAGCAGATCTGTTAAGAGGAAAGACAATAAACAAGGAGGTCACAAACATTTGCTAGGTTGTCCTTCTAAATGCATGTGCAAGCTGCATATCTCCTTTATTTCTAAGCCATGGTTTATAAATAATTAGATTTATACCAATCTTATTAGACTTGTATAATTTATGCAAGATTATGTGCTTTAAAATATAAATCAGTACACACCTATCATCAGCTTTGGTGGCATCATAGACCTGAAACCAGACAAGACATTTATATTTGCTCTCCTTAGGCTTTTGCATGCATATGACAACAGGCAGGCCTGAGCAAACACTGCCTTTGACTTTTAAAATTTTAGCTACTCCAAGTTGTAGAGTATATAAAGCTGTAAGTCTCTTCACTTTATAATGTGGTTCTTATGACAATGTTATCTGGCAACCAACAGCATCCACCATGAAATACTTGATAGATTTATGTTGTAATGTGTTGCAGCATGTAAATAATGTAACTTCTCTGCAATAAAGCACATTTATATTAAATCTGTCTGCAGGCTTTTGTGTTGTGATTTTCTGAAGTTCTTGCTGATCCAAACTGAACGAGTTTCTCATCAAACTCGTAAAGTAACTTACTTCACAGCTTCTATGATCAGGTCATGCCATTATCATTTTCTGGATTTTCGCTTTTCATCAGAGCAGATATGTATTATGTTCAAGATTTCATGTTAAGGAAATAGCTTTTTTTTCTCAGTGGTTGCAATTTTGAGGTCAAAATTGTTGAGTCCATTCTATATTCTTTTGAATTTAATGGTAACCACAGTGTTAGAAAATAAGAGGAGATAAGTAGATGGCATTTTATGATCTCACTGTAAAATCCTGGAGCTCATCTGTACTATGTGTGTACATGCCTGAATTCCTCACCTCAAATATCTAACAGATATAGGAAAGATACAAAGAATGGGAACAAAAAGATGAGAGACAGAGAATGGCAGCTGTGCAAGTGCAACTTGTTTACCTTGGGAGAGAGATGGCTAAGAAAGAAGGATGAGACCTATAAAAATTTTGGATGATTCAAAGGTAATTAGGAGTCTGGAATTTGCTGGATTTTGTCATGTAGGAACTACAGAACACCCAGGGTGGCCATCATGCAGCAGCTTAATGTAAATTAAGTTTTCTTCTGCATGTGTCATAAATAAATTGTGGAGCTCATTTTAACAGATCACTGTGCATATCACGGGTTCAAAAAGCATTGGAGAGGTCATGGAAGACAAATCCATCTAGAGCCTTGAACATGGTGGATAGAAAACTCTTAAATCCCTAATCTCTAGATGGCTCATAAGTAGTATAGTTCTCTTTGCATAATCACCCAGTTCCCTCACCTTAATCACCCACTGCTCAGTATGGTGCCACATGAACATTTCAACCAGCACAACCTCCATACATTATTATATCTGCATTTAGGCTCACTTAGTTTATTTTTAGTTGTCATCCTGGTGGTTTTTAATGACTGATTATTGATGTACAAGTCCTGGTAGATTCCTGCATGGGCATTTGTGTTCACATGTACCTCTCCTCCCAGAGTCTCCTGGTTGGAGAGAAGGGAAGGGAATTACTTATGTTCTTTAAATTAACTGTATACAAGTCCTTTGAAAGCAAGAAGTCCGGATATCAGAAACACAAGGCCTGGAGATTTTTCACTTCAGGGTGCTCAGCTCAAACTGAGGGCAGCTTTGCTCTCTCTCACCCAGGTCTCTCAGGCTGGGTGCCTTTTGAGCCCCACTTCTAAAGTTTTCCCTGGTTTTAAGAAGTAAGGAAATTATTTCCGCATTTTTGTGGCTTTGGAAGTCATCCAGAGATGTATTTTCACGCACACTCTTTCTTCTCCTGTTACATTTTATGAGAGGAAACTGTGGCTGTACCTGCACAGCCATGAGAGGCTGTCCCTCCATCAGCCTGGCACCCAGGGCTGGGGTATGGAGAAGATGGGCTCTTTACAGTGGTGCACAGTGGGATAAACACAGATACAGGCATAGACTCAAAAAGGAGAGGTTCAGAAAGAATACTCAGAAAACCTTTTCACCATTACCATGAGAAGTCAAACAGTGGAGAAGGTTACTCAGAGGTTGTGCCATTCCTATCCTTGGAGCTTTTCTTGGATAAAGCCCTGATCTTGTAGCTTTGGGCAGCAGGTTGGATTGGAGACCTCCTGAAGGAGCCTATCATCCTACGAAGAGTGTTTGGTACTAAAATGTGCTCTTCCCATCACCCTCTGGAAAGCCTGTAGGCAGAGACCAGGCAGCTCCAACTCCCACCCAGGACACAGATTCATTTATATCACACAAAACTCTGGGCAAGCCCTCCTAACAAACACCAGCTGCTGAAATAGAAAGGCATTTGGCTTTTCCTCTGACCCCACAGCCCAGAGTTACCATGGTAACAAAGTGATGAAGAAAATAATTTTGTTAAGAGTCAGTTGGGAAGTTTTCCTGCCTGTGTTTAGTGAGTACTTGAGCTGGTGCACAGTTGAAAGAAACCCTATAAAAATTGTAATGTTTTTCTCTAGTAATTTGAGGATTATTTAAAAATCACTACTGGATTGGATTCTGAGGGACCCATTAAAGTAATTCTAAATTTTGGAAGGTTTTGTGAATGCAATTCTTCAAAAAGGCAGTTGTTTTGATTCAGGGTTACAGGTCTGCCTGCCTGTCTGCAGAGAGGTTAGTTCAAGCTGGATGTGCTTTTTTACAATAACACAGGATTTCTGACAGGTTGAAGCCAACTTTTTCCAATTCTGAAGGACCTTTTTCATCAACTTGGAAATTAGCTTTTGCAATGCTTTAAATTTAGTAAAATATATGGATTATTTCACTGGGTTGGCAAGCTGCCATCATGTTGCAATATTCAATCTTCTGGTTCTTTTAACACCTGGAAGATAAAATATTGTCTCTCCATTTATGCAGCTGTTTTGGGTTTTTTTATATATTTATGAATTAGCTCTTTTAGTTACTGAAAGTATACAAACAAATCAACCCCCGGACATTTTACCATGAAATTACTGGATTTTAGCTTTCTGAATGTATGAATTAGGTTAAATTTTGCATTGTGTCAAAGCATGAAAAAACATTACATTGTATCCAAAATAGCCATATATACTTTTGAAATGTGCACTTATGATCTTCTGTATAATTTAGATCTATATATCTTACATAGGAGGCACAGAATCACTCCTGTGGCCTTGTAGCTCCAGAAGACAAGGTTTTCCAGTAGACAAGAAGCTGCTTTTAGAAGCAATTAAGAGAAAATTGCTAAGCCTGCTTAATGAAAGTCTTTTAATGAAATGCAAACCACTGGGTGTCTTTCAGATCTATGGGTATAAAATGTGTGTGAAGTTAGGGCTTGCCTGTGCCTTTGCTTCTTGGCTGTTGGGAGATGTTCAGAGGAAGAGCAAACGCAGATGCCTCTCTGGTCCCACCACAGCGTGGGTTGTCATGCCCACGTGTGTGACCTCTTGCTCTCCTGATTACAGTTCACCTGCTGTGCCCTGATTTAGTGGTGCTGAACCGTGGAGTAGACTTAAAAACCTGGTTTTGGCTGCTCTGCTTGGCAAAAACCCATGGTGGTGGTGCCCTGCAGTACCTTTTCCCTGCTGCTCCACAGAGGTGACAAGAGCAGAGGCCATGAGGAGGGTTTGGTGCTGCAGGGCTGCCAAAGCTGGGCAGGATGGAGGCTGCCTGGCTTTAAACACTATTAGTTACTTGTACTGCTTGACAGATGATGTTGGAGTTTAGACTGGCTGCAGTACTACAGATAAAAGCCAGGTTGATTTGACATATTTCAGTGATAAAAATAATATCATATAATGATGTCTTTGTCATGAAATTTTTCTTAAGCTGCAGGAGGGTAAGAACTGTATGGTTCCAAAGCAGACATCTTGGAGACACCATCAAAGGAAAATCACAGCAGCACTGGAGAAGCCACCTGTCCAGCTCTGTTCCCACATCATCCTTCATGATGTCCTTGGCAAATATACAGGGTTTGTGTAAGCCTGCAAAATTGGTTAGTGCTACTCTGTATGCAATGGTTTTATATTTATACTCTAATGCTTTTGGTTTACAATGTTTCAGTTTCTTTTTGTTCATAGCAGTTTTGTTATCTCTGTGATTTTTTTTTTTAATTCTTTTACAGGAACTTGCTACTAAACTTGATTTGTATCTTATCAGCTCCATTGCAAAGCCAGCATTATCCCCACAAAATTATTTGTGTTTGAAATCAGAAAGAATAGTTTCACAATTCATGTAATTTTCCTTCAGAAATAGCTAAATATTTTAAAATACAGATTTCATTATTTTTATTCTGATTAATTTAATTATTCTGTTTTTATGACCAACAAAATTGCAATAAGAATTGGTAACATAAAGCTACACTCATTACTTTCTAGGTGTCATTTAGATATATTTTTCATTCTAGGATTTATGATGAATTGTAGATTGCAATTGTACATTGCATGACCTTTCCATGCAACTGTTGGTTGTCTACACTACAACTAAAATTGCAAAGTCATATTGAAAACAATCATTGCCTAGGTAGGGACTGTTTTTTTGATTTGCCCTCCCACCCATATATGACAAGAATTTTTACACACAAACTAAACTACTTGCTTCAGTGTTTTATTCATTGCCTTGTAAATGTAGATAGTATTCTTAATTCCTTGGGAATAATATTATAATTCAATATATTTCAGATAATCAAAAATCAATGAGATAAAACTGCATCTTCTTTATTCTGTTAAAAATGTGAGAGTGAAAATGTGAAAACCTTGGCATCTCTGGGGAAGAAGAAAAAAAAAAGAGAACTTTATTTATTACTTTCACATTCAGAACCAATTATTGTAGTATTAAGGAGCTAAGAGAAAACTTGTACGTTTCTGATGATTGATCAAATATTGCTCTGTACATTCTATTTATGTAAAATACATGTGATTTCAGCTGGGTATGCATCTTGTAGTTCTTGCCCCAAAGTCAATTTTTGCTAAGGATAAAAATTACCCAGTGGGGATGGATTTCAACAGAAGTTGCAGAAACCACATATATATATTAAAGTTCCATGTCTGCTTATGAATTTGGTGTTTTATGCACCATTTTACGCTGTTCCTGCTTTTACCTTGCAGGAAATTGCATTTTTCTGGAAGTAAATTATTTGGATATTGTTTCTTCAAAAGTGTGTGCATGCTTGAAGTGTCAGACAGGTACCTTATAAAAGGAAATGCACTTACACAAAACAAACACTGCAGCATTTTAGGGGCTGCTTAAGCAGAGCTCCCACTTTTCTCTGCTCAGTTGTTGTCTCCTCACATGAAAAACATATTTTCTCCTATAACTTAATATGACCCAAAAGAAGACCTAGGGGACAAAGATGCTATCAGTTATTGAATGAGAGGCAAATTATAATTCTTAGCACAGAAAACACTGATTTTCATAGCCACCAGAGAAGGAATTTAGTCTCCAGTTCTCTCTGAATTCAATTACTTCTTTGAAAACTCCAGTCTGACAGACTGGATTATCGGTTTTGATGCCATGCCAAATCTTTACAAATGGCAATAACAAATCTGCAAAGTCAACAGTAGTCCATGTCCTTGCACAACCCCTTGGAGAAGCAACCTGGTGGGAAACCAGGTAGACTCTTGGCATGGGAAGCTGTTGGTAACAACACACAGGACCACATATTAACTACATCCAGAATTAATTTTGCACTACCAGGAATGAGTTATTAGAGCCAAACAGGAAAGAAAACTTTGAACAGCACAAACACCTTTTCAGCCAGACTGGGGTGGAGAGTCCACAGGCTCATACTAACTAGGCCAGTGGATAAGCTGGCCTGTGTTAAGGATCTGGTTCATATTCATACCAGGGAAACAGAAACCTGCTGTCAGCAATCCACCTGATACAAAACTCTTAAGGAACAAAAAAGCATTCATCATTCCAAGAGCTGCCACTGCCCGTTCACTTTCCTGCTTTCCAGCTGGTGGTCCCACCAGGTGCTGACTGCCCTTTGTCACCCTGCAGGTAGTACAAAAGGTTTGTCTTTTCATTGGAAATGTCGCAGCAGCTTATGCTTGCTTCTGCTGTCTTTTCAGCCAGAGGCCAGAAGCATTGTGCTGCAAACTAAAGCTCTTTTCAGCTTTTTCTCCTGGCTGTTCAGCTCCCTTCGGCTCCCTTTAATCACTTTCCCCAGCTCAAGTCCTGGGCAGATGGCAGCACTATTATCCTCATATCCTTCAAACATTCCGCTTTATTTTTAAAAACCATACTACCCTACAGACTAAGGCCATCCTTGTGAAATACTTTACCCCTGTCCCAAACCAGGACAAAGCCACACTCATCCACTTTTCTGCCTAGCTATAAATGCCCAGTGTAATATTTGGCAAACTGTTAAGGGGCACATTCTTTACCTAGGTACTGGTCTGGCTCCCAGGCTCCTTGTGCCTTGGTCTTCTGTCACTGTGTGAGGAAGACCTGACTGCTTCCTACTGATGGGAAAAAAGATGCAGATAAAATCTCGCAGTCTTCAGGTACTTTTGATAGCATTAAGAAACCCATGTATGATACTGCTCCTCACCTTCTACATGACAAAGGATTATAGTGTTGAATGACAGTAAAACGTGATTCACAAAGCAGGTTATTATCAACTTTCAGGTTATAAAAGCTTGGTTATCGAAAGCCATTTTACACTGTGTGAAATTTCCTCTTGGCTCTTTTATAATTTTGCAATTTTTCTTAGCAAAATAAATAAAACCCAGACGAACTCAAAGCTGAAGTGACCTGACCTTTTTCTGTATGAAAATTAATACAGTCTCCTGTGTTGTTAAATGTAGGAAATGAATATTTGTTGGTTTTTAGCACCAGGGCAGAAGTTGTCCAGAATTTCCCCTGCCCACCTGAGCAGCCTGCTGGTGCTGTTGTAGCATTCCGGTGTACACAAGAGCAAATTAAAAATCCTCCTTGCTTCTTCAAATACTATCCAAATGTCATAGGGCAGGTCTTGTGTATTTGTGTCTCTGGTACATCTGGTACAGATTTATGTGTCTGTTTAATTTCAGCTGGTCTTCACCTCTGTTCAATTCCATGGAGCCAGGTAAACTCAAATAAATTATATCAAAGACTATTCCTCTCTACATCCTTAACTAAAATAGCTCTGCTGTGTTAAACAGAGCTGACTCTGCTCAGAAGAAAAGTTGTGGCACAATGTGGAGATCAGCTCTGTTGTAAGCATCCAGTTTGTTTGTGTTTAATGTCACTGTCACAGCTTTCACGCATAGTAAACTCAGATCTTGAAGAAAGCTTTAGGCGCATTTTCTGATCCTCCTTTCTAGTGTTCTCTACTGATCTCCTTCAAGGGCTGCATTTTCTCCCCCTCTGCTCTTACAGAATGATCACAACGAGCTCATGTACCAACACTGGCTCAGCTGCACAGTTGTCTCTAGACTTGCACATTTCTTTTGTAACCCCTTTTGCGTGCCTGAGGTCCAGCTCTTGCTTGGCCTGATTGGAGCTCTTCTCCTTCAGGGGGATTTGCCAGCTCAACCTGTTGCTTCCAAATAGGGCACTGAAAGCAAGACTCATTTAGAAGCCCTAAAAGTTTAGGTATTCTGCAAAATCTTACCTACCCCATCTCTCCCATGTGCTTCCTTGTCTTTTATTCTCCATCAGACACAGAAATTTTGTGTTCATTTTCCTCTGCCTTTTCCACTAGGTCTGTGCTTGTGCCTTTGCTAAAGCCCCCTATTTTTCCCTATTCTTTCAACTTCAAAATCATTTCCACCAGCAAAAACCATGTGCTCCATTCTGACATCCCAAACATTCATCACCCTTTACCTTGTTATCCTCTCTGAATTCTCTTCTCCCCATGGACATATGTTTTGCACCAGACCCTGCTGCCCACCTGAGCAAACCCTCTCTGCCTCATCGCCCCCCAGTCTTTCTGAATTCCCTGAGCAGCACAGGCAGGAGTGACAGCATCATTGCATCAATTTAGGTTGTGCTGGGAACTGTACAAAAATGCACATGCAAAATTAAGTGCCAATTTTATTCTTTTTTTAGTCTTTACAGCCTACGATTATGGGAAGACAAAGCCAAAAGCAAAAGAGGAAGAGGGATGACTATCACGTGAGTATAACGAACACATCACTGATACTAAAAAAAAATATTCCTCAGTTTTTCAGCTATATTTACCTATTAAGATATTGTTAAAGATCCATAAAGGGTATTTTTCAGGGAAAAGTAGAATACAAAAGAGATAAAAATAATTTAAAATTATTAAAATAATTCTGTTGACAAAACTAAATTCTGCATGTATCCATACTGATTCATGAACCAGGAACTCTGCAATAATGTAGGAAGGCTCCATACTTGTTTACTTACATAAACTACAGATTCTTAAGATAATTTTGTAGCTCCTTTTTCTGAATGCTTTGCTGACAGCAGTGTAGCCATGTGCAGAGACTGCTGCTTCTTTCAGGTCCAGCTCCAAAACCTATGATTTTCCTTTATTTGGACCATGTTGGATTAGGATTTGCTTTGTTTAGAAAAAGCTGTTTCAGTGGCAGCTGGCTGTAGCAGGGGCTGTGGTTCTGATAAATGAATCACACTCAAGGACAAAGTCCATGCTGCTGTTCTGCTGTACCTTCCAGATACATCCTTTAAGTGTCTTGGATTTTGTATTGAATGCTCCTTTGTTATTATTATTACTAGGAGGAGGAGTCCTTTGGCCTTGCTGCTGTTGTCCCTCTGCTGTGTGATGTTCTGATGATGCTGTTCATACGCTCTGCTTTTCCCAGCTCTGTGTAATTCCAGACTTCTCTGCCTTGTTGCTCCTAACCAGATCAGCTTTCTGGATGAGGTACTGCCTGTCTCCTGCTACTTTGCAATGAATTTAATGCCTTGCTCTTTGGAGTCAGTAGACACCATTGATACATGCCATGTAAGTGTGGTTGTGGCTAGCAAGTTGTCCATTTAACTGGACATTTTCTCTTGTGTGCAGCCCTACAGGGGCTTTGACATGGGACTGCAGTGTACAGCCTACTCATTGAAGGGTTTTGTGCTCCCTCAGTGCCTGTGGCAGTCTCAGCTTCCTCAGGGGTGTATTGCAGTGGTTTGGCATTGCCAAGGCAGGATTCTGCCCAGTTTGGTGGCATTCTGTACTGGCAACTTGGTGTTTCTCTTGCCTTGTGGTACCCAGAAGCAGATGCTTTTGGATATTTGGGACTGCCTTGAATGAATCTCCCCATGTAGAAACCTACATCACCTACATATGGGTGATTCTACCTTGGGGCCTTGTATGGTCAATGGAGACTTATTCAGTATATTCCCTGGATTCAGTGGCATGATTCCTTTCACACTGAAGACAGTGCCTACAGGAGGTAGTTGCCATCTATCCATTTTCTGAGGGAGATTAGAATGACTATCTCAGATTTAGAGGTATCCAAGATGTCTCATTCTAGGTGAGATGTGGGATCCCACATAGGACATGATTCATCCTGTATTGTACATATTGGCACTGCCAATGCCTTAGACTTCTTTCCAGCCTCCCAACTTTTCATAAGGCAAAGATAATTTAAATGCCTGATCTTGCATCACTGGTGACTGAGTAAAGCAGAAGAGAAACAGGCCAGAAAAAAATCCTTCTCTCTTAAACAGAACCCATCATACCTGGTAGTATTGGTCATGTACACAGAAATAATGCACTTCTTGTCATTAAAAGGGAGATCTATCTTTTGTGATCTCTCCCAGGATCTGAATAGGGTTTTCATTAAATTGAAGTGTGTCCATTTGGGTACTTCTCACTCTGTTTATTGCACACTTTGTATGGTTGCATGTTGTATGTAGGCTCTTACTTGGTCCCTTGCACCCAGCGAGTGGGCACCGGCCTACCCCTGGGGGAATCACAAAACCCCCCAGCAAGCTCAAACAATAATTATTTCACTCTTTCTGCAGCAAGGAAAATGTTGTGCTTTCTGCAGTAAGAGGTGTCTGAAGGAATAAAATGTAATTACAGTTCCACCTAGAGCTTGGTCAAGCTCCATCTGTCTTGCTGAGATGAACACTACAGCTAAAGACTGTGCCAGGAGCTGATGTGTAGGAGTCTGCCTGAGTTACCAGCCTGTTGTCTGCTCCTTTCTGTGCTTCTGTTATTTAGTGGCAGTCTGATAGGAAGCCCAGCAAAGCCACAGGCAGTTTTTCCACCAATTTAAGTAGGTTTAAATTAGGCCCCATAATAAAAATTCTCTCTTTAGAAAACAGGATATAACAGAATGGTGAGGAGCTGTGAGTGGCTTAATCATTACATTTACTCAGCTTTATGACTAATACCTGTGTCAGTTAACAAGTTTTATTAACAATACAGTGACCTTGAAAACTCTCTACATCTGACTAACTCATTCTCTTTTATGACTAAATTCTCTGTATATTGATCAAGGATATAATTGAAATGATGTCATGTAAAGTCACTGGAAACTTAAAATTATTTAAATAATATATGGATTGCAATTTCACTTGATATAGTTTTTAAACATTGGAATAACACTCTAAATTACTGAAATTAAGGGAGTCAGCATACTATCAGTATCAGGTAAAATGTATGTGTATAGTGAGATGAATATTATGGCTATTAATCATAGGTATGAAGCATTAGGTAGCACAGTGTTATTCCAGCACTGGAAACCATTACATGTGGATATGATGAATTTGGGGTCTATAATTTGCCACCGTTGAAAATCTGTATGACAGTGAGAATGGATATCCATGAAGTGTATGGATTATAATGCTAATGTGGCAGGTGATGCCTAATGTGAGGTGAGGCTTTCAAGGTGCTCCATGTAAAAACAAGTGCAGAAAGCTGGACAGCTACTGTGAAGTTATGAGGAGCAGCTGAGATTCACTGCATCAATGGTGAAGGTAAAAATTGTACATCATACTCCAACCCACTCAGAGATCCAACCACCCCTTTGTTCTGCCCCTGAAATGCCACTTTTCACTGAGGTAAATCAGCACATCTACTTAGCCATTTCAGTTCTTTCTCTTCCTCAGAAACTTATATGACATAGCACAAGTGTGATTTATGCGGTGTGATCGCACCTCCCAAGATACATAGCTGGTCTGCTTGCTGTTGAAGCCAGTCTTCTACACCACTCAACAAAATAACATTCTTTCTTTGAGAAATGAATATCCATACGTTTCTCTGTGCATGAATGTTGTGGTTTGCCTGGCATTATAGCTGCAGTCCATAGGAACCATCAGAGTAGTAATCTGTTTGCATCAGTAATGCACCATGGTCCAGCACCGTGACTCCGTGTTCCCCCAGTGGCCTCACTGACTCAAGAAACACACACCAGAGCCACGCACAGATGAGACCTGACCTCCTTCCAAACACTTTCTTACTTACACCCTCTATTTAACCCTGCTTAAATGTGCAAGGACAGCTCTCCCGGGTCAGTGTCTTCATTCAGGAATACAATAATGGCACCAAAAGTTTCTGAATGGCAGCAGGACTCGGCAGCTTGGAGTGTGCCCTGTCACCACAGTGCACAGGGAGGCTCCTCTCACCTCTTCAGCATATCCAATGTTTGGCATCATCACCTGGTGAAGGGGCTGAGCCCAGTGCAGGCAGGTGAAATGGAGCTTTCTGTCAAACCTGCAGTACAGATCACAGTGGTTCACTGAGAGAACCACCCTTCACACCACATTCCAGCCAAATCTGTGCTGGGAACCAAGAGGAGCCATGATTTTCATGCACTGCAGGGGCTGGGGAAAAAGGCAGCAAGATGGAGAACTCCACCATGAAAGATATGTGGGAGGGATGAGGGAGGGAACTGAGGAAACCTGGGAAGTATCATCAACTTACTCTGCAAAGACTCTCCAAAATAGTATCCATCTGAGTAAGAGCCAGCATCTCTCTGAGTCTCCCTGGGTCCCCTCTACAGATATAGACTCAATAAAGTTGGTTGAGTCTGGGACACAATTAGTCTCCTCTAACTCCATATGTAAGACATCAAATAAAACAGCCTCCCAAAAATTCCTGCAAAGCATTGGAACAGGCGTCCCAGGGAAGTGGTTGTCACCACCCCTGGAGGTATTTAAAAGATGTGTAGATATGGTGCTTAGGGACAGGGTTTAGTGATGCACTTGGCAATGCTGGGTCAACAGCTGGACTTGATCCTAAGGATCTTTTCCAACCTGAATGATTCTGTGATGGTATTAATTTCTCTCTCTTGTGCGTGAAGGATGTCAAGGTTCAAGTTCAAGCAACGCTGGCCACGTACAAGTTTAAAGATTAGTTGGGGTAAAAGCCCCACTGTTGTGTTAACTGGGAAAGCCACATTTTCCTCCTAGAATGCTGTTAAACTTAATTATGAGGAAAAACACCTTTGTATGTCAAGTTTGTCAATAACTGCAATTGCTAAGTTTCATTGAACTTTAGTGGGTATGCTGTAATTTTTTCCCCCCAATATTCCAGAATGATAATTATCCATTTTAATGTTATTTTGAATATGTTTGAAACACTTCATAGAAGTTTGTGGGAGTCTCAAGTTTGCACCAATGCAATTAGTTTGCTGTCAGTAGGTAAGTGAAGCCCTTATTCTTGGTGCTGTCCCTGTGCCTGCAGCCCCTGGCCACCCCAGTCTCTTCACTGTGCTGTGCTCTCCTCTCATGAAGGTTGCTTTGACTTCAGCCAGAATCCATCTGGGAGAATTGACAGTAGGCAGCCAGCAGTGGGTCACAACTCTCTGCCAAGAGTCTTCAAGCTCTATCTGGTACCATACTTTAATGAATAACCAACCAAAATGCACAGCAGTTTATGTGGAAAAATAGATTGTGCATGTGTTTTATATATATTATACCTATACATGTATGTATATGTGTGTGTGGTGCATATATGCATTTGTGCATACATATATATGTATAAATGCATTTTAGGCAGACATAGAATCATACTATCAGCTATTCCTGATTTATCTCCAAGGTGCTGCCTAAAGACCCTGACATAGAACAGCAGTTATTTTTAAAAAATTCCAACCTAAAGCTCTAAAAGCAGGAGGCTGGTACTGCATGGTAACTTTCTTGTTATGCAGATTTATCCCATCACCACTGTAGCTGCAAATCCATCAGGCTGTACCTTTCTTCAGTGATGTTTACGCAATGCTCTAGCATTTAATTGATGAAGTAAGATGACAGTCAGTCCTTGTACATCGAATAGAAGCTACTTTGGAAAACTGTGACTCAGAGTGGAGTGCTGTTGGGGAGGTTTTCTGTCTTCTATCCACTAAAGTGAGTCACTGTGGAGTGAACTGCTGCTTTTTGCAGGCAGACCTTTAGACAAGAGACTGAAATATCAAGGAAGTCTGAAACATGAGCCTTGTTCTAGAAATCCTTTAATGTGAAAAGAAGCCTATCTACTCCAATGTACTCTGGCATGAGATGCTAATCCAAGTTGGCTTCCATCTCACTTTATTTGGTCATCTCTGGCTGTGTTTTTTTCCAGGGTCAAGGAAGGTTCTGATGCTGCTACCTTTCCCATTTAGAGGTTACCAATGTACAAAATACATGAACATTTTAGGTGAGTGTTATAGATGACTATGTCACACCTCTAGTCTTGATTGATGCTGGCAATATATTCTGTTATTAGGACTGTACTGACAGTTAAGGTTCATCACATAGGGCAGCAGCCTGAAGAGAACTAAAATGTTTAAGTTACAAGAAAATATGTAGCAACTTACAAATTCAGCCTCTTTTTAAAATCTAAAATATGAGCATTTTTGAATGTAAAGCAAAGCATAGCTAAAATACCTTGGAAATCCCAGCTCTTCCCCTTTAGCAACAGCAATCCAACTTCCTGTTTCCCAACAGAGCTTCTCTGAGATGTCAGTACTGTGAGTGGATACACAGTGTGTTGCCATTAGGGATGGACTAAGGAGGGCTGGAGAAATAAAAGCCCTGTCCTGTGGAGAGTATCAGTATTGCTTATGTGGGGTTTTTTCAAGCTTAATTAAAAAAAAATCTGGGAAGAGTGACTGCAGCTTGGAAATCATGGCAACATCCTGGAGCGTTGCCGTCTCTTGTTTGACCACGTGTACATTATGAATTCAAGAAGCTCCTGCTGAGGAAAGGTACATCAGTACATTGTCATCAAAACATTCAATGGGATGGCATTTTCCAGCAGCAGTATGAAAGGCTTCATGAAAAATAAACCTTAACCATCTCAAGGGAGGGTGTCTGTGCTATTGTCCTGGCACAATAAGCATCCTCTGTAGCTTAGCTTTTACCCTTTGATATGCTGCTTTCAGAAAGGCATAAAAAAGCTTCCTGTAGCTACTGCTGCCATCTCCCACTAAGCCAGATCTCTGTGTGGCATTACTTCTCTTCCTCAAACTTAGTGCTGAGAAAGTCAACAATGCTGAGAAAGTCAACAATAAGATGAAAAGGTGATCTTAAAACTGTGTCTAAAAGCCATTGTTTGCTAGGAAGGGAACTGGAGGGGTGACTTAGGTTTTGCACCTCTGTGGTTGAATCAGAGAGAAATGCATTCCTTCCCTCTCCTCCTCCTCCTCCTCCTCCACCCTTCAGTAATAAGCAGGAATAATGCAGTAATAATGCAGGAAGACATTTGAAATTAATAGTTCCTTGATAGAAATGTGTATCTTTAGTTTCCTTACTTAAATGAAGGGACTTATTAATTGGAAAAAGGTCAGCTTTTGTTTACATGAATTTGTATGAAATAAATAACTGCAAGGAGGACCATAAAGCCATAAATCCTAAAGCCTCAAACATCAGAGGCAATTAAAACTTTAGGCTTTGCACATAGTGAGAGAAAGAGTGGCTCTACAAAAATAACTTTGAGGAGGATATTTCCACAGCAGAGAAGTAGCTAACTCCTACATGCAGCAACACATACATGCAGCCTACTTTTTGTCAAGAATGGATTCCAGGGTCCCAGAGGTCCTGTGTGAATATTGTCACTCTGCATTCACAGCTTCACACACAAGAAAATCCACTGCAACTTTCACTTAATCCTTCACAGGAGTCTGGGAAACTCAGCCTGAGCTTTGCTACATTTCAGAAATTTTCTTACAAATCCATGCCCACCCCACTGCAGGTTTCATAAGGACCCCTTCATTGCCCAGGTGAATGAATTATTCTCATCTCCTCTTCTGGTCTCTGGGAAGTAACAATTCAGGCAATCATCAAATCATTCCTTCATGCAGAGGTGGATATACCTGGGTTTGTATTTAGGCCACCTAACAATATGAAACTGCTGAAAAGGGCTGTTCCAGCCCTTTCCCAAACAACTGGGGCATCACTGATGTTAGCTGCTGAGTTTTCAGCATCTCTAAAATACTCTTTTTACAATATTCTTTCAGAAAAAAATCCCACAATAAACACTTCAGATTCCTAGTCTGATTTTAAGTATTCATTCAACTCTGTTTAAATCAGGTGCAAAACAACAACATCTCCAACACTGGTGACTGTAGAAATTAGTAAAAGATGATATTTTAAGCAGAATTCTCTGTGGGAGGCTCCATTTTCCCATTAGTAACTTCCTGATCCTTGATTATTCTTCCGTCATCACTGGTGTTTGTAATTCTTCTCATTTGCTGAGAACATAATTAATATTATGCACCAGATAGGTAACAAAGTGACTTTTAAAAAACAGTAAACTAATTCACAGTAGGAAGCCAGGAGTGTACCAGGCTGTGGATAAATCTGTAAAAAGGATTGCCAATTATGAGGCCAGAACCTCACAGCTATGTATGTGGATGTGTGTTTACAACTGTCTCTTACTAATTTATTTATTCTATTCTTTTTTTTAGCTTCAACTAATGTTACCCCCCTGTGAGGCTGTGAATGCATTCATATGTGAATGCATTAATAGTGGGCATAAACTAGGGAAAAAAATTCATCCCAGCATGTTTCCATCCAAAGATGTAAAAAACTTTGATTATTCAATAGGCAAGAAAGAGCAATAATAAAATCCCTTTTCTTATATTAAAATTAAATCAGAAATGCAGGAAAGAGCAGCTTGCTACCAGTCTGAATTTTCCAAGGGCTGCAATTTAGGCCAACATTAAGGCAAGTTATTTTTTAATAATTTATAATTAAAAAGATAATATAATTATTTACCTAATTCTGATGGGAGACTGTCAGTCCCTCAGGACTTGAGAAGTCAGCCTCCTCTCCACTGTGATTTCTTAATTTCTTTGTAAGTATTTTATATCCAAGTTTGAATCTGAAAGTTTTTCTGTATGGGGTCTGTATATATTTCAGGTGGTTTTGTTAAATTAATCTTCCTGGAGTACCATGATGCTTGCCATGTTACAAAGAAGCACTTGATGCTCTGAGAAATTTGGGGTAAAACCAGATCCCTCTTATCCTGGGGCTTCCCCTTGGGTGTTATCACTTCCTTCCTCCCCTTCAATAGGGAGCACCAAAATGCTGTGAATACCAAGATTGGGTCATTTTCTGGACAAAGACAACCTGGAGAAAGTCAGCCTTTTTACTGTGGCAATTTCTGTAAGTCAAAACCTGACTGGTAAAAGATGCAACACCATTTTCTCACTCAAGACAAATTTAGTTCTTAATAACTAAATAGTTTTATGGACAGGAATAAAAACAGAATGTATCTCTGATTTGCAGTTTTCTCTTTTAAGTCCTCCTAAATAAACTATCTGTATAGACAAATTATATTGCACACGTGAGGTCAGTGAAAACATACAAAATGGGTTAATTAAATTCCTTCTATTTCGTGACTCCAAGAGTTGACATGGATATTATCTTCAGAAAATAGAATGTAAGATATACCAGTCAAAACTATAATAGTGGTTGTAATAATAAAGTTTAACACAAGTGAACCTTAATATAAAAACATAAATACACCTCTGACCCAGTAGACTGACTCAGAAAGGAACCAAGTGGAGAATCCTAGAGGGAGAACACAAATAGGTTGTCATTGTTTTCATGGGTCCTTACAGAATGAGCAGCCTGTCGAGAGGCAGCCCTCACTCACAGTACCTATCCTGAACTTCACTCTCCTGTTGGTAAATCCTGCTTTGTTGTGGTGATCAATTTTAATTCCTCTTTCTGGTCACAGATTGACGATTTGTGATCTGCAAAAACAAACTCCCAGTGCAATCTCTTATGCCATTTTCTTTTCCTTTCTATGATTCTTCCTAATCTAATTTTCCCTGTTCCCTGCCTTGCTGCCACTGCACACTGAGCTGTAGGAAAGCACTGCCAAGCTTGTGGCCCTGCCTGTTCTGGGAGGTTGTGGAGCCTGGAGGGTCCCTCAGGGAGTGTAGGAGAGGAGCTACCACAGGCCACCCATCACCCCCCTCAAGCACCTGAACTACAAACCTACTTTTTAGCTGGCAGAACTAATTCAGATTAACATAAACTCCAATTATTCCTGCCAACCACCACTCTCTGGATGGCATGTCCCACCTCATTGCTCACACAACTTTGCTGCACTAAGGCTTCCTGAACTGCTCTCCATTTCTTATATTTTAATGTAAATTTTTTTGGAGGGCAGTATTATCTGCAAAGGATCTAATTTTATTGTACTTTTCCCACAGGACTTAGTAGGAGGATTACATACCATTCCTGTAGAGAGTATCGTAGGTTTACCTTGTGCCTGGCCAAAAAGGTATGTATTCTGATTGTTTCATTAACTGTAATTGACTCTGGTAAAAACAAAACAAAACAAAACAAACAAAAAAACAGACCACAAAAACCCAACAAACTTATGTTAGAGAACCACCATTTTTCTTTATCAAAGTTCTGGCAAGAACCTCCTCATACCATGACTACATTGCAGTTTCATCATTTCAGTTTAAAATGGTTGTTATAGTGAGTTATATACCTCTGAAAATAACCCTGGGTGATATATGTTTTTCCTGAGTTATCCCTATTTGTTAATGATAAGGACAGACACCTGTGGCTTTCTGTTTCACTATTACAGCCATTGCATTTAAGAGCTGAAAAAAGCAAAGTGAGAAGTGGGAGATCCCAGCAGCATGGAGGTGTTTAAACCCACTGCAGCTGGGCCATGTCCAAAGCCAGACTGTCAGCAGACATGGTGCACAAATTGCAGACAGTGATTCAGATCCTGATGTAGGATGTAGTACTGAGCACAACATAAGGCTATAAAGGAAACAGGTAATGCACTATCCCTACTAAATACAGCATGAGGTATCCAGAATTTAACCTTAAGTGTACAGCGGTGACACTTGATTAAAAGTAAAATACACAAGCCAGGACTTTTTTGTCAGTCTATCTGATATGCATTTTTTGGTATCTGAATAAAGCAAGCCAGAGGGGATATCCTGTATGAAAAACACTGCTTGTCTTGAAAGTTCAGTTCATTAAATCAAATTCTGACCTTTTAGAGTTTATACTAGCTGAGCCTTTCTGGTCCCTGGATAGCAAAACTGTTGGTCCACAGATCTGACTTTTTCATCAAACATTCCTCAACTATTTCCAACCATTAAATAACCCTCCTTGTTCTTGGAGTGTTTTCTGGTACATCAAAATGCAAACAACTAAAGGGCATGTATGAAGAAACTGTTGAAACAACATGGCTTCAGTTCTAAAGGAAATAGTTTGTAAAATGAAATCATTCCTACAGTCACAAATTTCCAAATCAGCACAAATGTATAGTTTGTATAATGATTTATGTAATATATAATACATATCATTTATGTATAATAAATGTATAATGTCTGCACACATATTTAGGCACACATGTACTATATAAAAATCTATATGTAGCCGCATGCACACTCAAGCAGATAAGACATGCTTTAGCTGGCTGTGCTGGGCTGTCACCTGAATGTATCATGTACCTTTAACTCCAGCCTGAGATGAACAGATTGCTGTCTGAATGGAGCCTTTTTATAGCACTAGTCCATGGGGAAATTCTCCAACAAAACTGCTTTTCTGATCACATTTGCAATTCATATATGGTATGAACAGGATTCTATTAATTGAACACTGAAAAAACATTCCTAATTATTGCATATATTATTAATGACCTTCATGCCTCTACAATAAGCAAACGAGCAATGTTCAGTACCAATGTACATTCTGAGAGTTTTCTCACAGTGAATTCTGTGCAACTGCTCTTCAAATGGTTATTTTTTCCTGAGGATTTCTACACTTAGATGACAAATCAAGTTCCTCTAATTGCCAAATTGTATCTGCTCCTTCACCAAGAGACACCTTACTGAGTTTCTGAGTCAGAGTAACCAGGCAACCCTAAGCCTCTAGACTAGGAGGCAAAGGAAAACGTGTACTCCTACAGCAAGAGGAAAAATTATCATTTCAATCTCTATTCAAAAATTTGTCATAATAGAAACAATGTTTGCTGTGACTCAGACATTTCAAAGGGTGATACAAATCCTCAAGCTCAATATGTCCCAGTCAGAAGCTGAGGAGTTTTCTGGCAGTTCTCTCAACGCTGCTGGGCAAACTGGAACCCTGGCAAGAGCTGGTCAGGCAGCTCTGGGCCTCTGAGCTCCAGCGTGGAGCTCTTTTGATTCCTCTTAACTGTGTAAAGTCATATCAGGGAGATACCATTCTGTTGTTTTTCCTGGTTCCTGATGGTCCAGTCAAAGCCAAGTCTTTACAGCACAAATTTCTGCAAATGATGACCTTCCACCACAGGCACATGCATAAGCCCAGTTTTGCTTTGGCTCCCTGAGGTTTATCTAATGACCTGACAGAGACTACAAAATCATATTTATTAAAAAAGAAATCCCAACTTTAAAAGTAACCATGTATATATGTACATATGTACATATGTATATATGTATATATGTATATATGTCTCTCGGAAGAAGAAGCCAGAGAAAAGGACCAGCAGCACTGGTCATGGTTCAAAAGGTGGCTAAACTGAGAAGCCAGGGCATTCCTTGTGGTGCTCCCCCTTCCTGGGGAGTGTTGTCTCTGCTGTGGGAAGTGCAAAGAACAATGCTTTGAAGCAAGGAAAGCAGCAGTCTGGAGCGTTACATATTCCATGGTGCTTGTGTGCCTGTCCCTCTCTCAGAGCATCTCCCAGTTGGGAAACCTAGATGAAATCTACTTGCTACAGAAGCAGCAGTTCAGGCCTTCAAACCCCTGTCCTGATTGCTTCTGACCAGCTTGGCTGCTGGATGCTGAGTGCTAAAATAGCAGAAAAGTGACAGATACTCCTCCCCCCAGCTCTCCAGCCTTGCCTTCTCTAAAAGGACGTGTGTGCTTGCTTATGCCCAGCCTCCTCCCTGCTCCCTCTGGGGAGCTTTTCCCCCACTTGTGGCTGTCAGAGAGGCCCAGTGAGTCTCTTTTGCATCAGTGGCTGTGGTTTAAAGCTTTTCATCGCAGCCTAAAGAAATGCTCTTCTACCTTTAAAAAGCTGACACAACACCCCCAGATTATTCAAGAACACTTAGGCACCACAGGGTGCCTCAGGTTCAATAACACAAGACCACAAAATGTCTCAGCTACACTGCAGGTACACATTCCCAGGGGAGCAATGATTCTGCAAGTGAATATCAGACTTCCTTCACCTAAAAAGGAAAATGAAAACTAAACTCTGGAATTATGTTTGCATATATGTATTGCATTTAGTCTCCTGTTTTCATTGCTGGAGAGTTACCTTACGGCAAAGACTTAGAACTCTGTGACTATTACTCCTTGCACCTGTCTGCAGGTCTGTTCTTTCTCTGGGGGGTGCTGGAGGGAGCAACAGACTTTGGTGGTCCCTCTGGTATTCTCTGATAACTCTTGGAAGATATTCACAATCTTGGAAAAGCTTCTC